>NC_143256.1:110748064-111067609 GCF_984573655.1 Nuphar pumila
TAAAGTGATACGATGCATATTGCTGGTATACATGCTTGTGTCCATATTGGTGGCTACTGACCCCAAGAGCGGTCAATTGTTCGGAGCAGTCGATTGTATTGATGCATGTATCACTGAGTATGGTATCTGTTGAAGACCTGATCTCCAAAGGATTATCTGCGAGGGTGTGTATGATCAAGATCAGGTGACCCGGCTAGAGTCGTAGATCTCTGTGAGGATGTACATTGTTCAAGAGCGGGTAGTCGCAAAGATGGCAAACTCCTGTGAGGAAGTGTATGGTCCAAGACCAGGTATACCATATAGGGCGGTAATTCTTTGTGAAGTTGTACATTTCCCAGACCAGGTGATCCAACGTTGATCTTATTAATTATAATAGTGGCTATCGACCCTGAGAGCGGTCATTTGTGTTGATGCGTGTATCACAATAATTTTTATTGAATATAGCATTTGTTACGGACCAGGTTCCCAAAGGATTCTCTGTGAGAGTATGTATGATCAAGATCTGATAATCGGCTAGAGTGATAGAATCTCTGTGAGGAAGTACACTGTCCTAGAGCGGGTAGTCGCAAAGACGGTGAAATTCTGTGAGAAAGTGTATTGTCCAAGACTAGGTATACCATCTAGGGCAGTAATTTCTTGTGAGGTCGTACATTTCTCAGACTAGGCGATCTGATGTGGAACTTGTGAATTTTGATTGCCATAAAAAATTATGGTGAGCTCTGATGATCTTTTGAGATTGATTAAAATAGCCAGTTATGAATCTATAAATTTGCCTTTTTGTTTTAGGATGATTATATGCTGAACCCAAATGTGAGAATCAGATCTTTATTGATTTTAGATCATGTTTTGGACCTTCTATGGAAGGGTGGGTTTTTCTGAGAAAGTATGACGCCTTAAGCGAGTCATAACAGGTGACAGTTGGCCGCGTAAGGCCTTGAGAGATGGGAATAAATTAAGGTTCGGGACAAAGAGTTTGTTAGAAGTAGTGAGAGCGACAAACGATGACCTGATAATGATTAAATACAGAGACCCCATTTAAGGAACGAAAACAGGCTAGAGCAATGTTTCATTGTGTCTCTTCATTCATGTGGAATCAAGTAGAAAATAACATTCTTATAGTCTCCTGCTAAACCCTTTTTATGGCTCTGTATAAACTCTTACGAAGACAAAAGTTTAATCACACATACGTTTTGTTCAATCGAGTTTTGAACTGCTTACCTGCTTTGAATTGCTTACTTGCTTTGAACTGCTTACCTGTTTAACTGCTGATCTGCTTAGCATGCTGAATTAAATGCTCTTAATTCAGTTTCCTGTAGTCTCTCTTGTGCACCTTCTAGTTTTTCGCAAAACTAACCCATTCTATGGGTATAGGTGATGATTAGGTACACCACGGGCGATGACGCGAGGGCAAGATGGCTTCATGATTTCTTTTTCTTTGGATATCCGAATTTTGTACTATTTGAGAATTTCTTTAAATGAAAGTGGTTTTTCCAAGTGTTTTGCAAGTATCATGTGTAGTGAGTTTTGGTTCTTTTAGCTAACGTGCCCAAAGTTGTCAACTTGCCTTTCTTAATTCAATAAAAGAATTATCTTCCGCTGATTACATAAACAAACTCTGAAAGGAAAGAGATTTTCTTCTAGTCTCTTGCCTGTTTTCTGAAAGGTTCGCAAGTTTGAAATTTTGGAGCGTTACACTAGGGCCGCTAAGATTCTAATTGTGGTCATCCTAGCAACTGGGGCAAATGTTTTTTCATAATCTATTTCATACTCTTAGGAATATCCCTTGGCAACTAATCTAGCTTTGTATATTTCAAGAGTGCCATCACTCTTGGTTTTTACTTTATACACCCATGTACAACTTATAGGTTTCTTTGTTAGGGGAATGTCTTAAATAGTCAAGTACTTGCTCATTCTAAGGCATCTGGCTCTACCCTCATGGCTTCTACCCATTCAAAGTGTTCTTTTGCTTGAGCATAGGTCAAGGGTTCTACGTACGAATGTATTAATGAAATATAGGCTTGGTACTTAGGTGAAAACAAGTCATAAGACACATTTTTCAAGAGATTTTGAGACTCTAGATGACCTTCTAGTTTGTGTTTTCATCTAGTTTTCATCATCAATATATCTTTCTAGTACACATGGAGGTTTAGGATCACTACACCTGGAATATTGTATGCAACTTTGATCCTTATAAGGTTGCTCTTCTCTAATCTCATTATCACTCACTATATCATCTCTAAGTTCTTGATCTTTATCAAGATCAACATTACATTCGTCATACTTTGGGATTAGATCCAACAAAAAAGAACACTTAATTATTTTCTTAGATTTTTCTATTTCAAAAAACATTTTTTTCTAAGAAAGACACATTCCTTGAAACATATAGTTTTTTATTTCTAAAATCAAAGCATCTATAACCTTTTTGGTTATTTGCATATCCATAAAAGACATAAGGAATAACACGGGGAGAAAGTTTATTATTCTTATTAGTAAAAAATAAAACATTTGCACTCAAAAACTCTGAATCTAGAATAATCAGGAATTAGTTTGAAAAGTTTTTCAATTGGTGACACATTTTTCAAAGAAGATGATATTATGTTAATGAGATAAACTACAGTCAATGTGGCTCCATCTCAAAATTCTTTAGGTACTTAGTTTGTAATAAGAAAGGTTCTTATTGTTTCTATAATATGCCTATGTTTTCTTTCAGCTAAATCATTCTATTGTGGAGTGTAAGGATAAGACTTTTGATGTATGATAATTTAAATCAAGGTAATCTTTAAATTCTTTTGATAAAAATTTCCCCTTGAATCAATGCGAAAGATAAAATAATCATCTTTGAATTTATTTTTGACCAAGTTGTGAAATATTTGAAAATGTAAGAAAACTTCATATTTGTGTTTAAGAAAATAAATTCAAATATGTCTAGAGAAATCATCAACAAAAATTATATAATACGCAAATCCACCCTTAGATATAACAAGCGTTGGGCCCAGACATCCGAATGTATTAACTCTAGCGGTCGAGACAAAACAAAGGTTCTTTTTTGAAATGGTAATCTCTTCATTTTGCCAATAATACAATATTCACATGTAAAGTTTTCAGAATTACAAAAGTTTTCTATCTTTGAAAAGTACTGAATTTTGGATACATTACGATGACCAAGCCTTTTATGTCATAAATACAAATCTAATTTCTGAACATTACAAAAAAATATTCTTGGGTATTTTAAAAAAATTCATGTAGTATCAGCCTTCTTCTCTATGGCCTTCTCCAATCAGTTTCCCAGACTGGCGACCTTGCACCTGACAACCACGAGAGGAGAAGAAAACGTTACACCCATGGTCAGATAATTGAGAAAGTTACAAAATATTTAAATTTAATTTAAGAATATATTTAATTTTTGGAATAAAAAATCTTTTTGAACTTTGAAAAATATTTTCAAAATTTTCTATTTCTTTTATCTCAAGAGATGTCCCATCGACAATAAATACATTTGACCTGCTTGAGTTACGACAATTGGATAAAATATCACCATTTGGTGTCATATGAAAAGAGACACATGAGTAAAAAAGCCAAAAAGATTTACTGGGATGCTCTTTTAATTAGAGGTTAAGATCTTCCACTAGTTGTGTCAAGGGCATGTTCCCAATAGATGAATCTTGTGTGGTTTTAACATCACTTGACTATTATGGCAATCCAACCACGACAACCTTTTTCTCGTAAGGCCTTTTCAACTTAGGATGATAGGTTTTGATGTATTCCGGTTCATGACAATAATAACAAATAAATTTTTTCTTCTCATATTCATTGCCTTATTTTCTATAATGCTCATTGTTTGTACTTCCATAGTGTGGTGGTTTGTAGGTACGAAGATAGTTTCTTGGTCTAGATATGATTAAAACTGAGTTATCATCACTCTTAGAAATCCTCTTTTTAAGACTATTTTCCTCTATACTTAATTCTTTTATAGTGTCTTCAACTGAGAGAACTTTCTCTCAATGAAGGAGAACAAATTTAATGGATTCAAATTCCGACCTTAATCTGTTAATGAATTGGTAAAAATGCTCCACATGTATTTGATTTTGGCAGAATTCTATATCTTCGGGACATTATCATTTTGGTTCAAGAAGAGCCAACTCTTTCCAAAGCTCGAGCAATTCATTATAGTATTCTCTAATACTCTTGTCCCCTTGAGTCATATTTTGGATTTTGTCTTGCAAATTGCATACATGTGTAATATCTTTAAGAGAATACATTCTCTTGAGAAAATCCCATGCCTTATTTGCATGCTCGAATTTAGCAAGACTATAACACTTTCTAATATCAATACTACTAATAAGCTAAGACATAATCTTGACCTGCCTCATTTTTCATTTCTTCAATTTCTTCTCATAGGTGGCCGTAAGAGGTACTTCTTTTTTACCTTCTACTTTGGTAAGGATTAACTTGGGTTCTGGACCAGTCCTCTCCACTAGTCTCCACAACCCTTTTTCCATATGAGGTGCTTTATAATTGAAGCCCATGTTACATAATTTGAATCATTGAGTTTGATGAGTTTTACAGTGACATTTTCATTGTCATTCATTTTTTACAAGGGTTAAAGAAGATAGTACAAGAGAAAAAGAATAAAGAAGAAAAAGAGGAAGCAAGATGAAGATTACGAGCACTCCACCACCAAGTAAGCACCACCAATCTATCACTTGAATTACAATCACGATCTCACAAGCACTTGAATAGGAATTGCAAAAAAGCTTTAACACTTTCAAGTTTCCCAATGCACCGAAAAAAATTTCAGCTTAATCACCAATCTCTGATACCATGTAAGGAAATGAGAGCTTCCAACGATGTTCACCAAATCACCAAACTGGACACACAAAAGAGCTACAACAAGGTCCACAAAAATACCAAAGTGAACAATAAAGAGCCACAAATAGGCTCACTCACAAAACCCACTAAAGGGGCAAACACAAGATGATAAAAACTAATATTTTATTGATGTCAATCCATGCAAAAAGCATAACAAATGGGAGGGGTTTCACTCCTACATATACACAAACACAAGGAGCTCCAAAGAGTCTTTGGAGAGGTCCAACGGCCCTAGACCTCTCCCAACGACTCTTTTTGTTGACTAATCAACAAGTGTTGAAAGTTAAAAATAAACTAACTAACCTAACCTAGTTATATATATATACATATAAATATGTATTTATGTATACATTTGCATATATGTACATACTATATATACACATGTATTTACACTATGTATATATACATTTTTAACAAAAATGAGGAAAAGATGAAGGTAGGAGAAGGCTATTGGGGATTGGCTAGCTTGGAAATGAGAGGAGATAGTTAGGAATGAGGGGATCAGGGAGATTAATGGAGGAAACTCTCAATTGCAAACAATTGAGCCAAATCTCCAGCAATTTACTAGAGCCAAATCCACTCTAAAACTAGAGAGACCAAAGGAAGTAATTCCCATTAAGCTGATGATAATACATCTTGGAACCTATTTATAGTTTCCTCCCAATACAAAAGCACAAAGACTATACTGCCCTTACATTGTGCCCAAAATTTCCATTACAAGGCCCAAGCAAAATTACCAGTCGAGGGAGCGGGAGCGGGAAGCGAGGCACTTTAAAAAATTTAGGAAGCGGGGAAGCGTGGGACCACTTAAAAGAAAATTCTGAACCGTCTCGGAAGCGAACCGGAAGTGAGGGGGAAGCGAAAAAAATGAAAAAATGGGGAAGCGTGGGGGAAACGTGGGGAAAGCGTAGGGGAAGCGTGGGGGAACACTTCCCCTCATGCTTCGGAAGCGCGATGTTTCGCGCTTCCGAAGCACGCTTCTCCTTTTACCTAGGCGCTTCCGGTAACTCTGGGCCCAAGTGTGTCATAGACCCTTATTGCATCATAGCCCAAAACAAGACCCAAAAATCAATCCATGAACTTGGCTAGGTGGGTATGGTAACATTCTCTTATATAGGGATGATATATAATTTTTTGTGACACTTTTTAAAGTTTGGTATAAGTTTTTTACTATTGTGACATCAAATTTGACATGTACATCGGTATTGACCTTCTAGAATCCTTGGCAGAAGACTGAGTGAACTAGTTGCAGAACTTCCCTATTATTATTTACTTCTCTGTTAGATGAAAAGATTACCTGCTTTGTCATTATTTTAGACATAGATGGTTGTCTTGCCATTGAGTTTTTTATTTATACTAATTAACTACATGTTCACAATGTCAGTGTTTACCCTTGCAAACAACACCAGTTATGCATCATTCAGTTCTTGGCAACATGCTTCATAGATTTGGAATTTCATCTTCTGTATCACCTCAAACTATGGAGAAGGAAAACAATCATTTTGAAGTTGATCAAAATTCTGACAAAAACCATGATGTGACCTCTCAAACCAGCACGCTAGATGCTAATGCAGAAGGTGGGAAGGTTGACGTTATGGAGAGTACAGACAAGACAGGTTTAGGATTGGAAACTAATGCTTCCAACTCTGTGAAGAGGAAAAGGAGAAGTACTAAACGAATTGCATTTTCTGATTCAGATGCTGAGAGTGATCTTTCCATTGATGACCTTGTGAAATTAGTAGCAGAGAAGGAAGAAATGCTGAAGTCTAAACACAAGGAGATTCAAAAGTTACATGATAAAGTTCTTCGCAGCTATGCGGAAATGGAGAATGTCATTGATAGAACAAAGCGTGAAGCAGAAATATCAAAAAAATTTGCAGTACAGGTTTACTTTCTAGAATATCATTGATTTAAATAGCTGCTTGGTTGTTTTAGTGATCCCTTTTGTGCAGCTACTTTTTTTGATATTTTCCTTCTTTCACTTATTTGGGATCGTTCTTAGTATTATATATTTGTGTTGCAGAGTTTTGCCAAGAGCTTGTTAGATGTTGCAGATAACCTAGCGCGGGCTTCGTCTGTTGTCAAAGACAGCTTTGTGAAGATAGACCCTACAAAGGATTCTACCGGGGCAGTTTCGCTTCTTAAAACACTTCTAGAGGGTGTTGAGATGACTGATAAGCAACTTACTGAGGAAAGACATTTATTTTCATGCTTTAGCACCGATTTGTTTTGTTTGAATCTGTGTTAGCTAATAGTAGTCTATAGCATTGACTATTATGTAGTTATGTTTATGTGCAACCAATGTTGGCCCTTATTGCTGGACACAAATCCTAGATATTAAGATATATGGAGACTATTTTTCATCATGAACTTTTGTGCAAAACAACTTAACCCAGGATAGGGGCATCTAGTATCAAAGATGGGGAAGCCATTTTGATGGCTTGGATTCTTAATTCTGATGCATACTAGAAAAAGTATTAGAAGAAAATACCTGAATACGATGAAAGACTCGAAAGTCTTGGAATATTTCCTACAAATTACTCACACGAAGAGATGCTGTAATAGAAAACAGAAGGTAAGGCTTACTCTTTTGGGCTTAGACTCAAATTATGTATAGATTTTGTTGGAAGACGTGCAATCTGAAGTTCCAGTAATGCATAATATTTTTATATAGTAGAAAAGGCTGATGTATGACTCCTCCAAGCGATCTAATCATTAACCTGAGTTTGTAACCTAATGCCCTGAAGAGACTCTATCTTGGTGCTTAGGATCCCTGATAATGGACCCTAACTAAGATACAAACCAATAAAGTTCATGCCATTTCAGAAGACCTTCGAACTTTATCATGGATCCATACTACAAATTCGAAAAAAGCAGGTATCAAGCCAAAATAGGTGATAGCACCATAATTGAGTTGATGACTGGTTCCTTATTTCTTCAAAAAGGTTGATCGTCAAAATGGAAGATGGCGAGCCATCATAGGAGCGAGGAATAGGGTTTATAGCATATACACTGGCCATGGGAGAGCCAAAAACTAACTTGAGGCTGTTGGGGGATTTAAACAAGTTTTTGAGAGGTGAAGGTGTGGAGCAAGGAGAATCTCCACAGGCCCCATGCTGTTTCCTTAGAGAGAAATGGGCCTTAAACTTCAATTTCTTCTTGAATTTGTCCTCCGTGTTGGTAAACTATTTGAATTAATGAGGGCTAACATTACTGTATATTTATGTATTTTTCAAAAGTATCCGTATAGATCTGCTAGTGAAATTTAGGATTAAGGTTTCTTTCTATCCTCAATTTCTTTTACTTAGGAGAAGCATGAAACCATTGAGGACAAAGGTTGGCTATTACTATGAGGGACAAAAGGATCAGGATGATTCTTGAAAAATCAGGAACTTACCCACCAAGGGCAACAAACTGTGTGATTTTTTGCCTTGGAAAATGTGCCTTGCAGGAACAAACTCAGATATGTAGGAGGAAGGGTTAGAGATAATGAAAGCAAGGAGACTTGGAGGCAAAGATGTCCAGCTATAGCATCTAGTGCTGGCATCTAATCCTATATATGAATCTCATATGATATTTTACAACAATTTCTTTACACAACTTAAAACATAGCATACATTGGATTGGGTCCGGATCTATGTCACAGGGATTCAGCATAGAGGCCGCCGGGTGCAGGTGTGGCACCCGGTGGGTCAATGTGACCTTGGGTGCGGTCAACCCGCACACAAGGTTAATTTTGTCTAAAATGGATTTGATCAACTTTGACCGAGTCCATTAAAAAATGGGCCGGGGGGGGGGGGGGCTCGAGAGTACCTCGAGCCCTCGAGCCCCCCCCCCCCCCCCTATTAAAAAAATAAGGATTTTCTGAAGCCCCCCCAAGGGTACCTTGAGCCTTCCGCACCCAAGTTATATATATATATATATATATATATATATATATATATATATATATATATATATATATATATTAAAATATATATACCCTTCCGCACCCCCGCACTCAAGCTTTTTTAAAGTTCCACATCACCGCACCTGCACCTATGTGATATAAGTCTGGATCTATTACTGAATACTTATTTCTAATATGCCCCCTCAAACTATGCATGGGTTAAAACCATGTCCAGTTTGAACTTTAAAAGTCAATGCTGATTTGTAGTTAGAGCCTTTATGAAAAGATCTGCACTTGATCGTCTCCTCAAATGAATAATGGCTGAATCTCTTTGTCTTCCACTTTTTCTCAAAAATATTGGTTTATCTCTACATGCTTCATCTTTCCATGTTGAATCAGATTAGTGTAGATGGCCATAACACTCCTACAATAGTGATTTTGATATCCTTTGATGTAGGCTTGTCAACAAGTGACGAATCCATGAAACTTGCCGCAACCACTGCCATGACACACTATTCTGTCTCGGTAGTAGAATGCGCCATTGTTCTCTGCTTTTTACTAGACCAAGAGACTAAGTGCTGATCCAAATAAACATCATAACCCATAACTGATCTTCTAGAAACAAGATCAACCCGCCAATCTGCATCTAAATAAGCAATAACTCAGACAATGAGGTCTGAAGTGACGTGTGCTGGTCTAACATAAATCAACCCATCTAACACATTTCCTTTAATGTAATGCAAGACCCTCTTGACAACTTCCATGCGTCTAACCTGACGCTTGTGCATGAATTGAGATACCAGATTTACACAGTATACCACATCAAGTCAAGTAAAGGTGAGATATTGTAGTGCTCTCATGATGCTTTTATATTTCTCTGGCTCATTTTAGATCAACATCATCAACTTGAGTATCTCCTAACTGAGAATTCAATGCCAGAGGGCTTGCAATGCAACATACCACTCCTTTTTAGTGTGTCCAATGCATACTTCTATTGAGAAAGAATCAAACACTTGGGTTGTTGGTCTACTTGCACACCAAGGAAAAACTGAAGAGGTCCCCAAGTCTTTCATATGGAACAACTTGTTAAGAATCAACTTAAGCTCTTGAATCTTAAGATGGCTGCTCCTTACGATGGTAATATTAATATTATTATGATGAATAAAAAGAGAATAATCACAGTGACGACTTTGAAAACCAAGATTTCGGACAACAGTGCTAAAGGTATCAAACCATGTCCTTGATGTCTGTTTCAACCCATATATAGCTTTTTTCAATTTAAGAGCAGTTGTCCAGAGATCTCCCTCAAGGTATCCAAGTGGGTGTTCCATATATACTTCTTTAAATAAATCCTTGTAAAAAAAAAATCTTCACATCAAGCTGAAACAAATCCCATCCATGTAAAACCGCAAGTGATAATACAACTATGATGGTTCCCATTTGAACCACTGGAATGAATGTTTCATCAAAATCCAATCCATGTTGTTGTGGGTAGCCTTTAGCCACTATCCTCGCCTTGAACCGCTCAATACTTCTATTAGATCAATCTTGTACACCCAACAACAACCTACCACATTTTTATCCACTGGACTTGGAACAATTCCCTAAGTGTCACATTCATGCAGGGCAGCAAACTCTTCATTCATTGCATCGATATAATGCCATCAAGTGCAGTAGCATGAACTTGTAAATCTAATGAAAATCCAATGTTGATTTTTACATGTCTCTTTTTTTGGGACTGGAACTTAGATCTAAATATGCAAAAGCAAATCTGAAAAGAAGATTTTTTATAGGGCTCAGGAGAAATCCGATCTGAATTTGAACTCAGATCTGAATAAATACTTAGGGCACGAAAGAAATCAAATCTGAATAAAAGACTCTTAGGGCTCGATATCAATGATCAAGAAAGGGAAAAGGCAAAGGAGGAAGGAAAGAAGTCAACAAAGGATGAAATAAAAAGAGATAGAGAAGAAAAGGGAGGGAATAAAAGAATAAGTTTTAACAAGGAGTCACCTGCGACCTGCTCTGATGCCATGTGAAGATTCCCTTGTAAGTCATGCCCTGCAACACAAAGAAAAATAGAGGAAGAAAGAGAGAAAAGATACGAGAAAAGTGAGGATCGTGACCTCCTTGGGACATTCCTTTGTGTGTGTATATATATATATGTGTGTGTGTGTGTGTGTGGTGATTTACATAAATGCCCTTACAAACGATAACATAAGACAACATAACTCAATGGACTGAAATACCCCTCATAATACATGATTCAAACAAGTTCTAACTCTAACAATAAGAATCAAAGGTCTAAGGAAAAACCTTCCTTCACCAAAAACCCATGCAAAAACAGTAATCTTGCGCACATTTAATGTTTGAATCATGCTAAAAGTGAAAAAATGAGGAACAATTCCAAATTTCAGAACTTGATAAAGTCTAGAAATTATGCCAGGGAAACCTGATAGCTTGTTCCTATTTTCTAAAATCCTAAATGTATCGAATGATGGAAATGATGCTCAAACAATGAATGCAATAGGATTTGCGAGGAGACAGCAATAAAATTATGAATCATGAATATATCAAATATCTTGAAACTGCACACATAAAATATGTTAGCTGTCCCTATATCTAATAATATAGCAAAAAAAAGAGAAAATAAGGACATCTATTCCCTATTTTTCACCAAATACAAGTTTAAGGCAATACCACTTCCACATACTTCATGGTAATTTAGGATAGAGACGTTCAAGGCATGCTCATTTTATTTGAAATGCAAACTTTAATGATCTAGAAGTAAATTTTTAACAGATTGCTAGGGAACGGTTTTGAATTATGGAGGCTACAAGTGGTTGTGAGTATGTATCCAGTCCATAGTTACCAGGCAACAAAATGGATATCAGAAGCGATGCGTGAAGCAGAAGCAGGGAAGCGAGTGTTAAAAAAGTAGCATGAAACAGGAAGCAAATAAGGTTGTGAAGCAATTATGCAAGTGCATAAAAAATGAAAAGGAAACATAGAGAAAACATTATGAAGCATGGGCAGAAGCAAATAAGAAATAAACACAAGTATAAAACCAACATGTAAGCTTGCTATAAAAAAAGTATTATATTTTAATATAAAAAAATTGAGTCAGTGGAAAGTGAGTGGGAAGTTACAAGAAGCAAGAGAGAACCATCAAGGAAGCGAAAGAGAATCGATTTGGGAAACAAGGACAAAACAGGCTTCCTCCTAAAGGGAATCAAGTTTCCCATATTTGGGAAGCGGGTTTCCCAAAGCTTCCCCACCTTTTGAGTAAGTGAGGAGTTTCCCTCTTCCGAAACAAGCTTTCGAGAAAACGAGCTTACCCATGTAGCAAGAAGCTTCCGGTAACTATCAGTCCTATTGTTGAATGATGATACATCCATTTGTTTGTTGGTGCTATGATATACATCCATTTTATGTTAGGGCGATTTCACCGTTTTCTTCAGGACTTGAGTGAAACAAGAAGTGAATGAACATATGATCGTAGGAAATTTTTAAGGGATTTGTATTCGGAGACTTTAGACAGATAGACATGATCTTGAACTGGTAAATCTTGATAAAGCAAGAGAACTGGATATTGACCTATAATATTTTGAGAAATTTTCAGACATTTTCTTTCACCATTGTCTGATCCATCTTTCACTCAGTTTGCCACTTTCTTCTTTTACAAGTTCTAAACAGATTAACTGAGAGATGGCTGTTTACATGTGTAAATTACATTTCATATCATTGGAGAACTTTGTGACATTTATCTGACATTAGACCTACTGGTCAGTAGTCAGACTGAATGATCTGCAGATCTGCAATAAAAAATTGCTCCATCATTATGAATGGATCAATCATATTTTCTAATCTCTTATTCTCATAATGGTATAGAAACTGTTGTTCATGTTTCAAGATAGAATCAGTTAAACGTGTTTTCCCATGCACACTTTGAAGAACATGTCAACCTTCTCAAATATGTTTGTGATTATAATAAAATTGTACATGCTTGCTTGGAATGATATCTGAAAAAAATGTTGCTTATGATAACATATGTTTATATTTATTTACTGAACAGTTTTATGGTTCTTGCTGATCAGTTCCCATGAATATCTTGATCAAATATTTAACCATCTGTAATTCATGCACATCCAGCTCAGGATATACTTTTCTAATAATCATGATGTGTTTTTGACTTTTTGTTTGTTTCCTTCCTAACTTTTGTCTTTCTAGCTCATGTAGAAGTCTTACATCTGCTCTCATTTTTCGAGGTGTAAAGCAATATGGATCATAAGAATCAATATTGATGACAAATTCTATATAATTTTTTTCCTCCTTTTCTGGCATATGGTTTACTTTCTTTTTGGTTGTGGTGAGTTAATCTGTTGCTGTATCCTTTCCCTACAGGTTTTGAGGAAGTTTGGAATAGAGAAGTTTGAACCTATAGATGAGCATTTTGATCCACATAGACATAATGCTGTTTTTCAAGTATCCGATGCTTCAAAGCCACCTGGTACTGTTGCTGTTATCTTGAAGGTGTGTATGAATCTCTTCAAATTAAGTGCGGTTCATGGATGCACATATTACACTTGGCTCTTTTCTTTTGCCTATGGGAGGGGTTCATGCATATACTCTTATGTAGTCCCATTGTGCTGAGGTAAATTTTCATCAGCATTATGTTTCTCATATAAAATATTTCATCGCTAGTAGCCAACTGCCCTTTTCTAGTGGAGGGTAAAAACTAAATAAGGTGGTAAGTTTCCGATTGAATGTTTTTTCTATTCTTGGGATAAGGTTTTTGAAAAAAATAATCAAGACATATTTTTCATGTTATTTTTGAAATCTTGTAAAGAAAATAAAGTTTACCCACTTCAATATTGTGTTAAATTGGACGTGAAAATTATCTTAAAAAGCAATTCACCCTAGACAGTCACAAGTTGCAGTTCTGAAAATCAATTGCACACATGATCGACTACTTAAATTTTCTACTAAAAAATAATGGTTACTTTTTTAATATCTGAACGTACCCAGGATCTCTCCATACACGACAGGCATTTTCTTATATGGATAAACCTTGGGTAATTGCAAGGGAAGAAAATATAGATGTATTGTGTGTCCTATGATAAGTCCTCTTGCCAGACAGTTTTTTTCAGACTTGGATGACCTTCATGTGCATTTTGATAGTTTTTACAAAGAGTAGAAAAAGACCCAAAAACTTTTCGTAGTGTGTGCAAATGACATATTGAAGGCCATTGGATTTTTCACAAGAAAATCTGAAAATGTCTAATCTTATATCCAAACCCTTCTGTCCCTTCTTGAAATTCTTCTAACTTCCAAATTCTTGACCTTCTATTCTTGTCTTTTCGTTTTCTCAAAAGAAAAAAGGGTCCCTTTGGATTGTATATCTTATGTTGCTGTTGTCATCCTGTGAATGGTTCTGGTACCTGCAATGAGCAGAGAATGCTGGGAAAAAGAAGAAGAAGAAGAGTGAAGGAATAGAAGAAGGAGAAAGAGCAGAGGTTAGAGAGGCAAACAGGGTATCCTCATTCTATTGACCCCCTCATAGCTTATTATGGCTCATTGAAGAGGCAAAAGACTGCATTTCCCTTACAAGTTCCATAAAGTACATTTATAAAGAAAGTCAAATGAGCAAGGGGCGGCCAACCATTGTAGACTTGGGGTGAAGACATCTATCATCCACAACTTGCTTATAAGTTCCATATGTCTAACTTTGTTGATGACCTTAGTAAGCATATCTGCAACTTGACCTTGTGTCCTGATATCAGTGGTAGTGATGCGCAGACTACTTTCCCTATAGTGAGCTCTTTTGGGCATGTGGATGGTGACCAACTTAAGATCCTAGAGCAAATACAACAAAAGATCCACCAATTGCAGCTTTTGGCTCACTTTGCCATTGTTCCTTCCTCTTCTGTCCCTACTTCTTCTAGCCTTTGCAGACATCTGTGACGGTTCACTTAGGTGGTTGATAGACTGAAGAGCATCATGTCATATGACAACTCATGTGTTTAAATAAATGAAAAGTGAATCAGGAATAATGTGGCCATTATTATACTTAATTAGCATTAAGTATAGATTATATTTTTAATTTACCATTTCTTGCTAATTATGGTTTAATTGACATTTATGAGTTAACTGGCATATAATTGCTAATTTTAATTAATTCATAATTATTAATTATATTTAATTAGGCATTTAATTGTTCATTTGATTTAATTGACATTTAATGCTAACTATATTGTTAAGCATCTTTAATTATGCAATTAATTAAGATAGTAATTTAAATATAATTAAAAATTAATTAGCAATTTATATAATTTAAATAAGGTTTAAAATTTGCCCAAATTGGAATTTGTTGGACCCATGTGGGTTTGGATCCATTGGAGTTGTATCTCATTTTGGACCCACTTGGACTTGGAGCACTTAAAATAGGTCCAAGTGAGAGAACCTTCTAGAAAAGGAATCAAGAGGCAGTACTGCATTTATGGGATTAGGGTTCAAGCAAAGCTTTCATGATCCTGCATTATTTGTAGTATCTTCCAATGCTTAGTTGTCAAAAGTTGTGCCTAGGCTCCGCCTAGGCTGCCCTTGGCTAGCTAGGCATAGGGCCATCACCTAGGCTTATGGTTCTAGGTGGTAGGGCTCTCTTTTTTTACCTAGGCTGCCTAGGTAGTCCTTAGGCTATCTATCCCTAAGCCGCAGGGACATAGCTGTCATGTTTTTTTTTCTTTTTCTTCTTCCTCCCTCCTCAAAAACTTTTTTTTATTCTCATTTGCTTCAATTGTTTTTCTTTTTTACCGTATTTTTTTTCTTCCTCCTCCTTTCACCCCTTCGCTTAGTTGTCAAAGGCGGAGCCTAGGCAGCCTAGCGGAGGTAGTCTCTCGGTCTTATGCACAGTTGCATACACATATATGTTTTTTGTGTAAATGTATATAATTATATATATTAAATATCATAAACATATATTATAAATTTACAGTATTTTATTTTTTAATTATATATATACATATCTGTGTACTTAATTCATATATAATCTATAAGCGTATGAGTTATCTATTTGATTGTTTTTATATAATATACTTGCTTTACAGTGTTCAACAACATATTATTTGTCTATTGTTTATTGTTGATTGATTTTATGTTGTATACATGTTATTAATTTTAGTAGTTTGTTTACATATTTTATATTTAGTTAATTATTTTTTTTATTTGGGGTATTGCCTAATCCGCCTAGGCTTCGCCTAGTCTTTTTAGGGGCTCATCGCCTAGGCTCCGCCTAGTGCCTTTGACAACTAAGTTCCAATGTTGTACATATCGTACGATACATATCGTTACTATGAGGAATAGCGATACACAATATGAGTGTGTATTTGTACCGTATGTATTGTATGATATAAGCCAATATCATACCGTAAAATATGGGGTGTATCATACGATACATGGTCAACACACTTAAGAAGGGGTTGAATCATAATTTTTCAGTTTTTTGTTTTAAAGACCTCTTGAAAGTCGACTCCATCATTTGTGTAGAAGCCATTAGAGAGGTATCCACCTTAGGACTCGTGATAGCGATTTGAGGGCCGATTCGTGTGCAAGGGAGAGGGCTTTTGCAGTTTGCTATAGTAAAAATACATTTTCACCATTTTTCTACTCAAGAAAGTGGGTTAAAGTAACTTTTTTTATTATGAGTAAAATTACAATGCTACCCTCAAAAAAATGATGATTTATATCAAGGTAGAAATAAGGCTCCACACTCCTCCAACAAAGATGACATTAGATGATCTCTCATGGCAATGAGGCACTCAAGTAATGAGTGAAAATCGAATGCAACTATTGCCATATTATTTTTGCTTATTTAATATGAAAGTATAAGTCTTGTGGCATGTTCTTAATTGCAAGATATTTAATCTTTTGCATTGTTCTTGTGAGATAGTGGATGTTTGATGATGTCTATGTGGCTCATAGAGACATCAATGCTTCGTATGTGATTTTATGGTTGTATTTTGTGCAATTCATCATTGTTTCATGTGTTATGATTTTTTTTTAGATTTTTTGCTAGTTTTCTTTTATTTTTCATGATTTTTTTGTATTTGTATTAAAAATTATGATTTTTTACGATATAATATAATACTATACACATCTTATTTTGGGCCCGACCGATATGGGTAGGGGTGTCAACGGGCCGGGTTTAGAGTCCAGGTATGGTGACAAATAAGAAGACTCGATTAAGACCTGGGTCCGGACTTGAAGGGCCGATTAATACATGGACTTGGGTGTAGTTTGTGAAATTTTATACTAGACTCGGGTCCGACCCGAGTTTCAATTAAGACCCACAATTTTTCGATATAAATATGATAAAAAAATATTATTTTACTAGGTATGGTCCAGGTCTGGTTCATGTAGTTCTTATTGGCTCTGGGTATGGTTTCTCTTATAGTAGACCCGATTAGATCCGGGTCTGGACCAGATACCATACCCAAAAATCTAGTCTAAGTCTAGTTCCACCATAAAAGAGATAAATTGGTTGTAAGTGTTTTGTACTCTTACATAAAAGAAATAAATTGTTTCCTAAAGCCATTGAATGTGTGTTCATGGGTTATTGAGAAAACAAAAAAGGATATAGATGTTTTGACTCTAAGAGTAACAAACTATATGTTTCTAAAGTTGTAACCGTTTTGAAAAATAAAAACTGTTTTGAGAGAACCAAAAAAAATAATGTAGCAGATTACACTTTTCTATTTGACTTCTTGCCACAGGAAGAGTTGACTTCTTGTGATGATTCTTTGAATGATAACGATGATAATACCTTGAATGATAATGAAAATGGTGATGATAATATGCATTCAAATAATGAGAATGTAGATCATCTATAAGAAATAATGATATTGTTGATAAACCCATATAAATATATACCCGACATGAGCAAATGAATCCTTTAAATGCTTTAGAAAAATATTCACAAAACTCATCTTTAGAAGAAACCTCTCTTAGAAGATCCAATCGTGCCTCAAACCCACCAAATTATAGAACATGTTTAATAGCTTTATATTTCTTTCATGAACCATCATAATATAATGAAGCAAAAAATCTTTCACAATGGGTTAAGTAATAAATATAGAATTTAAAGCCCTTGAAAAGGCTAAAACATGATAAATAACTTCATTACTCATAGGGAAGAAATCTATAGGATGTAGATGAGTTTTTAAGGTTAAAACCAAGAGTGATGAGACTTTAGAAATATATAAAGCTAAGTTAGTGGCCAAAGGGTACTCTAAAAAATATGAAATTGACTATGAATAAACCTCTGTCTCAGTAGCTAAAATGACTAGTGTTAGAACACTCGTAGCCATTGCATCTATCCAAAAATGACCCATATACCAACTAAATGTTAAAAATGTTTTTCTAAACAGTGAATTAAATGAGGAAGTTTACATAGATTTTTCGTCGCGGTTTTGTATTGAAAAAGGAAAAATCTTTAAACTTATGGTCTTGATCAAGCTCCTAAAGCTTAGCATGATAAATTTAGTAATATAATGAATCATCTGGGTTTTCATTTTTCTTACACTGACACTGCTCTTTTTGTCAAAAGTACAGGTTCTAAAGTTATTCTTCTACTTTATATAGATCAAGTAGGAAGTCAATGATATTAAAAATATTTTAAAAGAAAATTTTGATGTTTGACTTAGGCTTTTTAAGATATTTCTTAGGCATTGAAGTTGTGTGCTCTCCTTGAGGGTATATTCTTTCTTAAATAAAACTTGTTGCTGATATTTGTACTAAGTCTGATATTTCAAACGACAAGAAGATAAAAATCCCTGAAGTGATTAATGATAAATTAAGGCTGAAAGATGGGACTCTGCACGAAGATCCTACACCTTACCGCCAACTTGTTGGGTCTCTCTCTTGTCTATCACTCACCCAGATATAACTCCTGCAATTCACTCTGTCAGCCAGTTTCAACATACTCCGACCACTGTGCACATGAGTGTTGTATTAAGAATTGTTAGATATATCAAGAGTACTATAACAAAGGGAGTTTTCTTAAATCTTCATTAGATTTACATGCTTATACTGGGAGGAAATCTCAATGATATAGTCTCAATTAGGGGTGGCAATCGGGTCGGGTTGGCGGGTCGTGTCGGCGGGTCAGCATACCTCAACATGAACCCGACCCGTTTATTAAACGGGTCGGCTGTGGCGAACACGAACCCGACCCATTTATTAAACGGGTAACCTGACACGACACAGTTAACCCGTTTAATAAACGGGTTGGGTCGAGTAAACGGGTTGGCAGGTTAGCGGGTCGAGTTCGTGTTAGCGGGCGGGTCAGGGTCGGTAAACAGGTTGGCGGGTCGGGTTCGGGTAAAAGGGTTGACCCGCCCGCCTAACCCATTTATTAAACGGGTCAGCCAGGTTGGCAGGTTGGCATACCCCTAACACGAACCCGACCCGTTTAATAAACGGGTTAGACGGGTCGACCCGTTTACGACACAAACCCGTTTAAGCCAAACCCGAACCCGCCTAAGAAGCGGGTTGGCGGGTCGTGTCAGATTTTGCCACTCCTAGTCTCAATTGCGGGTTTTTGTGTATTTTTAGATGACTCTTTGATTTCGTGGAGATGCAAGAAGCATAAAAAAGTATCCCTATCTTCAACAGAAGCTGAATATCACGTGATGGCTACGACAACTATGGAGCTTCTAAGGCTAAGAAGCCTTTTTAGAGACATGGGGATAATAATCTCGAAACCTTCGAAGAAGTGCATTTGATAATAAGAGTGCAATTTATATTACAAGTAACTACACCTTCCATGAGCGAATCAAAAACATTTAGATGGATTGTCATTATGTTCGTGATGAATATCTGAGCGGTACCATTGAGTTGTCGTATGTTACATCAGAGTACCAACTAGCTGACTTTTTCATCAAGGCTCTTCCTGCTCCTCGGTTTATTTTTCTTCTTAACAAACTTTCAGTTACTTTGCCGTAAGTTTGAGGGGGTGCTAAAATATGTGTATATGTCTATATATACTTATGCACACACACACACATATATTTTGGTATTGTAATAGTTAAATGCCTTATAGGGGTATTTTTGTCTTTTCACATGTAATAAATACTGTTTATTAAAAACAATATTTTTCTTCTTTTATTATTTTCTTTTTACTTTTCCCTTTTTTTGTAATTAGGGAGTTCCTTGAGGGCCTCTATGGTCTTTTAGACCATAGAGTTGTTGGGAGCTCCCCATGGTCACTCTCTCTCCTTTTGTGTATAAATAGGGGTTCTCTCCCTCTTATTCTCTCAATGCTTTTTCAAGCATATTATCAATAAATCTCTTGTTCTTTTATTTGTTTGTGCTGCCCTTAGTTGGCACATTATATTGTCCCTTAGTGGACTTGTGCTTTTGCACTCTTGTGTTTGTGTTGTGCCTTTGCATTGTCAACTCTTGGACTTGTAGTGTCTTTGCACTTTGTTCTTGTAATTCCGCTTACTTCATTACACGATGATTATGGATCTTCTCGATGCAATTCAAAATTCTTTTGTTCACTTCCTTGTCCATTTTAAACGTAGGCGAGTATCTAAATGCAAGTTTCGAATAGTATGTTGTAGCATGAAGAGGTTGATGAAATTGTTCAGGCCACCTATGATCAATGATGTGCTAAATATGCTTCTAGAGTTTTTTCTTCCCATTCAAGTTATCTCTAATGACCTCTTTTGCTTTAGCCATAGTCTCAAAAAAATAATGCATAGTTGGTCTCTTTTCACTATCTACCAATCTAAGCACTTTCACCAAAGGTATGATTATTCTTAACAACCTCACGTAGGAGTCTCAGAATTTACTTCTAAATACAATATCTACAAAAAATTTTGGCTTTATTTTTGTATACATTGGGATATGCATTTTACTCATCTGATGAAAACATTTTTTTGAGTGCAGCTCTATTCTTTACTAGACTTTGCATTGTAAAAAAGTTTGTAGCAAATCTAATAATTGTACTATGAATCAACTCAACACCGTTGATATACTTTCTCATTAAGCTCAAAATTCATGAACGAATATAAATAAATTTTGTAATTTTTTGGCAAGATTCAACTGTTTGTTATCTCATCCATGCTTCCAACTTCTTCAAGCATGATGTCTATACAGTGGGCAACACATGGGGTCCAAAAGAATGTCCCATAATTTTTTGCCAATTGTTTACTTGTTGCACTGTAATTTGTTGCATTATCCATGATAAAATGGATTATATTTTTAGGCTCAACCTCATCCACAACCTCATCAAACGCCTTAAACATTATATTTTCTGTCTTGGGCATATTAGACAGATCAATTGATTTTAAAAAACATTGTTCCCTTGGGGCAATAGATAAGTAAATTTATTAAGGTATGTGGCTTGCTACCAGTCCACCCATTTGCCATGATGTTGCACTCAATTTCCTTGCAGGACTATCTCATCTCATTACAATATACCTTCATTGCCTTAATATTTACATCTAGAATTTTTTCTCTCAAATCATGATATGAAGCTATTTTATATGTAGGCCCGATAATGGTTATGGCATCTAACATTGACTGGAAATGAAATGAATTTGCTGCATTGAAAGAAATGCATACATCATAAAACCATCTCCCAATCGCAAGTTTGACTAAATGTTTAGCGGTCATAACAGTGCAAATGTCGAGCTGCGACCCAGGGGCAGTTCTAAATGGAAAAAAACTCCTAATGGAGCCTTCAACTTCACCTCTAGAAGAACTCCCTCCTCCTCTTATCTTTCTACTCATACCACTACTGCCAGCACTAGCCATATGTTTCCCCTTTTATTGTAGAGATTCCTACTTCTAATGCTATCCTACGGGTTTTAGGATCAAAAGTGGGTAGTTGTAATGAAATATGCAAAAAAGCAAATACAAAGTGCACAAACACTATTACAAGTCCAATAAAGAACATTACAAAACCACTAAGGTACTACACAAGCACAAAGTGCATATATAAGACTTTAAATAGTCAAAACAATAACACGATAACATAAAAAATATAATCTTTATTTAGTAGAATGCTTAGAAAAAACATTGAAAACAAATGGGGGGTTTTACCCCTATTTATATACTAGAGGTAGTCTCAATAGAGCTGTTGGAACAAAGGTTGTAAGTATTGTATCGTTACCCGTATCGGTCAAGCCCAAAGTAACACAATATCATATTGTAACTGTATCGTAATTTTTTAATAAAAAATTTCTAAAATTTTCAAAAAAATAAAAAAATTTAGCAAAAAAATTAAAAATATCATATCACATAAAACAGTGATTGCACAAATTAAAACCATAAAATAACATATGAAGGCAACTACATAATTTAAATTAATAACAAACCATGCAACTGATAACTGACAATGTAAATAAAAGGCAACTACATAATCTAAATTTTAAACATAGTTAAAGCCTTAACTAACAATATTAAATTCACATCCAAGCCATACTAAAATGTAGTAAGTCATAACTAAACTACTAAGAGTTCATGATAACTAAAAATATTGCATTTAACCAACATCTTACATGCCAATCTTCATCTTTAAAGTTCTAAACTATAAAGATCCTAAAACCAAACTATCTTCTAGAGCCTATTTGCCAAACTATACCGTTTTGTACAATACAGTATCAATGCACTTAAAAAAGGCCGAAAGTTGTCTTTTTTTCATTTTGGGTTTAGAAGGCCTCTTGAGGGCTGAGTTCTCTATATGTCTAGAGTCTGTTAAAAGGGAACCTAGGCACCTTAGGTTCCGTGAGATCGATTTGAGGACCAATTCGTGGGCAATGGAGAGGGATTTTATGAATTTTCATAATTTTTGCACTCAATGAAGTGGGGTTAAGGTACAAAATCTCTATTCTTTGCTTCTTATTTAGTGTTTTTGGGGAAAGGTGTATTTCGTACTTCTTATTTTTTGCTTCTTATTGAGTCTTTTAATTGGTTCTATATTTTATTTTAGATCCTTCGATGTCGTCTTCACATTCATGTCATAGAGATGATCCTGCATGGCAATACTAAAGAAGCATTGATGATGTACCACAACTAGGGTCACCATTGAATTTGAGGTGTTTGATTTGTGACACTATTATTAGAGGTGGATTGCATAGTTTAAGCAATATATTGCAGGTCAACATCAAAATATACGTCCATGTGATTCTCCATTTATTTCTGTCACTTTTTGTGCTGATGTTATTGCTGAACTAGAAGAAATTCAAAGAAGAAGAATTTTGCAAAAATGCAAAGATGGACTTCCAACTATTGTTCCAGATTTTGAATATGATGATGATGACCCAATTGCCAAAAAAATAGCTGAAGATAAAGAGATCATTGCACGACAGTTGGATGCAACACTGATGAAATATTGTCCTAATGTTTGGCAAATAGGCTCTAGAAGATAGTTTAGTTTTAGGATCTTTATAGTTTAGAACTTTAGAGATGAAGATTGGCATCTAAGACGTTGGTTAAATGTAATATTTTTAGTTATCATGAACTCTTAGTAATTTAGTTATGACTTATTACATTTTAGTATGACTTGTGAATTTAATATTGTTAGTTAAGACTTTAATTGTGTTTAAAATTCAGATTATGTAGTTGCCTTTTATTTACATTGTCAGTTATCAATTGCATGGTTGTTATTAATTTAAATTATGTAGTTGCCTTCATATGTGATTTTATGATTGTATTTTGTGCAATTCATCATTGTTTTATGTGATGATTTTTTAGAATTTTTGCTATTTTTTTTTAGTTTTCAGATTTTTTTTAATATTTTTTATTAAAAATTTACGATATGATATGATACAATACAATGTTACTTTGGGCTCGACCGGTACGGGTAACGATACAACCTTGCTTACTGTGTAAACACTGAAAGTTTGAAAGTAAAAAAAGAAAACAAAAGAATGGATCCAAGTCTTCGATGATAATCTTCTTCAAATGCTTGCATCGTCTATCTCCATCTTCATGATGCATCAAAGATATTATTTTTTTCTCAACCCATAGCATCTTTAAGAACCTGTAGAGAGAACAAAACAAAGGTTCCAACTGCACAAAGGAAGATATTCTTACCAAATAGTTATTATACAAAAACCGTTTTAACCCAACTCTAGAAAAAATAGATATAAAATACATGTATTTAGATTCAAAACAAATATATATATTTTGAGCAAGAATAATTCTGATTAATTCATATATATGAAGTGAGGATGGTTAAGTTCCTCAACAAAACTTAAATAATTTTTAAAATGAATCATTTATGTATCTTAAGCAATAATTTGAAGATTTTAAAAACATTAGTAACAATTCAAGTAAGGTACAATAGCCATTAAGGAAAACACAAGGAATATACTTCAAAATCAATTTTTAAGAATTTATTGTTTAGACAATTATAACCATAAAAAACATATTTTCATAAATTCTGATCATAGTAGAATTTTGATCACTAAAAATAAAAAAACAAGTACATATTAGAAACCCAAGAGAGTGTTTCTACAATGAGATACAAAACAAAGTGGTCACTTATGGACCAAGAACACCCTCACAATGAAGATACACAACTCACTAGGAATCACAAGCACAAAATATAAAATGTTTTCATTAACAAAATGCTTAAAAACACACATATTTAGACATAAAATATAAACAATTTTGCAATAATGTTTCAAAGGATTGGGTAAACATTTCAAATAAGATACCAATCATTAATTATACTAAGCAAAATACATGTATATCAAATGTAAGAACTAAAAGAAGTTTAAAATAAATGAGGAATTAATTAAATTCATACAAAAATGCAAGACGACCAACATGGAACAAATCTCAATATTCTCAACATATATATCCAACATGCAATTAAAGCATATTCAATTCATGTAATAATGCATGAAAATTTTTCAATGAATAACTATTTTTTCATACAAGGAAAAAGCAGTGAAAAAAATTAGAAAGTTCATGGAGAGATTTTTAAAAATCCCACCTAACAAAAGGAATGATATTTGCAAATTTCAACACCAATTTGATCACCACAAGCAACCCGCTCTTTGACCTCTAACTCAAAATCCTCAAAATTCAAGTGTATCAATGCATAGGACAAGAGATCAAACACAAATGTCAACAATAACCATACCAGTAACCATGCACCAACAATACTGGCTATTTGACAATACAAACCAACTACAACTACCAGAGGTGCACATTCCTCACCTCACAAATAATTGTAAAACTGCAAACAACATCAGTTTCAATGGGTGCATATAACTCACCACACTGATAAAACAAAATCTTTTATCTAAAGGAAAAAATTACTCAAATAAGAAGAGAGTGGAGAAAGCTAGAAAGGTAATAATACTGTAATGAAGACAAACTAATGTTAAGCAAGAAGATTTGAACAAAAATATTCAAATAAAAACAATAACTTTTGCGATAATATGAGATTTAATCCTTAAGAACCAAAATTGTCAAAAGCCATCACTAACAAACTCACCTCCATCCATAATAACATTAGAGTCATCACTAACAAAAAATTGATACGAGCATCTAATAAACAACAAAAGTCAAAAAGACAAATGAGTGATACAACACACTCATAGTACCAGAGGTCCATCAACTATCAGTCAGAGCCAAAACATTAGCAATCTATACTGATAAGAAGACAAAGGTGCACACATAACTCACTTCAACAACTAACTCTGATTCCACAACACAGAGGTGCACAAAACATAGAACCAGAGGTCAATAAACTATCAGTTAGAGCCAAAAAATTGGCAATCTATACTGACAAGACAAAGGTTCACACATAACTCACCTCAACAACTATGGCTCCACAACATAGAAGTGCATACAACACACCTCAATAAGGCCAAACAAATAATAATGGATGTATCGAAAGAAGAGTGATGGACCAAGCCATATAAAGAGGCAAAAAGGAAAACCTTGAAATACATTTCAAGGAACAATAACCAATTTAAGTAAAACCCTCAAATAAGTTTAGAAAAAACATGCAATAAATGAAATCATATGACAAGATAAAATGTTCACCAATGAGAGTCTTTAACATGAATGTCCATCAATAGATACAAAATGGACAAGAACAAAAGTGAACCACAAAAAGTACACTTACAAAACCCACAAAGAGAAAACACAGGGAAGGTTCTAAAAAAACACAAATTTTATTAATACCAACTAAAGAATAAAATAACCTTCAATCACGAACCAAAATGTCAACTAATATCAAGTGAACAAACACAAAAGTGTTCTCTAAGGAACACTCTAGCAAAAACCCACAAAGGGGTACACACAAGAAGGCTTACATGATAAAAAATAATATTTTATTGAGTATCACAAGCATGCAAGAAGCATAATACTTAAAACTCATATAAGGTAACATGAAAAAAAACATGTAAGATGACGTTCCTTAAAGAGCCATGAGTCTAAGTATCACAATCACAAGGCATAAACCATTCAAGTGCAATTAAACTACCTCCAAATTGGGCACAATCACAAGAGCCACTAAAAGGGCTAGCAAGAGAACAAACAATAACATAAATATTTTTAATAATTTTAAAAGGCACACTTAAAAAGCATTCATAAACCTCATAGAGGAGTTCAACATAAATTGCACAAGGATGAGCGCATAATTCTCATAAAAGAACAAGTTTTGCATGAAGAAATCATGCTCAATTCCTTATACACGAATAGACAAACTCATTCGTCAATGTGTATGTAAGACAATCACAAGTGCACAAGGATCATATATCAATATGAAAAATTATTTATTCAAATTTCAAAATAACAAGATATCCATGATCACTAGTACCCTAACCACATAATCTTTAATACTAAGTAAAGTATTTTATGTTTCACATAAGAATACATCAAAGAGAAAAGAAAGAAATTCAAACACAAGTTAAGCAAAACATCATGAAATCATACTTGTGAACGACACACAAAACCATTTAAAAATAAATATTTCAAATCATTTTAAAATATTTAACAATATTAAGAAACAAAACAAAGTCCAACAAAAAACACAATAAATTTGAAGTCATACATAAGAACATGTTTTGACATTTATAACCATGAAGTGCTCGAATAAAGCATCTAAGTGCCAAAAAATACATGCTCAAGAATACTAGATCATATACGTGTATATATATATATATATATATATATATATATTAAATAAAGAAAGTTTAAAAACCTAAGATTCAAACTATATCTCATAAAAGCATACATGTATATAAATATCATTTCACAAAACCAAATAAATATTATAAACCTTATAAAACATTAATAAAAATAAATTCAACAATAAATTTGAAAAGCATTTAAAGATTTAGTTTTAACAAAAATTACGAATAATTTTTCAAAGCTAAGAAAACGAGTGCTTTCTCATGCATAATGCATGAGATAAACAACTCAAGTAAAAATAAAGATTTAAGATAATGCCGGGTCATGATCTCCCTTGAATCCAAGCCATACATCGATCACGATTTCTTCACAAAGCACGAACACAAACTAAAGAATCTCAAGACCCAAAAAGGCAAAATACCAAGAAAAAAATTCTTGGCTCTGATACCACGAAATGGAATATGCGAAAAAACAAATACAAAGTGCACAAGCACTATTACAAGTCCAATAAAGAACATTACAAAAGCTCTAAGACACTACACAAGCACAAAGTGCATATACAAGACTTCAAAGAGTCAAAACAATAACACAAAATATAAAAAATATAATCTTTATTGAGTAGAATGCTTAGGAAAAGCATTAGAAACAAATGGGGTTTTTTACTCTTATTTATACACAAGAGTAGTCTCAATAGAGCCGTTGGAACAATCCAACAGCTAGAAATAGAGTTGTTGGACTGTTCCAACATCTCTATTGACTAGTCAACTCTATATTAACTAGTCCAAAAAGAACCTAACTAAAAGAGTCCCTCAAAACCAAGGCAATTTAAAAAATTAAAAAAAAAATAAATAAATACAAAACTGTCCCTATAGGACAGACCTATATACAAAAACTAAAAGAGCTAAAATGCCCTTGATGGACATTACTTATAAGTATAACAACAAGATTATATATATATATATATATATATATATATATATATATATATTAACAAGCTCATTCTCATCTTAAATACCCTCCCATGGCTGCGCATACTCCATTTCTGCATAACTCATTTCCTTCTCTTGTTTTTTTCTCTTAAATTGCTATGCAACTGTTGGCATTGCCATTTCATGACTTTCGAAAAATCTCTTGACGTGCATGGACAATATTGTGATGTGTCACAAATGATGCTTCAGCCAAGACACACCACCAGAAAAAGTATTATAACAATAGTTGCACTCGCTTTTCAATCGATTCCCACATTAATTGAGTGCTCCATTGCCATGCCGAGTCATTTGAGACCATCTTTCTTTAAAAAACTCAACAAGAAGCAAAAAATGAAGATTTTGATACCTTAACTCACTTTCTCGAGTCAAAAATGGGTGGAAATGTACTTTTACGCGGGAAAATCGCAAAATCCCTAAAAAGAATCGCCCCCCAAAGCGCTCTCAAGCCTCCTAGGGTGTGTGGGTTCCCTTTTAATGGCCTCTATGCAAATGAGAGCACCGGCCTTTGGGAGGGTTTTTAAACCCCAAACTAAAAAATAGGGTTTTGGTATTTTTTTTAAGTGAGTCGAGGATGTATCATGGTGTATTGTATGATACGGGAGTGTATCGTACAGTACACAGTACACCTGATACAGATATAATACACACACATGATATGAGTGTGTATAATGTCAAAATTCTTGAAGGCTATGATACGTATCGTACTGTTTCACACAATACCGTACGATACTTACAACACTAATTGACAAGGAACTAGAGCTCACTCCTCCACTCGAATAAAGAGGGCATGCTCACTACAACTCAGGGTCTACAAAATAAACAAAAAATTTACAACAGCGTACCACCCAAGCAATGACTAAAATACATAATAAAATAAGCAAAATGCAATGTTGCCAACCAATGGGACACCCAAGAGAAGAAAGACAAAAATACCCTAGGCACTCACAACTTAACATAAACCTTTTAGAGTCTGAATTACTTTGTCTTGTTCAAAAACCAGATTACTAATGGCTGTAAGTTGATAAGTTATATATTTCATCTATTTAAATATTCAACAACACTCTGTTCACAAACTTTCTTTCAGCTGAAAGAACTGGGGAATTGATATCTAAGTAAACCACTTGTGTGGGAGACAAATAGCTCGTGCACACTGCAACAATCAGGAACTTGGACCAAAACTTTAGATGAAAGGGTTGAGGTGGCATAGGCTACTGCAATCTGACCATTCCTGACCCAATCTGAGTATACTGGATCTGTCATGAAATGGTGACATTAGCTCCATTCTTGTTGGTTTCTTCACAAGATAACATCTCAGGTAGAACAATGATTAAATGCACCATCTAGTTGGCCATCAGACCCAGGCTACAGATAAAAGGAGAAATTAGTTTATTCCAAGTCAAGAAGTTGGGAGAGTTTAATCTTTTTGGAATTAATTGGGCAATGAAGTGATAGTTGCCACAAGTGATTTAGGAATAAGAAAACAAATGTGAGGGTGAAAGAATATAGGAACTATGGCATCATTTCTTTTGAGAAATAGGATTAAATGCAGCAAAAAGATCTGCAAACTGTGTTGCAGAATGCCAGAGAGTTGCTGACATCAGCCCAAAACAAAACACTGTTTTTTCTTCAGAAAATAGGTTCTGACTAGGTCTAATACCTCTATCTGATTAGAAAGAAAGAAAGACAGAAGAAAAAGGGGAAAGGGTGGAGAAAGTAAGGAAGGAAAAACAGCAAAGAGATCAAGATGAGAAGAGGAAAGGAAGAGAATAAGAAAATAGGAAGAAAGAAAGAAGACCAAGATCTATGAGAGAGAAGCAATGGGGGTTTGAAGGTACCTTGCCCTAGATATCTCCCAGCATTGTACCATGACAGGAAGATGCTTGGTCTAGTTAGTCTTAAAAACCTGCAAATCCAAAGTGAATGCTAGAAATAGACAGAAATAGAGAAGAATAAGGGAGAAAGAAGAGGGGACATGAGAGATTGAAAGGCCCTAAAAACTGAATACTTGGTGATGTATCTTCCCCTTTTATTTTCTCTCTTTAATGACTTTAAGGGTATTTTTCTGTAAAAGACGAAATATAAACAAGAATAACTTGGGAAAAAACAGCTATAGATTTATGAATTACAGGTCTGCACTATCACAAAATAATAACCTCTCTCTTCCAGTAAAATGTCTTGTCTACCTTAGTATAGACTGTACGGAAAGCATTGTTATGGGTACTTGATACTTTTTTTTAAACATGAAAGAAAATTGTTCATAATAGATATTTCGTTATCATTTTCTTACATAAGCATGGGGTGTACCTCCGAGTTTCACATTATGGACCCAGCCACTGGAGGCCACACTCATTTGCATCTTTTCCTTTTTTCTGGTTCTTCTATTTGTATCAACCTCTATGAGGGTGTCTCATTTCTTCATTTATTTTTCTTTATCGTTTTCTTGTTTTTCAATAATTTTTTAAGGATATGCTAGTGTTTATATGTTGATCACAATTTGCAGTCAGGATACACATTGTATGACCGGATTATCCGCCCAGCTGAAGTTGGTGTCACAGCAGCTGCTCCAAGTAAGGAAGCAGAAGAAAGGTCTGGAGCGTAATAAGCTGGCCATGTGAATTCGAATTAACCAGAAAATGTTCTACATATAGCATTAGCTGTCAGGAAATCTGTTAAATTTGAACGATTCGTCTGGCTTTGGTTTTGTCACCCAACTGCTTTTCTGTTGATGGCAGGGAAATTTTGAGTTGTAGCCCAAAGAATATTGTTCTTCTTTCCCTTCTTAGCCAATATACTTGAAATAATTCGAGTACCTTGCTTGTTTTTGTTTAGTTATTAAACTGATCCAGTTTTGTAATTTTATGCAATCATGCTGAGCGATGTCTAACTCCATTTTTGCTTCAAATGTCGTGTTCTGAGAAGATAAATATGTCGCTTTGTATATTCTTAAAGGGTATATAGATGGGCAATACCTATCCATGTGAAATAAAAGAAAACATGCGGGTTTGATAAAGAATAGCATATTCATCATCTACCTATAATCTTTGGTTTTTGTGACTTGGTGTTTTACATCATTTTATCAAGCTAAGCTAACGTACATGCACGACTGTGCACATGTGCGTGTGCTCTCATTCATGGCTCTTGATGTGTATGTTTGAGAGCTGTCTAATTTTTATTACCCTTGGCAAATTTTAACTTCACTTTCTTGGTTTGGTGTAGTAGCAGCCAAGGAGTATATCCATTAGTAACATAGTAGTCTACTTAATGTTGGACATACTATGATCATAACGAACAAATGTTCAATGCTGTAGCTCCCTACCAACGGGGGCTCCGGTTGTCTGGTAGGAGCAACTAGTGCATGCCACCTTGTGATGGGATGTTGCAGGTTCAAAACCCAACGTTATAGTTGTATAACTGCTAGGGGTTTGCCTAACCCCAGCTTGTCTTTCAAAAAAACTGTTACGGACTCTTTATTTCTCGCTTCATGTCCGACCCAGAGGATCCGTTTCCATCCTTGGATTTACCCATCAGGATCTGATTCACAAGAGACGTCTCAGCTGTAGGATGCACTCCAGGAAAACTCGCCCAGCTTGGAGTTTCATTTAGGTTGGGACTTTGGTGGGACGCCCCTCTGGAATCCCATTCAGGGTGGTGAGAGTACGTTTTTACTTACCTTTTATTTTTTTTGCATTTCTATATATAGATGTATTGTGTATAAATTATTTTTTAATGAAACATATTGAGATTCCTCTCTATTCTTTATTTTGGTTTGTGTGATTGTTCCATGAGAGAAAGACTGCTCCTTCACCCATCTGTCCATCTTTGTTCGGTGCCGGCTTGTCGAAAACATGTTTCTCCCTTCCAGTCGATGCCTTTGTCACCTGCCTTTGCTATCCATCTCATTTTTTGTGCTCGTCAGGGTGAGACGTTTATTGCTCTTCCTGTCATTTTTTCCTTGATTGTGTCCCTTTCCCTAGAACACGCCCTTGCCACACCCCTTCACTTCACCTTTGGTCATGTCCCCTGCCTGGGACACACCTTTCTCCACCTCCTCGCCTAGTTCTGTCCTCTACATTGGAACATGTGCTTGGCTTCATGGATGCTTCCACTGCATGTCCTACCTATCGAACAAGCCTTGTTATTCATGCTAGTTGTAGCAACGCAACCAGTGTGCCAAATATCGCGAGAAATTGCCTGAAAGTTTAAAACAGCAATTTCTCGCGAGATTTTCAAAATATCATGAGACTTATGAAAAAACATAAATACCGCAATTTAAACGCGATATTTACATTTTAAATGGCTATTTATCAAGAAAAAATCATATATTTATATTTTTAAATATTTTTATTAATATTTCTTATAAAAAATAATTTTTATATTTTTTAATTAATTTTTTATTGTCGAGATTTTGCCAAAAAATGCAAGATTTATGAAATTTTTTCAATTTCTTGCGAGAATTTTGAAAAACAAGAAATTTTCGATAAAAACTTGTCACTATGAACACAACCCTTTCTATGCCACTCCTAACCTAGCCAATCGAGTGTAGTTTCTTTTTTAGCCTTGATCAGTGCTTTGCAAGGCTAGAATCGCAAGACCGACCTTTCTGGGAATAGAGTCCTGACAATTGGTATTAGAGCATCGTTCTTGCGAGCTACGTCGACCAGCAGACCGCCCCGACCGATGCAGTAAGGGCCCATGCCCTTCCCACTTTCGCTCAGGTATAATTCAACGCTCGTGTTAAATTTCTAAATTATATTTTTAATTCCATTGCATCGGATTTTATCGTGTGGAGTGTTAGATCATATTTAACGTTGATCTAACCCAAATTTGAAGGATTTGTTTTCGCTTACCTTGCCTGTGACATTTTTCGGGTCTCCAAAGAGTCGGACAACAGTCCCAATGGCTTTATAGACGTGTGGTTGAATTCTTTTTAGCCTGCATCGAGCTGAATACGTATTTTGGTGCAACCTATGCATTTTTTGGAAGGGACTGACCAACCTAGGTGCTCAACCATTATTCTGGGACCTATTTGTCTTGTGTACGAGAGCCTCACGCCTACTCGACTATTATGCACGTTGTGCTATCGATATTGTTACCGTAACTCTTTTTCGTATCACGAGTCTATTCAACGAGGGTCTACACTTTTCTTGTTTCTGTAACCCTAGAAACCTGCGATATGACTTGGGCACAAGAGATGTATGGTGAACTTTGCACCTTGTTCGAAGCGAGATCTACTTGAGTCGATGAGCAACTCGCTCAATTAGGCAAAGACATGGTTACACTCAATGAAAAGCTGGATGAACAATTCCGATAGCTTCTCGTGCATATTGATGGACACAATAATGATCGAGATGATCATAATGGGAAATCCAACTCTAGCAGCCAGACCTCGGGGTCCACCAATGGACCCTATCAGGTCTGCCAACCTCGGTTGGAGTTTCCTAAATTTGCAAGGGCCGACCCTACCAGTTGGCTATTTCAGGTTGAACAATATTTCAGGATTGCCAGGATGCTTGAGGAGGACTGGGTGGCCTTCACCTCGATCTACCGCGACAAAAATGTCATCCGCTGGTATCACTAGTTGGTGTCCCAACTGTGCATGCCTACTTGGGAAGGCTTTTTAAGATCCCTAGTTATACGATTTGATCCCTTTGCCTACGCTAATCACCATGTCTCATTGTCTAAGATCTGCCAACATGGCAACATTATCGACTACCAGGCAGAGGTTGAGTAACCTCGTCACTGGATAGTCACAAGAGTCAATGATTGGGACCTTTATTGCAGGCTTCAAACTAAACCTACAGATTGAGGTTTAGGCCACAAGATCTATCTCACTGATGCAAGGTTTCAAATTGGCATGAGTAGCTGAGGAGAAACTATCCAGGGAGAACTCACGCTGGACCCGGACACGGGGGATGTCCAATTAGAAATACACGTCCCAAGGGAATCCAGTTTCTAGCAAGATCGTGCCATGCACCTCCTAGGTTTACCGAGCGGGCCACCGATCGCTTCCAGCCACCTAGTTGAGTGTCCAATCCATGACCAAAGATGCAGGTAAAGCAACTCTCTCGCGAGCTGCCTAGTCGAGTGTCCAAACCATGACCGAAGATACAGGTAAAGCGGCTCTCTCACGAACATATGGAGGAGCACCGCAAGAAGGGCCTCTGTTATCATTGCGATAAGGTATGGACCCGGGACCTCAAGTGTAAGGTCTTGAATTTGTACCTTATTGATAGTGAGGCCGAGGATGATGATCTTAGTGATCTTGAGTTGACCGATACAGGTGATGACACTTTGGAGGAGGTTTCGAAAATATCGTACTACATGCTAGCTGATATGGAGGTGCCTTAGATGATGAGGGTACTTGGTAGAATCAATCAATTGATGATTTCAGTGATGATAGACACCAGTTCGATGCACAATTTCATGTTCACTTAGACGGCTAAATGGGCCAAGTGCACCACTACCCCACAACACCCCTTTGAAGTGGTAGTCAGGAATGATAGCAAGCTCAGGTGCACCGCTCTTTGCCTTAGAGTCCGTTTGGAGATCCAGAGAACCATCTTGACCACAAATATGTACATACTGCCGATTAAGGGTACAAATATAGTTTTAGAAATGTAGTGGCTCCAGTCCATGGGTTTTGTCCGTTGGAACTTTAAGGACATGATAATGGAGTTTGAGTACGAGGGCCATCAAGTCTCAATCCGTGCTGCTCCTAGGACACCTTCTTCTCTAGCCCAGTCTAAACAACTCGCCAAGGTTGTTCAAGAAGGCGTTTCTCAAGTGTTCTTGATGATGGTGGTAGATTGGGTAACCACAACCCTATAGAGACCTTAGCTAACATGGAGGCCTTGCTTTAGCCCAAGGGCCTACTTCCCTCTAGATCTCACGACCATGCGATCCCCATTGAGCCATAGGTCAAGCTGCGAATGTACGATCCTACAGGTATATGCATGCTCAGAAGCTAAAAATTGAGCGGTTGGTTAGGGAGATGCTCTCTGACAAGATCATTCACGCCAAAAAAAGTCGGTATTCTTCTTTGATTCTGTTGGTGAAGAAGGACAAATTTTGGTGGTTCTACATCGATTATCAGACCCTTAATCAGATTATGATTAAGGACAAAACCCGATTCTGGTAATCGATGAGTCGTTGGATGAACTCCACGAGGCACATTATTTTTTGAAGCTAGACCTCAAGTTCGATTATCATCATATCTGTATGGCCCTAGAAGACGTCCAAAAGACAACATTTCAGACAAACAATGACCACTACAGTTCCAGGTGATGCCTTGTGGTCTCACCAATGCTCCAACTACTTTCCAGAGTCTGATGAATGATGTTTTTTGGCCCTAACTACAACGGTTCATACTGGTCTTCTTCGATGACATCTTGATCTACAATCATTATTGGGAAGACCATATGCACCACTTGCAAATTGCCCTGGAGTCCCTCGTTGAGCATTGGTTATATGCTAAGTGGACCAAGTGCAACTTTGGTCAGACTCGTGTCCATTACTTGGGACATGTTATCTCAGGTCAGGGTGTAGAGGTGGACCTCAAGAAAGTCAAGGCGATGCAGAGTTGGCTGGTACCTCAGTTGCTTAAGAGACTGCGAGGATTTCTTGACCTTATCAGGTACTATCGAAAGTTCGTTCAAGAGTATTTTCAAATTGCCCCCCTGATTGCGCTTCGGAAGAAGAACACCTTTCACTAGAGCTAAGAGCCTACCGCGACCTTCGAGTCTCTGAAGGAGGCCATGACTTGGGCACCCGTCTTGACCCTTTCAAATTTTACGAGAACCTTTGTGGTTGACATTGACACATCTAGGCTTAGTATAGTGGCGGTTCTCATACACCAGGAACACCCCCTCACTTATTTTAGCAAGGTCATCGCAGTTGGGAAGTGGGGCCTGTCCATGTACAAAAAGGAGTTCATGGCTGTCATCATAGCCATACACAAGTGGTGACCGTGTCTGATTGGTTGGCACTTTATAGTACTCAAGTTCATGCTTGAGCAGCAAGTGAGCACTCTTACCCAATAGAAGTGGGTCACAAAGCACCTGGGGTACAATTTTGAGATCCAATACCGCAAGGGGGTCAACAATCAGTTAGTTGATTCCATCTCGCGGTGGAAACACGAAGATGAGTTGATGTGTCTTAGCATGATTGTCGTCACCTTCCCCTTCTTGGATGACCTCTAGTGGGAGTATGCATCACACAACTTCCTCTCTACCATATGGGTGCAAATTTAGAGGGGAGAGGCTTCAGGTCTCGAGATTCAGGGGAATTTGGTGATGCATTATGGGAAAATAGTAGTTCCTCTTGAGTTCGATTTGACAACTCTTCTTATAGACCAATATCACTCGGCTCCTACAACAGGTCATGAGGGGGTCCAACAGACCAATCAGTGTTTGAGTAGTGAGTTTGTATGGAGAGGTATGAAGAAGCAGATTCGATAGTTTGTGGGGCGTCACCGCTCTGAGTTGCTTGATTCACTTCCATCTCACAGAGGACTGCACAAAGTCCAGGCAGATCGGAGAAGCCCACCCACCTCACAGAGGAGGGATAAGTTCCCAGCGTTAGTCACAGCCATGCCCGCATGAACTCGTATTGAGATCAGATGCCCTTGCTCAGCTAGTAGTTGGCATCCCCTTCCACGCTTGGGAGAATGATTCATACTGGATGTTGACTCCTACTCCCACCTCAAACGAGGAAGAGATCTAACGCATCTTTGATAAGGAATATTAGGCCTTTAGCTCTAACGAATCTCTCTACTTTGCTATCACAGGAGTGGTTTCATTCCCTGCCACCCGGTGAAGAACTAATAACTGCTAGCCCATCCCTCCCTTCCTTAATCTTAGTTGGCATGCCCGACAGAGGTCAAGTAGCCGCCCGGTTGATTCGCTCGGTGAGCAACTCGAAGAAAAGCCAAGCATAACAAATCTTTGATCAGATCGAGTCTCATTTCCATCACCGGGTAGGTCGTTTCTCTCATCAGCAGCTAAACGTAGGTGGCTATCCATCGGTAGGGTATAAAGGTAGGTTCAGAAGCATGCGGTGATGTATGTTAGAGAGTCAAGTATAATACAACCTCTTCTAATGTCGGACCATGTTTGGGAGGACATATTAATGGACTTCATTGATGAGCTTCCCTCTATGCAAGGAAAGTCCACAATCATGGTTGTGGTGGATCGTATGTCCAAGTACAAGCACTTCGTGTCTCACATGTACATTGCCATGTCCATCACAGAGTTGTTTGTACGAGAAGTGTTTCGCCTGCATAGAATGCCCTGTACTATCATCAATGACAGATACCTGGTGTTCATTAGTACCTTCTGGGTGAAGTTCTTTCAGTTACAAAGTACCAAGCTGGCCATGAGTATCGCCTATCATCCACAAATATATGAACAAACTGAGGTATTAAACCATTGCTTGGATGTCTACATCCATGCCTTTGTAGGTGACAAACTCAAGGCATGATTGAGGCTCCTTCTGTGGGTTGAGTGGTCCTACAACATAGTTTACCAATCCTCCATTCAGACGACCCTGTTTTTTAGGGTGTACAAACAACCTCCTTTGACCATAGCCGGCTATGTTGATGGAGCTGTAGGAGCAGACGCAGTTGAGTCAGCCTTGCTACTTAGAGACCACCTCTTACGCTTGATGTGTAAGAATATGGCTACCGCATAGGAGCAGATGAAGCAGACATATGGTCAGTGACATCGACCATGGAAGTTTCAGGTGGGTGACCTTGTGCTCCTCAAGTTGTCACACAACCGACAAGGAAGAGTACGATGAGTACAACAACACAAATTGACACCTCTCTTCTATAGGCATTTTCTTGTCTTGGAGAGGGTTGGGACAATGGCTTATCGCTTGGACCTTCCTACAGAAGCCCAGGTACACCCTGTGTTCCATATCTCACACCTTAAGCCATAGAAAGGAGAGCTACTAGAAGGGTGTCCGACCCTGCCCGACCTTGGTGATACTTTACCCTAGCCGATCAGGGTCCTTAGGAAGAGAAGGCAAAGGAAGAACAATCACCAAGTTACAGAGATATTAGTCCAGTGGATTGACAACGAAGTGGATGAAGCGACGTGAGAAGAGGAAGATCGGATAGCGGCTCAATATAAGGAGTTCTCGCTTTGAAGACATGGCGTGTTTTAAAGGAGTGGATTATTACAGACCCTTTTCCACTTTAAGTCCAACCTAGAGGATCTGACCCTATCCATGGATCCACCCTAGTCAGGATCCAATCTGCAAGAGACATCCCAACTCCAGGATCCACTCTAGGTGTAATGCCCCAAATTTATATCAAGAATTTTTATTTTTATTTTTAAACCAACATAAGTGATATCCAAACTATACGCAAACCCGATTAAACTTGGGCAAGTTACAATCAAACCACAACACACATACATATGTGTAATAGAGGTTTAAACAAAATCATTCATTAAATTTAACATATTCAATAGATAATTAAATAAGAGTCTTAACAAAATATTTATATTTAAAATGTCTCAATTGCCCAACAGCCAAAAATCAAGAGCTGTAGATTCAGGACTAGAGTTATGATGACCATCTTGACACCACTCCAAGCATACTGCATCACCAGCTTACTCATTTCCTGGAAAATAGTAAAAGTAAGGGGTTAAACTATACCCTAGTAGGTAACACTCTACTATATAAACAAGGAAAGAAATTCCAAGAACATAAAGCATGTAATTGGTACATTAAACAAGTACATATCACAAATCCTGATTACATTCGAATACAAATGAGCACACAGATAAATACATAATATTAACTTACTTTTTAACATTGTACATGTATTCAAACTTGTTAGTAATTAAGATCATGCATCTTTGCATACATTCATTTCATGCACTTTAATATAAAACATGTGAACCTCATCTCTAATGCATTGTTTCTCTTTTCTTGTCCTGTAGGAGAACACTCCTAGGGACTTCAACTTTGGTTCAACCAATCAAATAAGGTATTCATTATGCCATGTATTTTATTATCCACAAGGACTTTGAAGAATCTGCATACACACACTAGGTCGGTCTACAACCGAGACACACACTAGTGGTCTAGGAAATTGATTCTTACTTTGCAGAGTCGTGAAGCTACATACCTAGGCCTTATCAGGTAGTCCTGGTTTTTTACGTCGAGGATGAACAACCAGGAAGATGCCTCGCTCTCTAAAATAACTATCTTTTTTCTCGGTTGCATGTACAACCTACCCTCTCTAAGGTAGACAAATGGTTTGAATTAGTTGATTAATTAGACTCATAAGTCAACTCGAGTGCCTCAACACTACGGGCTCCCCAACCTGAGCTTTCCTTAGGATGCTCTCATAAACAACACAAGATAAACTTCAACCTATTTAAAACCAAACTCTCAGTAACATATTCCCACTCTGGGATACCCTTGAGCCTCGACTTGTAGTAACATACTCCCCTCAAGAGTACCCTTGAGCCATACCTCCCATGAGGTTAGAGTGTATTTGAGCATGCAATACCAATATTCACAACACGGTGCACACAACCACCACAGTGGTTTCATTGAACCCAGACTCACTCATGAACCAACTGCATGTAAAGTCTCTCATGACTTACTATTCATCCAACATGCTACACATACACTGCTCAATATAATGCATGATGCCCATGCCCATAACATAAATCATGAATGCATCACTCATGCACATTGCCGTCATATATGGTTTATCTCATTATGTTATATCACATCAATTAAGCATACCATTTCCCATAATCATCATGCATAAACATTTATCATGTTAGCATACAATAATTGCATATACTTTTCATATTGTATATGAATTTACACATCCATATCTTTCATGCAATCACGACATATATCACATAACATAGGTTCACAATCAATTTATAAAAACATCATATAATAGAATTTAACTTGTTGTCTCAGGCTCTGCCATACTGCACACAAAGCTCACTAGGACTGCCAAAAATTTCAGGTGACACCTACATGTGTTTCCTAACATCTTCAGGTGATAGATATGAAAAATTTGTCATATTTTTACCACAGTAATTTTCAGGCTGAGATTGGTTTTTCTGTCAACCAATATAGGTGCAAAATTTTGCTTCCAAAAGAAACAACAACTTTCCTAAAGGTTGATAATTGTTTCCATTTTTTAGAGATGACTTTATATGTTAGATTTCAAGACAACTATTATTGCAGCAAGACTCCATATCTTAATTTTTTAACATTTTTTGAAATGGGCTCCTGTCAAGGACTGCATAAGTTCTGAGTTTCTGCAAAAACCAAAATTTATCAACTTTGATGAAGTTCTGATATCCATAGGAAGGAGTTCTGATTTTTAATTATTTTTCGTGTATTTTACAAGTTTTCTAATGCCACATATAAAAAAACCAGCCAAAAAATCTATAAAACCAATTTACTGAACTTTTTGTTGAAACAACTATCAAATTCAACTCTGAACACATGCCAGAATGCTTGATGCTTGTTGCAATAGTCATGATCATCAATCAAAGATCTTTCTGATTAAGACCTATTTACTGGGACATCGTGTACATGTCTACACTGCACGTAGACAATTTCACCTACTAGCATGCATCTTATCACATACATGTTAATCGACCTTAATCACCGTGTAATCATATTTACCGACATAAATACTCATAAAACTAAACATTTACATAGCATGTGGGTCCTTCATAAGACCCTAATCAAACTAGTTTAGCATTAGGCATGATTTTAATAGCTAATACACATCTTTTACATGTAGTAATCCATGATCACATGCTCTACATGTAAATATCCAATTAAACACTATTTTATCATATTTTCTAACCACATAAACATGCTGTAATAACATTAATTTAAACATGTTTCTAAAACTAAAAATAATTAATGGCATACATATAGATCACACGACAAAAAACAATTTGTGTCCTTTCCCCGATCTACTTGATTTCAAAACTGAGTTTTAAAAAAACTTAAAATCAAAGTCTTATACATAAAACAACCTTTTGAGAACCTCTTATGCATGAGGTATAACCAATCCAACCATGTAAAACTATCGTCATGCTGGTTCTATGGTTGATCCACCCATGGATCACCATAGATCTCCATTTTGCATTCTCGACGTACCCGAAATCCAATCCAAGCTCATATGATAAAGGTACCTACCTCAATAATGTTTTTGATGGTTCATAAGCCTTCGTCTTCTAATATAATACCTTGTAGTAGTACTAATGGTTGCTGCACTTATCTCCAAAATATGAGGAAGAAGAGAGGCTAAGAGAGAGAGAGATATTAAATGGAAAGGGGAGGGGGCGTGTGACCCTCCCTTTGATTTGAAATCCAAAATAAAAATCCATGGAAAAATCTAAATAGGAAATTAACATGGAAAGAAAAATTGGAATTAAATTGGATTTAATAAAAAAGTAGGAACCCAAGAGGATGGGACGTTCCCCTATGTGAGACCATCCTACTTGGTAATGCCTATGCTATGAAAATTTTAAAAATCATTAAAAAATAGCTACTTTGGAAAAAAAGAAAAAAAAATCCTAAGTTTCCTAAATTAAAATCTAACTTAACTATTCATGAAATTATCAAAAAAGACTTTTAATAACTAAAATAGGTAAGAAGGACCCCTAGGGTGGGACGTCCCTCCCTAGTGGGTCCTCTTGGTGTGGCTGAAACTTCTATCTAGAAGCAAGCTTTGTATAATCTAAAACTTACCTAAAATAAAACCATAAGAATCTAGACTATTTAAATAAATATAAAAAAGGTATTTTACTCTCATGTTATGTTATATTACTTATACCTTAAGTAATTAAGGATATTTAAAGTTAATATGACATGTTACATGGACTATAAGATCCTCCATACATTTCTGGAAGAAGACACATTAGAGAAGGACCCTGTTAAGGTATGAGGTAAGTTTAGAAACTCCTCCCTCACACACGTTTTGGGGCGAGTCCTCATTAGAGAAGGATTTTAAAGCATAGGGGAGTTTCTATATTGCTAAAGGTTGAAAAGTCAAAACCCTTATAAAAATAAGAACCACCCCACACCTATTCCTCTCTTTTTCTTCTTTCTTTTTTCTTGTTCTTTCTCTCCTTTTCTCTTCTTCTTTGTCTCTTCTTCTTCCTCACATGTTGGGAGGAGGCTCCATTGGAGCCTAAAGAGGTGTAGTTGATCTAGTAGTGCTGATGTACGGAGAAGGACCAACTGTTGGATCCAGCCGGCCTGTTCGAACAATATACTTGTACGATTCAAAGTCTAATTTTGATTTCCGTTTGTTCAACACTTTCAAGGTAGGGGTTCTAATCCGATACATGTAGATTAAGACTCATATGCATGAGCATACTCCAGGAGTGAATTAATTTGAGCTTGTATATTGATCCTAGTCTAAACTGGGGTTGATATCGGTTCATACCTATTGAGCACCAAAATCAGTCATGCACATGGGAATAAACCAAATTCGGATCAGTCCTTGGTTGTGATGGGACTAATCAATGATGATCGTTAATAAACAAACATTATTATTTTGTGTAGTTGGTTTGTTTTTTCTTGAACATGTGAGCAAAGTGGTTCACGGATCTGACCCACCTATGGGTCAGTTCTGAAACCCTATTGAGAACAGGTCAGACCAACCCTGAAGCGAGTTGGGCCGGTTCTGGTTCAAAGAAAAAAATATATGGCTATGCTGGATGCTAATTGGTTAGACACAGGTATGGGCATCAATTATGTAAAAAAAAAAACACAACATGGCCATACAAATCTGTAGTACTGATCCAAGTCTAAAGGTAATATGGGTCAGACCAGTCCCCATTGGGTCTGAGTCTGCTCGGTCTCTAGAAAATCGAGAAAAGTTTTTTGAAAACAACAACAACAAATCATTACTTGGGTGAATTATCGGGTATGAGTACTTGGGTACTAAACACAGGATAGGCCTGATCCATTCATGTATCAGTTTTAAACCTTGTATAGAACAATTTGGATCAGCCCTTTTGTGATTGTAAAAATCCTTTAATTTCCTTTTTAGTATATATCCTAGAGGGTTGGATGTTTGCACTCAATAATATGATGTTCTATCATGAAGTTTCAAAATATGAATTTTCTTTTAACAAATACAATGGCTTTTACCTGAGAATTCTTTTAACATTACTCTAGTTTCTATAGTGAGTATCTTGTTTATTATGATATTACCTTCTTTAAATTAATCCTTAGTGGTTTAGCTATTAGCCTCATAGGATGAATAACCTTGTAACTGTGAGTATACCCGATGCATGTTTGAACCTGAGTTTTAGAATGACTGCATGTGAAAAGGTAATTTTTTGGGATTTTGCATCCTGCGTTTAGCGCGTCTCATTTAAGTAGCTATTCCAGTTTGAATGTTTATAAGAGTTAGAAAATTTTCATTTCTTGGAATTGTATGAAAAAATTCTGGTAAACAATTGTGAAGGTGCAATAGACTAGGGTCAGTCTCGACAACCTACCACTCTTGACGAGAGCACATCTACTTTTCAAGATCAACAGTGAAGTTGTGAGATCAGTCACAGGCTTCATACTGACGTCGGAGGCAATGCACTACCTGCACATGTAGTAGTTATCTTTATCTTAAGTTCATCTATTTTATCATTTACCTCAAACACAACAATGCCTGACATTTTCCACCTGCTAATCTTTTTTTTCTCAGTTTCATCAGCATTAAATGAAACCTCTCAATAAGAGGCACTACGAGCGTGTTACGTACGTGGAGAATCCACGAATTGAATCTCTTTGCTATATTAGAGATTAAGCACACATTCCTTCTTATTAGAATGTGACTGTGTCACTTTCTTAGTCACATACATGTATGCAACTTTATCTTACTCTCAAATTTTTTCTATAAAATAATTGCATTATTATCTCATGGTCGCTTGGTTTGCGCTCTATCAGAGTGCATTGCGTGGTGAACCAAATTTCTTAGAAAAATTCTCTATCAGGTGCTTCATGCAAAATTCAACATGACATCTAGGCTACTACAACTGGAACTATTTACAATTGTTGAGTTTTTTGTTGCGCAACTCATTATACAACTTTGATGCCTCCGCTTCAATGATTTTCAATTGCTCTTTATTAAATGAGAAACCATTGAATGAGAATCAAATGCTTGACTTTTCAAATGTCATTAGTATATCATTCTCACCTGTCATTATTTGTCTCATATCATTATTGTCTTGATCCTCTTCTATTGTTTCTGATTTCTGCTCAACCAACATGGTATACTCATCATCATCATTATTATATGGTTCTCCATTGTGATCGCCATCGCTACTACTCTAAATAGACTAATCATCTGCACAAACTAAATCAAAATTTGTCATATATATCGCTTGCTTTGCTTTTATGCATGCAATATTCCTGCATGTCCAACTTTCAAGATCAACAATAAAAATAACACCTCCAACACAAGCATAAATTATAAAGTCCAAAAACCATTACCTAAATTTATCATTTTCATTGGAAGGTTGGGTGTCATCCAATATACTGTGTTGAAGATTACCAACATCAGTTTGCCCACATGATTCTACATCCTTTGCAGTGATTCTCTCATCGTTAATTGTTTTGGACAATGAGATGTTCTCCAAAGGACTGAGCTTAATGCATAAATGTGCTTGAGATAGATGCATATTATCCACGAGATTCTCATTGTTTCATTCATTAATTGTTTCTTGAAAATCTCTTTTGATTGCTTCTTATACATCACTTCCAACAATTTCTCATGTAACTTTGCAATCAACAACTTCTTGTTTAACTTCACAAACAATAGCTTCTCGATTACCTTTACTTGCATCTATAGCTTAACTAGCAACTAACTAAACATTAGCTTTATATATCATTGATTCTATATCATCATCATCAAAGACATGTATCTATATATATGTTGGCCATCTAATTTTGGAAAACACTGATATCGAAGGATCATTGACTTTTCTGCATATCCGATTTTATGAGACATCAATGCTACAAATTCTTTATCGCTTCTGTTTTTATAGACCAATATAGATATTCAAATAGGTTGATCAATGCTATAATAAAATACTCATACCCTTTCAGAAGTCATCATAACTGACTACACCAACCACACAACGTATCATTTAATTAACAACAACCACTCATAAAACCAATAACTCCTGTAACCCATATTCAATGCTTGTGCACAGTCAACCCCAACCACATTTATTAACTTCTAATATCTATAAAAAAAAGTTTAGAAACAACGATAATTGTTGAAATTGAGCAAAAAACCTAACCGGGGAAGTTGATGAGCATCGAAATGGAGTGAAAAAACTGTCGTAAGAATTGTCGTAAAGGTACAAGGAAAAGGGTCAGGGTTGTAGAGGAAAAAGGGTCATTGCTCTTTGCACACACAAATGAAAAAAAAATGAACACAAACACCTATATATATACAGGTAAATTCGCACGCTAAAATAGAATCTCGCTTCACTTAAAGTTGAGAGCATGCAAAAATCCATGAATTTTGCAAACTTTTTATGAATTTCGCATCAAAAGGCAAACTTTCACAACCATCAATGTGAAACTCTTGACGAAATTTACTCTAATCACCAATATATATAGGTAAATTCACATGCTAAAAGGGAATCTTGCATGCAAAACTCTTGACGAAATTTACATCGTATATTGGGATGTAAAGTAGCCATTTTTGCATCATATATTATGCAAAATTCATGATTTTTGTGAAAATATCATGCAAATTTTGTTTTTAGTGAGATTTAGCGAGATCGAGAGAGTGTTTTGACGTAACATGCAAAAATCAAGAGATCCATGAATGCTAAGGATAAAAAGATCCTAAAAAAGTTAGGAACCTGCAAAATTGGACATCGAGCAGATTTCAAAATTTGTGAGGCTTTTGACCAAACACGTCAAATTTGTCATATTGTACAATAAAGTATTTATCTCTCTATGTATTTGCAAAAATACTGTATTGGAATGGGCAAAAGGGAAGAAAGTCCTCAAATAGAGTCGAAGATGCACACTTGAGCTGCGCAAGAGACAAAAAAGAAGCCAAAAGGATAATTCAAAGATGAAGTCAGCCTTAGACCCAAGGGGTTTGGCATAGTGGGATGGAGCCTAGACCGTTTGATGGGTAGTCTAAGTTCAAATCCCATGAGTGTCACCCTCCTATGTAATCCAAAGCTTGGCCACTCCCTGAGGTCGAGGGGTAATTAATCCCTAGGAGTTTTACACAGACATGGACATAGACTGTAAGTACGGCCACCGTGGCTAGATCTCTGAGCTTTGAGTGGTTTATCCAAGTAAAATTAAAAAAACAGAAAGTTGAAATCAGCCTTCTTTAAGGTTTTTCTTTTGTCTTAGTTATTGGAAGGATACGAGGGCGCTTAGGTATGGTATTCTAACGAAAGACAAAGGTAGTACTTGGCATGGTGAAGAGAGGCAGCTCAATAAGAAAGAAACGAGAGGTGAAACATTTTTTTTCTCTTAATTTCCAACATCTCAATAAACTGGTTGAGATGGCAACACCTTTGTTTTCTCCTTCTTCCTTATATTCTCAAAGGGGAGGGTTGTGCTGTCTTCTCATCTGGCCTTCACCTCCTACCCAGTCATTGATTCATGCATTGTTAAGTCGTTATGACAATGTATCTCTATCTCACGCTAAGCCAAGACATTCAACTATATACAAACATAGATTATTACTATTATGTATGTATTTAATTAAGATTAAGGCCCCTCAATAAAACAATTAGGGTAGGTTTCATCTTGGCACCATTCACCACATAGTTATCATTATTAATTCAATTATCCTAAACTAGGTTAATACAAGATATAATTGCATAGGTATATGCAGTGGACTCTTTATGGGCTAATTCCCCTTTTAACTTAGCAGTAGAGTAATGCCATGGTAAAGCGTAAGTCATTGGTTCAAACCCTATAAAGGTTTTCAATGAAGCCACAAATGAAAGCTTTCCACATCTCATTGATATGAAACTAGAAAAAAAAGAAATAAAAAAAACTACATATTAAAGTTATTGTCGGGACTCAATCTTGTGGTTCGGGTTGCAGTGTACAGATCAAAGCTCAGAAAAAAACCATACCCGATCGGCTAGGGCTGGGCGTGGCCTAAAAAGCAGGTTACGTTGCAGCAACAACTGACATGAATAAGAAGACATGCCCGATAGGTAGGACACAAAACAGTGGACGCGAGTTCGAGCACGTGTCCTAGGGTAGAGGACACGGCTAGGCGGGGAGGTGGAGAGAGGTGTGTCTCAAGCGGGGGACACGACTAGAGGTGAAGTGAAGGGGCCATGTGGCAAGGGCGTGTCACAAGACAAGGGACACAACTAAGGAAAAATTACAGGGAGAGAGATAGACGACTCACATGATGGGCATGAAAAATGAAGTAGATGGTGAAGGCGGTTGACGAGGGCATCGGTTGAAAGGGAAAAACATGTTCCCAATGAGCGGTGATAGACAGATGGGTGAGAGAGCAAATTAAGTCTTTCCATTAGTGCACACAAACCAAAATGAAGAATAGAGAAGAATCTCAATACGATTCATTAAAAAAATAAGTTTAGAAGGGCAAAAAGGTAAAAGGTACAAGCACAGTCCCACTCTTAATGAAATTATAAGGGGGCATCCCACTAGAGTCCTAACCTGATTAGAACTCCAGGCTCTATGGGTTTTTTTGATGTAACATCTGTAATTTTTAAAAATTATTGATTAAAAAACTAATTTTTTAAGTTCACTGAAAAACACTATGTAAATTACAAGGATTCTCAAAGTATAGAATACTCATCCATACTTTTATTAGTGTTTATGTCTTGTGACTAACCTCATCAGATACTCTCCAATGTTATCATACCTAATTTATTAAGTGCTTTCACCCGTGGTGGCCAACCTCACTACATATTTTTCAACATTATCATACATATTTTATTGAGTATTTTCACCCATTGTGGTTAACTTCACTACATACACTACACTTGTATGACAACACATCCTTGTGTTCTATTCTCTGTTTCTTAATCTTAGGTTGACTTGGTTTACATTTCACTTTTAGTGGATATACAAAAATAAATGTTAGAGGAATCGTGTATGAGACATTATCTGTCATCGAAATGAATAAATATGTATTATATGCATTTTGATATGATTCAACTGTAAAGAACTTGTTATAGTAATCTGGCCTCGTACAAATTATATAAGATCAGTAGTATCGTAAGGAAAAAAGTAAAAAGATCTATTAGAAAGTGAAATAGAACATGAAACCGTGAACTTCCAATCAGTGGAAAAATATTTTAAACTCTAACTACGTGACTCTTGAAGAATGTGGCGGCAACTCATAGGTAGTGACTTGGTTAAGGGAACCCACCAAAGCCATAGCAAAAGTGAGTTTTGGTAGAAAAATGGTCACTACTTATAAACACAAATCTGGGTGATCTATTCACGACTAGGATGAATAATATTGAGCAAAATTAAGTAAAGGTCCAATCTGACTGATGTTGAATGGATGATCTAAGGGTAAAGCATTGTTTCAGTACAAGTCATGATGTTAGGCCTGAATGGTTTGAAGTCCAAACCTAACCGCAGCACCATAAAGTTAAAAAAGGATATGGATCTACATAGATCCACATAGACCCACAGTGAAGGTCAGATCTGACCTTTATAATTAGATTCATAACTGAATTTAAAAAAAAAGGGTGAAAAGATAGTTTTGTATTTTAAAACAACTAATGTAGGTTTTGTATTTTAAAATATCTAATGTAGGTTAATTGGGGTCAGACCTTGTCCTTATTGGACTCTCGTGAAAAAAAAAAGTGAGGTCTATGTTAGAAATTTCAAAAAAGTTGTACCTGACAGATTTTCAGGCAAAAGTTGAAGGAAAAATATATATATATATATATATATATATATTTTTTTTTTTTGAAAAAAGAATGAAGCTGCCTTCTCCAGACTATGACATGACATGACATGCGAAGATGACGACGGCGATGGTCATAATCTCTGGGTGTTACTCGTCCTTTCTTTGTACCAATGTTATCAGTATCGGTATCGGCCCTGAGTCGTTGGGCCACCGATTCATATGTATCGGGACGATACCGATACTCAACTGAGCCGTTCTGTATCGACCCAAAAATAATAAAAAATATTATGTGTTAATCATAACGTAACACGTGTTAAAACTATTAAAAATAATATTTAAAAATTAGTTTCTGTTGTTTTTATTAAAAAAATAACTGATATCAAAATTCTGCCAGATGTGTAGCATCCGGTACAGGCTGATAGGCACCGATACGGATAACATTTGCTTTGTACCAGCTGCTCATCGTAACTAAACCATTCTTTTCTTCCACACCTCACAAGGCATTTTAATACAAAATCACATTCATTCTGTTATTCCACACCTCACTCATGACCTCATGCTGTCTCTCTTCTCTCGCGAGGATGTGCCGAACTCCGATGGCCAACCACACCGACTCGACGCGATCCGTGTCTCTGGATTTGAGCTTTGAACCACTGTGGTTTTTTTTCTTTGGGGGTCATTCTCACAGAAAGTGTGAAAATGTGGTAAGATAACTGACGGCGCCGTCTCTTTTGACATGGCATCTACGTGGTTTGCCGTAGCACGGCTCTCTTATGTCGCAATCAAGCCATATGCATGGCTGGGCTTTCTTTTGAAAGATAACCCAAATTGACAGCATGTTAGTAGAACCTTTTTAAAAAAAATCACAAATATTACCAATAATAACAGGTATAGCTACTAGAAAGCATTGATGGATAAATATAGATGACAATATATGATTTATGGTGGTCAATAACATCGATGGTGGCCAATAACATCGACTCTAGTAAATAGCATTGATTTTTTTATGATCATTTATAAAAATAAAATTTGATGATTTGATATAATCGGTATTAAACAATTGGCTTTAAAATATCATCGATAATAATAATTAAAGGCGATGATAATTATTATCGACTATAATAGTTAAAATCGATGTTAAATATCATTGCCTATATTATTTAAAGTCGATAACAAATATCATCGACTATACTAGTTAAAATTGATGATAAATATTGTCACCTATATTATTTAAAGCCGACGATAAATATCATCGATTGTATATTAAAATGCAACGATAATTATCATTGTATTTATATTAAAAATTTATATATGTTCAAATAACCAATGACAAATATCATCGGCTAAGTTAGTTAAAATTGATGATAAATATCGTAGATTATATATTAAAATGCAAACTCCGCCTGTGTATAATTGTTATACACTGCCGGTCCCAAGCCCGGATAAAAGAGGAGGGTTGCGGTAGGCCTGTGACAGCCAGCATAAAAACTTTGTCATATCCTATGAAAATGAACCAATATGAGAATTTCGTTGGGGCGTTCCCTACTGAGCGACGCGCTGTACTCTCTAGGCCCGGAGGCAGTGATAAATGGGCAAGGGTTGCTAGGTCGTCGCCCAAAAGCGACGCGTCACACCGGCGCCCGGGTGTGGTGTCAAATAGGCAAGGGTTCCCTCACTTTGTTGGACGGGTGGGGTAAAGAAGTTAGTCCAAGACCATAAAATTAGGTTAGCCACTTGGAACATAGGGTCTTTAACTGGTAAGTTGGTAGAGTTAGTAGATGTTATGTGTAGGAGAAATATTGATATTTTATGTCTTCAAGAGACCAAATGGGTAGGTGAGAAAGCTAAAGTGATAGAACCTTGGGGATATAAGATTTGGTATACAGGAATAAATAGGAATAGGAATGGAGTAGGGATTGTTATGAGTCGTCAGTTTATAGATAATGTAGTTGAGGTCCGTAGGAAGGGTGATAGAATTTTACTTATTAAATTAATATTAGGTATGGATATTATTAATATTATTAGTGTTTATGCACCTCAAGTAGGTTTAGATGATTCCATTAAGCATCAATTTTGGGAAGATTTAGATGAAGTAGTACAAGGGATATCTTATGGAGAAAAGCTTTTCATCGGCGGTGACCTTAATGGACATGTAGGCATTAGTAGGGATAGATTTGAGAGTATCCATGGAGGCTATGGTATAGGAGAAAGAAATGAAAGTGGAGAAAGGATTTTAGATTTTTGTTTGTCCTATGATATGATCTTAGCAAACACTTAGTTTAGGAAGAGGGAGTCTCACCTAGTAACATTTAAAAGTGGGGTTAATACGAGTCAAATAGATTTTTCCTACTTAGAAAGAGAGATAGGGGTTGTTGCATCGATTGTAAGGTTATACCAAGAGAAAGTGTAGCTACACAACATAGAGTCTTAATTTTAGATCTTAGAATTAGACAATGCCGCAAAAGGGATAGACATAGGATAGATCCTAGAATTAAGTGGTGGGCACTGAAAGGAGCTAAACAAGGAATTTTTGTAGAGCAGGTAGTTAAGGAAGTTGATTGGTGTCTCGAGGAGGATTCAGAATCAATGTGGAATAAGATAGCGGGTGGTATGAGAAAAGTAGCTAAGGAGGTATTGGGTGAGTCTAAAGGCGGTGCACCACTAGGTATGGATACATCATGGTGGAACGAGGATGTCAAATTAGCTATTAAGGTTAAAAGAGAGTGTTATAGAAATCTAAGTAAGAGTCGTGATAATGAGAATTTGGAGAAGTATATGATAGCAAAGAAGGAAGCTAAAAAAGTTGTTCGAAACCCGAGGGCTAAGGTATATAAGGAGGTTTATGACAAGTTGGATACCAAAGAAGGCGAAAAGGATATTTATAGGCTTGCAAAGATGAGAGATAGGAAATCGAAGGATTTGGGTATGGTTAGATGTATCAAAGATGAAACGCAAAGGGTTTTAGTCAAAGATGAGGAGATTAAGGAGAGATGGAAAGATTATTTTGATAAGCTATTTAATGATAGTCATGCTCAAGATCTTGGAGACTTCTCCATTCCTTTTCATGAGATAAATCGTGACTTCATGCGCAAGATTCAAAAGAAAGAAATTGCAGAGGCTTTGAAGAAAATGAAATCAAGAAGGGCAGTTGGCCCAGATGGTATACCTATCGAGGCTTGGAAATGCTTGGGAGAGAAAGGTTTAGAATGGTTGACAAATCTTTTTAACTTGATTTGGCGAACAAATAAGATGCCTAATGAGTGGAGGAAGAGTACTTTGGTGCCTTTATATAAGAATAAGGGTGATATACAAGATTGCACAAACTATCATGGTATAAAACTCATGAGTCATACTATGAAACTTTGGGAGAGGGTGATTGAGTCTAGGTTGAGGAAGGTTGTCATGATATCGGAGAATCAGTTTGGTTTTATGCCTGGAAGATCAACTATGGAAGCTATACATCTTCTTAGACAACTTATTGAAAGATATAGAGAGAAGAACAAAGATTTGCATATGGTTTTTATTGATTTAGAGAAGGCATACGATAGAGTACCTAGGGACGTTCTCTGGTAGACAATGATGAAGAAAGGTGTTTCTCTCAAGTACATTAGTATAATTAAAGATATGTATGAAGGAGTAGTAACCAATGTCCGCACTTGTGGAGGGGTGACAACCAATTTTCCGATAACGGTTGGGTTACATCAAGGATCTGCTTTAAGCCCTTTCCTATTTGCGATAGTGATGGATGAGCTTACGAGATCAATTCAAGAAAATGTACCGTGGTGTATGTTGTTTGCTGATGATATTGTTTTGATTGATGAGTCTAGAGCTGGGGTTAATGCTAAGTTAGAATTATGGAGACAGACATTGGAAGCTAGAGGTTTTAAGTTGAGTAAGAGTAAGACTGAATATATGGAATGTCGGTTTAGTAAGCAACGAAGTAGTGATGGGAGTGTAGTGAAGCTTGGTGAGCAAGAAATACCGGTGAATGATTATTTCAAATATTTGGGATCCATCATTCAAAAGTATGGAGAAATTGATGGAGATGTAAATCATAGGATAAAGGTTGGGTGGATGAAATGGAAAAGTGCAACTGGAGTGTTGTGCGATCGTAGAATGCCATTGCGGTTGAAGGGAAAGTTTTATAGGACGACTATTAGACCCGCTTTACTATATGGTACGGAATGTTGGGCTGCCAAGAGACATCATATTCAAAAAATGAGTGTAGCTGAGATGCGGATGCTTAGATGGATGTGTGGAAATACAATAAAAGATAAGATTCGGAACGAGGAGATACGTAAGAAGGTAGGTGTTGCACCCATTGAAAATAAGATGCGAGAGAATCGTTTACGGTGGTTTGGACATATTCGGCGAAGGCCTAATGATGCTCCATTTAGAAGGTTGGAGAAATGGGAAAATATATTAGTTAAAAGAGGTCGGGGTAGGCCTAGGAAGACTTGGATGGAGATGATAGGAAAGGATATGAATGCTTTGAACCTCACCGAGGACATGGCATTGGATAGAATTGATTGGAGGAAAAGGATTCACGTGGAAGACCCAAAATGAATTTCTTTTTTGGTTCATATCGCTGACCCCAATTGTTTTGGGATGAAGGCGTAGTTGTTGTTGTTGTTGTATATATTAAAATGCAACGATAATTATCATCGTATTTATAATTGAAAAATCATATATTTTCAAATAACCGACGACAAATATCATTGGCTAAGTTAGTTAAAATTGACGATAAATATCATCGCCTATATTATTTTCAGCTGATGATAAATATCATAGGTTATATATTAAAGTCGATGATAATTATCATCGTATATGTATTGAAAAATCATATATGTTAAAATAGTCGATGATAAATATCGTCGATTATAGTAATTAAATTCGATGATAAATATCATCAATGATATTTAATATCAACAATGATATTTATTGTCGATTATATATTAAAAAACAATGATATATGTCATCACCATTGACTTTGAAATAGCCGACGATAAATATCATTGGCAAAAGTCTTTTTTTTTAATTATATTTTTGTAGGCACAGTTTTTGCGCCAATAAAAACATTGTTTTTTTACAATCAAAATATTTCATGAGAAACAAAAATGTAAAAATAACTATCATTAGTAAATGATAGAGAAAGTGTGCTCTCTCTCATTTACACACACACACACACACACACACACACACACATATATATATATATATATATATATATATATATATATATATATATATATATATATATATATATATATATATATATATGTTACCATTGTGGTAATAGCAAATTCAGGAGAGCGAAAAACATGAAGCAAAATTGTAATTCAACCATGCTCTTGCAAGCAGATCTAGTAAAGGTGGGTCAATTCCCTTCTGGTTGATCACAACAAAGTTGCTATCATTTCCAGAGCAGACCTCCAATGTAGTTTTAGCCTGAATAATCTCTTCTGGCAACTGATAAAAATAGTGAACACTAATGCAAAACAAAAAAACAAACCTTATTCTTAAGCTCAATTATCTTTTTCACTTTTTCATCTACTTGTTGCCTTTCTGCAGCAACCATCTAACACTATTGGACGTGCTAAACATGGTGTGCAAAGTGTATAGACGCTTCAAAATAAAGAAGTGAATGATATTTTATAAGCTACCTTTGGTTTCAATTGATATATAGTTAACAATGATAACCTCTAGCACAAATAGCCTTTTGAGTTTAATTTTCTCGAACTTCAAAAGGAGCTAGAGCATTCCACAAATATATCATGATAAAATCCCTCTTACAAATTGGCCATAGTTGCTAGAACAACCTAGATAAGATATCAGAATATTTTATCACAGTAAGAGCATGAGAGAGAGAGAGAGAGAGGAGGGGGAGTGGGGGTGCAGGGCGGGGCTTCCCTTTGGGCCTTATGGTAATTTTTTAAACTCATTCTTGTTGAGTATAACATTCACATGCATATAATAAAAAATCCAGAACATTATCAACAACTTAAAATCTGCTTTGTGTTTATCTATTCTAGCTCTGGGTAAAATTTATGAGAGCCTCTTTGTAATTTGAAAATTTCAGATTCTACATCATAAAACCAATGAAATACAAAAGTTTTATCTAAGTTTTCAGGCAAAAACTGAGAGTAAAAACAACAACCTATAGATTACCATTTCACATTTCTTTCAGTAGTTCACTGGCGGGTAGTTTAAAATACAACAACCTCAGAATGCAGCACCAAATCCACTCTGCAAAATACATCAGTAGCGGGCTATTAAACACCATAAGATGTAGGGGATTAGCATTCAGTAATATGCAGAACAGGGCTATTAACTTTAGCCTTTAGCTTGCAAAGAAAAAACTTGGGTAACTTTTGATAGACCCAGTCCCTAAATATTACATGGTAATATGCCAACCAACTGTTAATCAATTATGCGATGAGAGAAAATCAAATAGGCAAGAGCTCATAAACAGTAGCATCTAATATTAACCTTCAAAAAGCTAGTAAAGAGAAATGAAATATAACAAGGAAATATTTTAACCTGATAAGCAAGTCCTTTTTTCAACAATTGAAGAAAGATCCATTATGTCCATTTATAATACTCTGGATGCGTCATGGGTACTTCAGAGTCCCAATCATATGAGAAACCTAAGGACTTCACCTACATAAAATGTTTGAAAGCATCAAACAACATAGGCATAACATGTATGTATATGAGAAAACTAATTGCATTCATGAACCCACAGTGATAAGCTACCTAATGAAAATAAATTCATCTCCAGCAACCAGCCTATAGACACTCACAAAAGCACTCCAACCACTGGTAAGCAAGTGCTGCCTTGGCTGCCCTGTAAATTGGGAGCAACAACAGAAGTGATATCTATGTTTGTAAAGTCAGAATAACAATATAAACTCCTTAACTTAGAATACCAAGAAAGAAGAGAGGTGGTAAACTACATTGGGAGATATCGTTGTATTATGGGAGACTATAATATGCATAAAAAAAATCCAAATATTAAGACTGGCTAACTCCACAAGAAAATGGTTCAATAGGAAACCGAGTCACCAAAGCAACAAAGTAAATCACTACATACTTAATGGTCTCTCTAACCTTATTGTTGCTTTTACATCTTCATACGAGGCTGGACTCTCTAACTGACAAGTAAGATCCATAGCAGAAACATTGGGCGTGGAAACACGAAAGGCCATGCCTATAAGTCCCCCATTAAGCTCTGGAAGCACTTTTCCAACAACTTGAGAAAGGTAACAAAGCAAAAAATGTTAATAAGAGTATATAACAGGCATCAGCTGCACAAAGACACCAAACATAGTAAGAATTTATAAGAAACAAGTAGCAAAGATGAAAGCCCATGTGGTAAGCAGATCTTGTGTCAAGCTGAAGGCTCAGGATCGAATCCCTCTGCCACATGGGGCGGCTGTTGTTTTGGTAGGGGTCTGTCTAACCCCAGCTTGCTTATCAAAAAAAAAAAAAACTAGAAAAGATGAATGTAGTGAGCATGTAGGACTCAAAATTTCAAGTTTCAGCTATACACAAATTGCTAGCATTATAAGCATCGCATGAGAGAGAGTATTCAAATAAGACACACCTATTTTAGCAGTGCTTCCAATAGGAAAATCAGATTTAAAAAACCCACTGGCTTCACAATCACTACAAAGGGTAGTGCAACAAATTGCTAGCATTATAAGCAACACATGAGATGCCAGAAGTGAAAGACAGAAAAAACCAAACCATGAATCGTGAACAGCAAACCACAACTAATATAAAAAAGCGTAAATCAAATACCAAATCAAAATTGTTAGAAACAAGATGGGGAAAATACATACACAGGATCAGATCACGAGAAATTGACAACAAAATCCCAAATGGGTACCCAAATATGTCATTCGAACATCAAAATCCAAATCCAAATCAGAGAACTCCAAAAACCAATCAAACAACACAGATAAAGAGACACCAAAAAACACAATTGCCAAAGAATAGAAAAGGTAAGAGAAGAAGAGGCCACGATCAAACTCACCCCTCTTGCTCCATCGATGCCGATGATGGCCTCAATGTGTTGTACGACGATGATTGAACTACGGAAGGAGAGTACTGAAAGTAGGTGGCCGATGACATTATGTAATGACCCAAACTGAGCCTCTCGAGCCCGGGTTCATGAATGCTAGTTTCCAGAGAAAAAATACCAAAATAACCTCAAAACCATGCCAACAATTTTTTCCCATAATAACTGAAGGTTCATACATCCATTAATAATAACTATTTTCATCCAAATAAAAGTGTCATAATTACATAAGCAAAATAAATATAAAATATAAAATAAATAATACTTCAGATGTTGTGATGTCTAATGGTAGTTGAGTCAAAAGTTTACAGTCAATTCCTTCTGTTGATAACAGTCCCTAAATCTACAGTTGTAACCAAGAAAAGGAGCGAATCAACAACTCAGTAAGTTTTCATTTACAAATCAGACACAACCTTTACCACTATAATGAGCTCTAAGCTCGCAATTTTAGTTTAGTTTGCTAACTAAGCACACATGTTTATAGATTTTACCCCCTTTTACCGCTTTCTATATCATCACATTCAAAGTAGACATTTATATTCTACTATATAATTACATTCAAAGTAGACATTTACATTCTATTATAATCGGCTATTCCGAAAATAACCTTCTTGAGCATAACAACCCATGTAGACAACTAAGATTCTACATCATTAGCCCGACAAATGAACCACTCACAACAACATAGTCTAAACCGACCCACTCTATAGACAAGCCTGCAGTTGCTCGTAGATTGCAAGCCAGGAGCCACAAAGTGCTCATCGGTAGCTAGCAAAAGAGCTTGGGTGGCTATATCTGTCTCTAAGGTATTCAAGGAGTTATACCTGCCTCTAAGGTATCGAGAAGCTATACCTGCTCTCAAGGTTTTGTGGTTCATGGTACATCCTACATGTGTCTAGTAGATAATGTTTTAACCCCCGAGGGTTACTGTAAACACCCCAAATTTTCACTCACCCTCTCGACATCGCCCTCAATCGGCACGTGTCAGTTCTCCAGAAGCAATGAAGGGCAAAATAGTCATTTTCCAAGATTGAACCTTGAAGAAAGTCCTAAATCTCATTCTTGAGCCTCAAAATTTCTTTATTTAGGTTCAGAGACATCTTCAAATTGCAAAATTTCAAAATCCTCTTTCTGGACAAAAGTTAGAATTTTCAAGTCCGAGCTCAGAGTGACATTTCACTGAAACATGTCTTTGCATCGCATTGCATGAACACTTTGCATCATTTCATTACATAGCATATCAGTTTGAGATCCAGAACTCCTGATTTGCAAAATTATCCATCCAGATTTGATGTTTAAACTTTTTATTGATTTTTAAAACCCTGGGTATTCAAAACTACCAAATTTTCCCATTTTACCCCCAGGACTTTGAATTACAAAAATTTTCTCAACAAAACAATCTGGATATTTGGATATTGATTTTAAAGATTTTATCTCAAAACTGTTTTTGCAAAAGATTTTAAATCTCTTTACAAATTTTGTTTTTACATTTATCCATATTTTTGCCCTGAAAACCCAATTTTTCCAAATTCTTGAAAAAAAAAAAAAAAACAAATAAGGTTTTATCTCGTATCTTCAAATAAATGGAGCGGGACCCACCCGAAATCCATACCAATTTGCAAATTTTCTTTTTTTATTTTTCTCAATATTATTCATTTTTAGTTAGTGGGCCCACACACATGTGGCACCCCACTTGAAAATAAAAGATTTGCAAAAACAAAATAAAGCTTTATTTTCAAAAGGATTTTAAAAGTGAATTGAGGTGGCATTTCCATAAAAGCCTCTCATTTATTTCCTTTTTATTTTATTTGTTTTAATAAATTTTTTTTTTTTTAGAAAGAGGCAGCCTTAAAGTGGCACAACCGAACTTCCAAAAAAAAAAAAATATAATATAATAAATTTACCTAAAACTTAGATAAATGAAGCAAAGTTTTGAAAAAACCCAAGATGCGCTTTTTTTTAAAAAAATAGCAAGTTTTAAAAATTCGGTTACAAAACTTTCAAAAAGTTTTCAAAAAAAAAAAAGGAAAAGAAAAGGGTAACGGAAAGGAAAACCTGCGTTTTTTTTTTAAGAGGGGAAAGTTTCTTTTTAAAAAGGGGCAAAGGATTCACGAAAAAGAGGGGGATTGACGGTTTTTCTTTTGGGGATTTCTGCAGGGATTTCATCCTGGACGTGTGCTGGCTTTCCCCATTTTTTTTTTGATTCAGCCCAACAGCAGAGGGGAGGGAGCTTCCCTTCTCAGCGTGGAGTCCCCTTTCATTGGCAGCAGCCACCGGTCTTCACCACGAGCGCCCTTGTCCATTGAAGAGGAAGGAGTTTGCATCTTCTTCAGTCCCAACCATCAGGAAACAGCCCATTTCCCTCAGCAACCATCATCTCCCATCATTTCCTTCAAGCCACCAGCTTCAACCCATCATCTTCAGCCAACGTGCTTCCCATTTCCTGCAGCCCAGCCACAGGGGAACCACGTTTTCATCAATTCAGCCCAGCCAACATGCTCCTCATTGGCCTTCAGCACAACCGATTGTTGTCATTCACCTTCAGCCCAACAATAAGAGGTTCAGCAGCCAACTGCATCCTTCACACTGCTTTCAACTTAATAGCAGAAGAAATCTAGCAAGCTGCCCACCGTCCTGCAGCCCAGCCAGCAGAAGCTACATCCAGCTTGAAACGCCCAGCAGCAGGAGAACGTGGCTGCTCCTTTCCTTCAGCCCACCAGCAGAAAATCAAGCCGACTCCCTATTTTGCTTCAGTTCAGCAGCTGAAAATCAACCTTCATTCCCCTCCTGGGCAATCCCAACTAGCCCAAGGTAAAAACCATTCTCTCCTTGTTTTCTTTCTTTATTGATCTGAATATTTGATTATTTTTGATGATATCGTTTCCTTATGAGTGTTACTACCATCCCCTGTCTTTCCTATTACTATTGACGCAGCATATGTGCTATCAATATGCGTGTAGCATTATTGATACACGTAAAGCAACATGAACTTTAGCCCTTTTGCTGGCTACATTATCTATTTTATCATTTTTTTTTTTACTCCTTATTAGCCTTTTCTACATTTGATTTGTTCTGGTAGTTCTGTACATTGGGTAAAATAGATGGGTTTATGACCTTACTGTTGCCCAATCATCATCATCCTTATCTATCTGGGTCAGTCCCTCAGCATTTTAAGTTTGCTCATGTCTATGTGAAAAGGGTGAGGCGTTAGATTTGATTTACTGCAAGGTCAAGGAGCACCTGACCTGATTTGCTTGAATAATCCATGTCTGTAAGCAATATAACACTATGCATATCTTGTTAGATATGGGGTTTCACTTTACTAGAATGAATTATGCAAAAGGTCATTTCCTGTTTTTGGTTTACCATGATTGATATCCATAATGGAAAATATATCATCTGTTGCTATTAGCTGCCACAACCAGTTTCAGTTCCAACATTTTGCTCTACAGCAGCTCCTCTTGCTGCTATACCCACCTTTACTTGCCATGTGATATATAGATCATTTGATTCCTTGAAATTTCCAATCAGGTTTTAAGCCTCTGCTAAGAACACATTGAAATATTAGTTTAAAACCAAGTTTGGAAGCACTATGAGATGTGTTTTATTGATTAAGTCTTGTTTTAATATGTATTACATCTTCTACATATTCATTGTATGTTGTATATCAGCTTCCGGTCCTGTGGCATGTAAATAGTTAGAAAGTGAGATTAGGGAAAACAAAGTGCAGGTGGATTCAATTTTGTACCATATGGCTGTAATGCCAAGAGAACATCGATGGCAGCCAGCTATATTGCACCAGCACTAGTTCTTGGTTTACGACCTCTGTTAAAGCACCTACAATGGCTGTACCCATTCCACATTTCTGCAGGTGTGCAGTCTTGATAATTGGTCATGTTCATGGATGAATATTTTTATATCCATTCATGATCCATAAACCATCTCTTGCATGCTTTGTTATTGGTATATAGAGAAGCTCCATACCCAGTTTTATCGAAAATTACCTTGTAATTTGGGAGATATGGCTGTGTAAAATCCCTTACAGAAACTGTATATACATGTATTTTCTGGTTTTACCCATTATATGGAATTTCCATTAAACATATATATTTTCTCATTATATGTATATATATATCTAAGCATATGTATCTATTGTATATCTACCTCTACGTATGTGTATATATGTATATATATATATGTCTATATATATATATATACATGTATACATACTTATATACATATATATATATCCCTTCATGTGTACTTGTTATTACGTATATTTTCCTTTTCTCTTACTTTTGTAAATATATCTCCATTATCATATATCATTCATCATAAGTTCAAGTATTTCTATATTTACCTATATATCTTTGTTGTATATAGTATATATGTCCATTTCCTTGTTTATTTTGTATTAACTCTCATTTTGCAGGAAAATCTAGAAGAGGTTGATTCCTTGGCTCCATTTCAATTTTCTTTTATTTTATGTTATGCAATGTAACAATCCAATGTAAACTTTGGAATAAGATTTACTTTTACTGCTTAGATTAGGCCGCATCTCATATAGTTTGATTTCAGTAATATCCTGATTCTATGATGCATATATCTCAAATTTTCAAAATTCATCATGGATGAACACGAATGGCACATGCACCAACTCTTAGAGAGTTGATGAACTCGGTGGAGTCCATATTTACGGCCCTAGTCGGAATATGGACGAGACCCAGATCCATCATCTCTCTACCAGTCACATTGAGCCTACACTCTTAGGCTATCTTGAAAATGCACCTCATATTTCCAATGTTTTTAAAATATTGTGAATTAACTCAAATAAACCCTGAATATATTCATGGCCACAGTCAGAATATATGAAGGATTTACTTTGGCTTAATCCACATTTTTCCAACAAATTTTTCAGAAAGTTTTTCAAAGTGCATTCATTCATTCAAATCATCTGCATCATTCATTTTTCTCATGATTTTCTCAAAAGATTTTCACTTCATGGAATCGATTTTCTCAAAAAACTATGATGATATTCGGAGTTGGATTTTCCAAATCAAAGTTTTCCTATGATTTTTCTTGAAAATGTTATTTTCTTAAGATTCTTTTCAAAAGGAATTTTTCATCTTTCTCAAGAACCCAAGTTGATTTTCCAACATTTCAAAAGACAAGATTCTCAGGAATTCAACTTCCTAAGTTTTGAATTTCTTTCTCCAAAGAATTTTCTATAAATTTTCTATCATTTCCTTGAGAAAATTCTCAAAGTCCGAGTTATCCCGACAAATGCTTTCCTTTTCAAATGATCATCTTTTCTCAGGAATTCTTCCCATTTTCCTGAGATACTCATTTCTTCATAGTTTTCCAAGTTTTATAAATTTTCTCAAAATTTTCCTGAGATTCTCATTTTCCAAGTCTTTATAAATTTTCTTAAAACTTTCCTGAGATTCTCAATTTTCTAAGTCTTTATAAACTTTCTCAAAATTTTCCCGAGATTCTCATTTAAACTTTCTCAAGATTCTCACTTCTTCAAAATTTTCTAAGTCTTTATAAACTTTCCCGAGATTTCAAACCTTCTTCGTCTGAGTTTTTCTGAGAGATTGATTTCCATCTTTTTCCTGAGAAATGCTTTTCAACTCCAAATGTTTTCTAAGCATACATCATATTTTCCAACTTGCATTTTACAAAATTGCATAGCACATGCCTGAATTCTCTGTGCATTTAGGATAGAACACCATTTCGATGATTTTACTAAGTCAAGCACAATTTTGGTCCTTGGTTCGATTACCCCTGTTAAAGGCGGCAGGAACGGTCGAACCTCGTACCGACAGGTCGAGCTCCATCCCATGGATTTTCCCGCAATTTTCAAAACGGAGGCGAGTATTTCAAAACATTTTCCAAAATCCGGTCAAGTTTGAATCGCGAAAGCGTTTCCCTCTCCCTTTCGCAAGGAAGGGAAGACAAGAAAAATTTTGCGACGATAACAGGTTTGGCGACCGTGATGGGACCTGTCCTTGTCTGACTAAAATTGTGCTTGACTTAGTTCAATTATCGAAATTATGTTCACAAAATGTCAGCTTTTACTTTCAATATCATGTGAGCCTAGGAGCCTAGATTTTGACCTAGCTGACACTGATTGCATATAGACTAGGCATGGTTTGGTAGGACCAGATTGAGGAGATATTTTCATGTTCCCATAGACTTAGGTCTAAATACAACTCTCCTCAATTTAGGATCTGAATGCAAACAATGTATGCTTCTTCAAAGATTTTCAAAGTCTATCTCTCTAGGATTTAGAGCCCTCTATTTCTGGCATGTGATCATTTTTCAAAATCTCCATTACCTATTATTACCCGGTCTTCACGTTGCTGGGCTCTCTTCCAGAACCCTAGTTCAGGACAGAGCCTCACAACTGGGCCAATGATTTGGGTTAACACCCCCCTACCACGTACCGCGGGCCACAGTCCGAAGTATATCGGTAGGCGCTCAAGGATGTTGGAAAACCTTACCTTAGAACCGGAGTTGAAATTATATGCCACGTACCTCGAATTTCGGTTCGGGTATATCGGCATAACTGGATTGGACGAAGATGATCTAAACCTAGAGTTAGGATTAAGGTCCTACAACTATTTTCAAATTGATGCATCTAGAGTCAGCCTTTTAGGGAATGTTGTATGCGCATAAATGTTTGTGCAGGATGTGATTGTATGGGTGTTATTTCTTCAATTCTTTATATTTCCCAATATTTTTCAACTTATTAGGCCTTTTTCAAAAATATCCTTATTTTCCACAAGGTCTTTTTTTTTAAACCCTGGATGATTTTCTCAAATATCAAATTTCTTTCAAAACTCCAGGTGATTTTTCATTCTACCTTTCTACTGGATCTCAGATTTCCAGCTTTATTCCGATCCTGCCTGCAAATATTCAAAATTTCAAATTTTGCTCATGTCATCAAAAACTTCTTTTCCAGTATATCTTCCAAATTTTATCCAAATTTTTTGTCATCCCATCATTTGTTTTTCCCTCAAGAGTGTTGGTTTCAAAATTCTTTTTCCCATCATGCTAAACATCCCATGTGGTTCTGCAGAGGGCATTGGCATAGTTGTGTGATCCAGACGAGATCAAGGACCGCGCTACTTCAACACATTAGTTACAGACAGTGAGTGAGAAATGGATTCTATAAAGTCTGTCAAAGAGGGAGCTCAGACCATCAAGGAGGAGATTGATCCCGCTATATATCGTTTGTTCAAAAGAATGATGATTGAGATATTATCCGAGCAAGCTGAAGCCAATCTCGGAAAAGTTCCCGTTAAAGAAGAGGCACCCATCACCATCCCTATGAACATCATTGGAGACCACAACAGGGCAACCAGTTCTAAACCCAGCAACAACAAAAACAGAGGCAGTCAAAGCAGCAAGTTAGAAGAGTCTAAAGATTTGAAAGGAAAGTATTCTAGAATCCAGAATAGACCTTTTCAATCCAGCCCTCAGCAAAAGGAAAAAAATCAAGGAAAACCAAAGCGCGGAAACTGGAGCGGCGATCGAGATTTCACTCCTATAGACAAGCCACTTGACGAAGTTCTTGAATACATGTTGATTAAGGGATTAGTAAAACTCCCAAAGGCCACAACTCCTCCCACCATCATGGGAAGGTTCAAGAATCAGTTTTGCAAGTTCCATCGGGCAGTAGGGCATGACACTGATCATTGTTTTGTCCTCAAAAATATTGTACAAGACTGTATTGATAAGAACCTCTTTGTTGAAGGCAGAGAAGAAGAACATCCAGTAGCCCTAACCAAGAAAGAAGTCAAAGAAGTCAGCATTCAACAGAAATCCAGCAATCCGAAGAAGATAAAGCGTGATGGTTGGAGTTATGATCGCGAGTTTACTCCTTTAGGTCAGCCAATCGAAGAAATTCTTGGATATCTGCTCGCGAAGGATATGATCAAACTTCCAAGGATTGTGGATCCTCCCGTCACCATGGGGAAAGGGAAAGATTGTTTCTGCAAGTTCCATCGAGCAATGGGGCACGATACTGAATGTTGCTTCGTTCTAAAAAATATTATACAGGACTACATCGATAAAGAGCTTTTGGTGCCGGAAGAAAGAGAGGGACGAGTTGCAGTCCTGACTAAGCCTTTCCTAGATCACTCGGAAGAATGACAATGTCAATGCCAATGCCTTCTCATTTTGTCATATTTATTTTTGTCAGGACGATATATTCCTAGTGGTTTTCCTTTTTCAAATTGTCATCCCTTTTCAAAGCACCAATAAAATCATCAACTTTTCTCGTCTAATTATGACATTCTTCTTTTGATTGTTCTGCTTTTGTTATTATTCTCTCTCCCCCATTACACTGGGGTATCTTTTTGAAAATTTGTTTTCAAACATTCTATATGCAGGCAGGATAAACAAATTCCTCATTTCATGCACTTGTGCATTCATATTCATCAATTCATATTCATTTGCATTCAACTGCATTAACAACAATCCGGTCAGTATTGGGATTTCAACAAACAGTCCCATCACAATTCCTAATGATTCAAAGATCATCGCCAATACTGAACCAAAACCCAGCACTCGAACTGGTATTATTTCAAAATCCAGTATTCAAGCTGGTACATTTTCAAGATCCAACTTTTTGGAAAACCGAGTTCTGACTCAGGTTTTTATTCAAATTATCCTCTTTTGTTGATCCGAGTTCCGACTCGTGATCTCTATACCTTACTCGAGCCCTGACTTGAGCTCTTCGTTTTCTTTTGTTGATCCGGGTTCCGACTCGAGATCTCTTTATTCATTCAAGCTCAGATTCAAACTCTTCATTTTCCTTTGTTGATCCGGGTTCCGACTCGCGATCTCTATACCTTACTCGAGCCCTGACTCGAGCTCTTCGTTTTCTTTTGTTGATCCGGGTTCCGACTCGAGATCTCTTTATTCATTCAAGCTCAGATTCAAACTCTTCATTTTCCTCTGTTGATCCGGGTTCCGACTCGCGATCTCTATACCTTACTCGAGCCCTGACTCGATCTCTTCATTTTCTTTTGTTGATCCGGGTTCCGACTCAAGATCTCTTTATTTATTCGAGCTCAGATTCGAGCTATTCATTTTCTTTTGTTGATCCGAGTTCCGACTCGTGATCTCTATACCTTGTTCGAGCTCAGATTCGAGCTCTTCATTTTCTTTTGTTGATCCGAGTTCCGACTCGCGATCTCTATACCTTACTTGAGCCCTGACTCGAGCTCTTCATTTCTTTTGTTGATCCGGGTTCCGACTCGAGATCTCTTTATTCATTCAAGCGCAGATTCGAGCTCTTCATTTTCCTTTGTTGATTCGAGTTCCGACTCGTGATCTCATTACCTTACTCGAGCCCTGACTCGAGTCCTTCATTTTTCTCTGTTGATCTGGGTTTCGACTCGTGATCTCTGTATTTTATTTGAGCGCTGACTTGAACTCATCATTCTCCTTTGTTAATCCAAGTCATTTCAATCATCAAGGTCTGTCAAATTGCTCGAATTTGATATTTTGTCCTCCAAATTCCAATTTAAATCTTTGAATCATGCAATTCTTCAATTTCGATCTACGGGTCACTCAATTCTCAAATTTTTGACCTTCAGGTCACTCAATTCTTCAATTTCGACCTTCGGGTCACCCAATTTCCAATTCTCAATTTCAATTACCAATTTCCAAATTTCGACCTTCGGGTCACTCAATTTCCAAATTTCAACCTTCAGGTCACTCAATTTCCAAATTTCGACCTTCGAGTCACACAATTTCGACCTTTCGGTCAACCAATTCTCAATTTCGACCATCAGGTCATCCAATTTCGACCTTCGGGTCATTCAAATTTCAACAATCAATTTTCCAATTTCCAATTTTGACCTTTGGGTCAATCAATCTCAATATCCAATTTCAATCATTTTCTCTTGCAAGAGACCCTTTTTAGGGAGAGTTCGAGGGAGCTCGTTCTTTTCGCATGCTATCCAATTTGTTCACTTAGCCCCTTTTTAGGGAGAGTTTGAAGGGACTCGCGTCTTTGTGAACCGTTTGCAAAACAATTTCCAATTTCACACGAGAAACCCTTCTTAAGGGAGAGGCTCGACGGAGACTCGTTTTTCTCGTGACCCCCCAATTTCATACTAGGCCATTTTCGTCATGAAAGACCCTCTTTGCAGGGAGAGTATGATGGACTTGTTCCTTTCATGACCCAATTTTCAGACCTCACTGTTATCGGCCCCCTTTCCATAAGAGAAGCCTAATCTTAGAGAGCTTTGACGAAAGCTTAATTTCTCTTCGAAAGTTCGTTTTGCAAACACCTCCTCTTTAGGGAAGAGAGGAGTATTTCCCATTTCCCATTCAGGTAAGGGCTAAGCCTGAGTATCTCTTTTTGGGGAAAAAGAGAGGAGAATTTTCGTCACGGATGCGTTGAGCCGGATTTCAAATACTCACTTTCACTAAGGATTTCAAGAAAATTTTGTCAATTTGTCAAATTATTTGCTGATTTCAGAATCTTTATTGCACTAGTCAGTTTACCCTCAGCATCACTTCCAAAAGAGCGAAGCTTTTGCGAAAAGGGATTCAAAATTCAAATTCTTTCTATTGGCCAACCAAAAGGATGAAGGATAAATCCTCGATATGGCCAGAAAAGAAGATTCAAGGTTATTGAAAAGCCCTAGATGATCGATATTGATCGCAGCCAATGGCGCATCGTTAAAGGCTATTCTTGTAAGGATGAGACAGTGGAAATATCCTGAGTGCTAGAAAAGAGAGCATTTACCCAAGCCTTGTCTCCTCAGAATCATCTAAGCTGCAATTAAGTATCCGCAAAAGGGATCTCTCACCTGTCGTCAAGATGAAGGCGAATTAGGCGAGTAGACCCCCGGGGCCAAAGAAGATTCGAAACATCTCCAAGATGACGGAGTTTGTGACGGATCCTTCCAGGGAAAGTCCAAAGCACTGTCGAGATGAAGGCAGATGCGATGAACCTCTCGACAATCCCTAAAAGATATTTAATTTCAGCTATCATCCAAAGATCTCTAGCCAAGAAGCCAATATCGTCAAAGAAGGATCGAAACATCTCCAAGATGAAGGAGCTTGTGACGTACCTTCCCAAAAGAGAGAAAGAGAGGAAAAAGAAAGAGAGAGAAAGTAAGAACATCTCCAAAATGAAGGAGAATGTAGCCAAAACCCAAAAGAGTGCAGAAAGATTATCATGAGAGAAGCCCTCAGGATATCAAACTGCCAAGTCTATCAAAAATCCTTTTTAAATTTGTGAAATTCTACTATCAATACTCTTTCATCAACTGCTTTCATAATATCAAATTCTCTTTCCTGTTCATATCAAGGAAATTGATAACTTCCTTGAAGAAGGTCAATTGCAAGCAATTTGGATTTACAATCTCGATTCTACGAAGTAAACCTTGTTTGGAGGTAATGCTTTGGGTAGAAAATAAGGAATATCTTTGCAATAATGTGCAACATCTTCAAAAACTTTGAATCAACAACAGAATTCTCAATATTTTGACAATATTTTCCAGTTATCCTGACATGAAGTGAGAGCTTGATATCCGTCCTTGATACATCCTGACACCAATTTTACATCCCTCTTAAGGACTTGATTCCTTCCCTTCTTTGAGAGCATAAACTCTCATATTTGCACACTTCCCTGTGTCCCCACTGTCCCACCATAGACAGTCCCATTTCGGTTCGAGGTCGAACCAACAATCATTTTCCCGCAAGAGGCAATTTCAAAAGCTGATTTTAGTCTCAGCAATGAGACGTCCAAGATCAACCCCTTTTCAAGCTTTAGGGACCCCATTTCCTTCCTTTTGCAAAACCCCTGTCGGATTTATTGTGCAAAATCCGAAGGTTCCATCATGGTCTCTTCCTTCGAGGATTCCATTCCATTTTTCACCCGATCAGGATAAGGGTATAAACCTGAGCCTCATTCAAAGAGGTATTCCATTTTTCCGCCCGATCAGGTTAAGGGTATAAACCTGAGCCTCATTCAAAGAGGTATTTCATTTTTCGCCCAATCAGGTTAAGGGTGCGAACCTGAGTCTCACTTCGATGAGATATTCCATTCCCCAATCAGGTCAAGGGTTGAAACCTGAGCTTTGTTCCATACGAGATATTTCTGTCCCATCCAGGTTAAGGGCATAAACCTGAATTTCACTCTCACAGAGTGAGTCTTTTCTCTCCATTCTTCGCTTCATATCTACCATTTTCCTCGGGCTAATTTCCTCACACCCAGTCAGATCCTTCTAACTGGGGCATTTTTTTTATATAGCCCAAATTTGGTGTGTTTTCTTTGCCACTAAGCTCGGTCATAAGCCGGCTTAGTAGCAAAGAGGGGCATCTGTAAACACCCCAAATTTTCACTCACCCTCTCGACATCGCCCTCAATCGGCACGTGTCAGTTCTCCAGAAGCAATGAAGGGCAAAATAGTCATTTTCCAAGATTGAACCTTGAAGAAAGTCCTAAATCTCATTCTTGAGCCTCAAAATTTCTTTATTTAGGTTCAGAGACATCTTCAAATTGCAAAATTTCAAAATCCTCTTTCTGGACAAAAGTTAGAATTTTCAAGTCCGAGCTCAGAGTGACATTTCACTGAAACATGTCTTTGCATCGCATTGCATGAACACTTTGCATCATTTCATTACATAGCATATCAGTTTGAGATCCAGAACTCCTGATTTGCAAAATTATCCATCCAGATTTGATGTTTAAACTTTTTATTGATTTTTAAAACCCTGGGTATTCAAAACTACCAAATTTTCCCATTTTACCCCCAGGACTTTGAATTACAAAAATTTTCTCAACAAAACAATCTGGATATTTGGATATTGATTTTAAAGATTTTATCTCAAAACTGTTTTTGCAAAAGATTTTAAATCTCTTTACAAATTTTGTTTTTACATTTATCCATATTTTTGCCCTGAAAACCCAATTTTTCCAAATTCTTGAAAAAAAACAAAAAACAAATAAGGTTTTATCTCGTATCTTCAAATAAATGGAGCGGGACCCACCCGAAATCCATACCAATTTGCAAATTTTCTTTTTTTATTTTTCTCAATATTATTCATTTTTAGTTAGTGGGCCCACACACATGTGGCACCCCACTTGAAAATAAAAGATTTGCAAAAACAAAATAAAGCTTTATTTTCAAAAGGATTTTAAAAGTGAATTGAGGTGGCATTTCCATAAAAGCCTCTCATTTATTTCCTTTTTATTTTATTTGTTTTAATAAATTTTTTTTTTTTAGAAAGAGGCAGCCTTAAAGTGGCACAACCGAACTTCCAAAAAAAAAAAAATATAATATAATAAATTTACCTAAAACTTAGATAAATGAAGCAAAGTTTTGAAAAAACCCAAGATGCACTTTTTTTTAAAAAAATAGCAAGTTTTAAAAATTCGGTTACAAAACTTTCAAAAAGTTTTCAAAAAAAAAAAAGGAAAAGAAAAGGGTAACGGAAAGGAAAACCTGCGTTTTTTTTTTAAGAGGGGAAAGTTTCTTTTTAAAAAGGGGCAAAGGATTCACGAAAAAGAGGGGGATTGACGGTTTTTCTTTTGGGGATTTCTGCAGGGATTTCATCCTGGACGTGTGCTGGCTTTCCCCATTTTTTTTTTGATTCAGCCCAACAGCAGAGGGGAGGGAGCTTCCCTTCTCAGCGTGGAGTCCCCTTTCATTGGCAGCAGCCACCGGTCTTCACCACGAGCGCCCTTGTCCATTGAAGAGGAAGGAGTTTGCATCTTCTTCAGTCCCAACCATCAGGAAACAGCCCATTTCCCTCAGCAACCATCATCTCCCATCATTTCCTTCAAGCCACCAGCTTCAACCCATCATCTTCAGCCAACGTGCTTCCCATTTCCTGCAGCCCAGCCACAGGGGAACCACGTTTTCATCAATTCAGCCCAGCCAACATGCTCCTCATTGGCCTTCAGCACAACCGATTGTTGTCATTCACCTTCAGCCCAACAATAAGAGGTTCAGCAGCCAACTGCATCCTTCACACTGCTTTCAACTTAATAGCAGAAGAAATCTAGCAAGCTGCCCACCGTCCTGCAGCCCAGCCAGCAGAAGCTACATCCAGCTTGAAACGCCCAGCAGCAGGAGAACGTGGCTGCTCCTTTCCTTCAGCCCACCAGCAGAAAATCAAGCCGACTCCCTATTTTGCTTCAGTTCAGCAGCTGAAAATCAACCTTCATTCCCCTCCTGGGCAATCCCAACTAGCCCAAGGTAAAAACCATTCTCTCCTTGTTTTCTTTCTTTATTGATATGAATATTTGATTATTTTTGATGATATCGTTTCCTTATGAGTGTTACTACCATCCCCTGTCTTTCCTATTACTATTGACGCAGCATATGTGCTATCAATATGCGTGTAGCATTATTGATACACGTAAAGCAACATGAACTTTAGCCCTTTTGCTGGCTACATTATCTATTTTATCATTTTTTTTTTTTACTCCTTATTAGCCTTTTCTACATTTGATTTGTTCTGGTAGTTCTGTACATTGGGTAAAATAGATGGGTTTATGACCTTACTGTTGCCCAATCATCATCATCCTTATCTATCTGGGTCAGTCCCTCAGCATTTTAAGTTTGCTCATGTCTATGTGAAAAGGGTGAGGCGTTAGATTTGATTTACTGCAAGGTCAAGGAGCACCTGACCTGATTTGCTTGAATAATCCATGTCTGTAAGCAATATAACACTATGCATATCTTGTTAGATATGGGGTTTCACTTTACTAGAATGAATTATGCAAAAGGTCATTTCCTGTTTTTGGTTTACCATGATTGATATCCATAATGGAAAATATATCATCTGTTGCTATTAGCTGCCACAACCAGTTTCAGTTCCAACATTTTGCTCTACAGCAGCTCCTCTTGCTGCTATACCCACCTTTACTTGCCATGTGATATATAGATCATTTGATTCCTTGAAATTTCCAATCAGGTTTTAAGCCTCTGCTAAGAACACATTGAAATATTAGTTTAAAACCAAGTTTGGAAGCACTATGAGATGTGTTTTATTGATTAAGTCTTGTTTTAATATGTATTACATCTTCTACATATTCATTGTATGTTGTATATCAGCTTCCGGTCCTGTGGCATGTAAATAGTTAGAAAGTGAGATTAGGGAAAACAAAGTGCAGGTGGATTCAATTTTGTACCATATGGCTGTAATGCCAAGAGAACATCGATGGCAGCCAGCTATATTGCACCAGCACTAGTTCTTGGTTTACGACCTCTGTTACAGCACCTACAATGGCTGTACCCATTCCACATTTCTGCAAGTGTGCAGTCTTGATAATTGGTCATGTTCATGGATGAATATTTTTATATCCATTCATGATCCATAAACCATCTCTTGCATGCTTTGTTATTGGTATATAGAGAAGCTCCATACCCAGTTTTATCGAAAATTACCTTGTAATTTGGGAGATATGGCTGTGTAAAATCCCTTACAGAAACTGTATATACATGTATTTTCTGGTTTTACCCATTATATGGAATTTCCATTAAACATATATATTTTCTCATTATATGTATATATATATCTAAGCATATGTATCTATTGTATATCTACCTCTACGTATGTGTATATATGTATATATATATATGTCTATATATATATATATACATGTATACATACTTATATACATATATATATATCCCTTCATGTGTACTTGTTATTACGTATATTTTCCTTTTCTCTTACTTTTGTAAATATATCTCCATTATCATATATCATTCATCATAAGTTCAAGTATTTCTATATTTACCTATATATCTTTGTTGTATATAGTATATATGTCCATTTCCTTGTTTATTTTGTATTAACTCTCATTTTGCAGGAAAATCTAGAAGAGGTTGATTCCTTGGCTCCATTTCAATTTTCTTTTATTTTATGTTATGCAATGTAACAATCCAATGTAAACTTTGGAATAAGATTTACTTTTACTGCTTAGATTAGGCCGCATCTCATATAGTTTGATTTCAGTAATATCCTGATTCTATGATGCATATATCTCAAATTTTCAAAATTCATCATGGATGAACACGAATGGCACATGCACCAACTCTTAGAGAGTTGATGAACTCGGTGGAGTCCATATTTACGGCCCTAGTCGGAATATGGACGAGACCCAGATCCATCATCTCTCTACCAGTCACATTGAGCCTACACTCTTAGGCTATCTTGAAAATGCACCTCATATTTCCAATGTTTTTAAAATATTGTGAATTAACTCAAATAAACCCTGAATATATTCATGGCCACAGTCAGAATATATGAAGGATTTACTTTGGCTTAATCCACATTTTTCCAACAAATTTTTCAGAAAGTTTTTCAAAGTGCATTCATTCATTCAAATCATCTGCATCATTCATTTTTCTCATGATTTTCTCAAAAGATTTTCACTTCATGGAATCGATTTTCTCAAAAAACTATGATGATATTCGGAGTTGGATTTTCCAAATCAAAGTTTTCCTATGATTTTTCTTGAAAATGTTATTTTCTTAAGATTCTTTTCAAAAGGAATTTTTCATCTTTCTCAAGAACCCAAGTTGATTTTCCAACATTTCAAAAGACAAGATTCTCAGGAATTCAACTTCCTAAGTTTTGAATTTCTTTCTCCAAAGAATTTTCTATAAATTTTCTATCATTTCCTTGAGAAAATTCTCAAAGTCCGAGTTATCCCGACAAATGCTTTCCTTTTCAAATGATCATCTTTTCTCAGGAATTCTTCCCATTTTCCTGAGATACTCATTTCTTCATAGTTTTCCAAGTTTTATAAATTTTCTCAAAATTTTCCTGAGATTCTCATTTTCCAAGTCTTTATAAATTTTCTTAAAACTTTCCTGAGATTCTCAATTTTCTAAGTCTTTATAAACTTTCTCAAAATTTTCCCGAGATTCTCATTTAAACTTTCTCAAGATTCTCACTTCTTCAAAATTTTCTAAGTCTTTATAAACTTTCCCGAGATTTCAAACCTTCTTCGTCTGAGTTTTTCTGAGAGATTGATTTCCATCTTTTTCCTGAGAAATGCTTTTCAACTCCAAATGTTTTCTAAGCATACATCATATTTTCCAACTTGCATTTTACAAAATTGCATAGCACATGCCTGAATTCTCTGTGCATTTAGGATAGAACACCATTTCGATGATTTTACTAAGTCAAGCACAATTTTGGTCCTTGGTTCGATTACCCCTGTTAAAGGCGGCAGGAACGGTCGAACCTCGTACCGACAGGTCGAGCTCCATCCCATGGATTTTCCCGCAATTTTCAAAACGGAGGCGAGTATTTCAAAACATTTTCCAAAATCCGGTCAAGTTTGAATCGCGAAAGCGTTTCCCTCTCCCTTTCGCAAGGAAGGGAAGACAAGAAAAATTTTGCGACGATAACAGTTACCTAGAAATTTCTGAGCAAATCCCAATGTACAAGCGAGGTATACACCTCCAACAATACCTTAGATTATGCCTCACCTAGTAGAGTTCTTGATCATTCTTTATATTGTTACCCTATACACATTATTCTTTAAACTTTTATTTCTTAAAGTTAGTGCTTTATACAATAATCAATATATATTCACTAACTACTTTTAACACATTCACATGTCATATATTTAAGGATAACAACCCCACCACAGAATCAACTCATTAAATCACGACACTTACAATGTCTCTTTTAGGGCATAAGCGTGACATTCTCATGACATATCCTATCCCAAAACTTTGAAACTCTACACTCATTTCTCAAACTCATATATCAATCTTTTACATGCAATATTGTCATAATTATTTTCACACATAATACATCCATAATTTAAATTATGTCATAATTCAAGAATATGTAACATGTATCATTAAACATTATATTGGACATCAAGGTTATGAATTCCTAAGCAAGCTAAATACTTGTTCTGTTCAAAATAAAATAAAACTAGCATACTTAAAACACATGAAATCACATTAAAAGATGCTTAAATCAACTGGCATATATTTTATTTAACTAAAGAGAATTTTACAAATGTTCACTTACCTGAAACACTTAAATTTCAACTCTAAGGAATAACCTTAGTCTTCTCACAAGTTTTGATCTAAAAAAGACAAATATCCTATATCATCATTTAAAGTCTCGTCTTTGTGAAAAATTATGAAAATACTCCTAGGCTTTAATGCCAAACTCTGACTCTGTTCTTTAAGAGTATGTCATTCTATCCCCTACTAATGGATCTTACTCAAAGAGAAGAATCCAAAGATCCAAAAAAATTACTTCAATCCGATATCGGGGTGAAAAGTTATGTCTCGTTTACCAATTGAGCATATCGAGGGCAAGATGATTTTTTTACTTTTCGACCATCTTTGAGCTCATATAATTTTTTTTTATTCATTTTGTATTTACACCTTCCCTAATTCGCATTCATACAGTTCAGATTTAGTTTAACTAGATCTTTTGATTGAATTCTGGATCCAAATTCATGCTTATTCCAAAGCAGATCATTTAAGTTTCAACTATAACTCTGACTGGATCTTGGATCTGGTACGCCCGATTCAAACCTTTTCGTGATGGTTTGGCACAAGTCTAGTATCAACGATGAAAAAGACTTGGATTTAGACTAAACCCAACTGGATCTAATTAATTTTGGATCCACTTTAGGTACACGCAATCCGGTTTGAGATTGGATTCAAACTCGGATCTGACTCGTGTTGAGAAAATTGAAGTCTTTACCTTCTCGATTTTTGTCCATATCCATTTTTGTGTGTGTGCGCGCGCGCACACATACACACACACACACACACACACATATATATATATACACATATATTTATTCATTATATATATTTTCTAAAACCTGGCCTACTCGATCTAACCCAAATCGTTGGTCTGCCTCGATCTGGACTGAGTCGGTCTGCCAATAGCAGACCCTACTCAGTCTGGGCTACGTTAGTTCACTAAAAATAGACCCAACTCGGTCTATCCAGACAAATCACACCTAACTCGGTCTGTTTAGACCGAGTCAGTCTGCTAAGAATACTCAAACCTAACTCGATATGTCAAATGCGTTTGTTTATTTTTTCTCTGCTGACTCAGTCTATGCACGCCCAGACCAAGCAACACGGCCGACTTGGTCTATTGTTAAATGCAGACAAGTCTGCCTGATGCCCAGGTTAGCTTCGTCTTCCCTCTGTTTTGTTGTGCAACTGCCTTCGACAACCTCACGATTGTCAGCGGTTGGTATAGGGCACCCCTTGCCCTCCATCCGAATGCGGCGACACCGTCGTATTCTATGTTTTTTTTTCATCATCGGCAACCTGCCAATTGTTGATTGTGATGACAGAGGGAACCCCCTTGTTTTCATCACTCATATGAGCTGCAGGGATAAGGTCCCCCCTGTCTCTGTGACTCAGCACGTTGCTAGAAACTGCATGGTTGCCGACTTCCGCTTTCTTTTTAAAAAACTAGGAAAGTGGTGCATACCTTGGCTAGTGATGGCGTCCCTTGCTGCCATTGTGCCTCCCTCTCTTCTCCTTCTCTCCTTATTTATGAATCTCTTTTTCTCTTAGGGTGTCCCCTCTACTAAAAATGTTAGGGGAAGGGAGAGGGGACCCATGACTTTTATACTCATGGGTGAGGGCAGGCGTTACCTCCCTCACCCCCTCTTTCTATTAACGAGGGGCTATGTTTCCCCCTCCCTCTCCCCACTTTCCATCCGTGGGATAGAGAGAGGGGTAACACCCCTCCTCCACTTGTAACCACCCTAGGTGGGCGGCGTAACCCGCTTGTGTAGCATTACAAATTCATAGCCAAAATTTGAGGATAGAGAGAGCAAGAGAGATTGCACAGAGATGGGTTTGGGGTGTTAGACTCTCGTATCATCGACTTTACCTCCTCCCTTGATCCAAAAAACCCAAGGCACCAAAGCATGAACTCGAACTCACCGAAAAACATGAACAGTAGGTTGGGTTCCGGCTTGATGGAAGCAGTGCGCGACAGTGATCATGAAGCCCCAATGAAGAGGGAGAGCGCGGCGAGATGAAAAAGGGAGGGAGATGTGAGCAAAAAAAAAAGAAGGGAGGGAAATATTTTGCGCAAAATTTTTTATGGATCTAAGTCCAACGATAATTCTTGTTGTTTATAGGACTAACTCCGACGATAATTATCGTCATTTATAGGGAACAATATCATTTGTACTAGAACGGACGATGATTATAGCATTAAGTCCAATGATAATTATTGTCAGATTTAGATAAAACTAGTAATCAACATGTTGACGTTGATAATTATCGTCACTTTTACTAATCAACATATTGATGATGATAATTATCATCATTTTTTTATTACTAATCAGCATATTACACGAAGATTTTCATAGGTTAGTTTTTTTTTCTCTAAAATTTTACCATACGGATGTGATTGAAATGCATGGTTTTATAGAACTAGACTCTTGGATCATCCAATTACGATATATAAGAAGGATCTTTTAAGGCTTGAAAATCAATGGTTTTGAATTTTTATAAATATGTAAGCATAAAAAATCATATTTCAAGATTCAATTACGATGATCCAATAGTCGATTCCAAGAAAATGGAGTACACTGATGCATTAGCAAAGTTAGATTTACAAAAAAACCTATGAAAATCTTGGTTTGAATAGTTTTCCTTCATCTAATGTAACTAAAATATGTAAACCAATCAAATATGTAAACTGGTATACACCAAGAATTTCATAGGTTTTTTAATTTTTTTCTAAAATTTCACCATAAAGATGGTATCTAGATACATTGTTTTATAGAAATAGACTCTTAAATGATCAAATTATGATGTATAACATAGATCTTTTAAGGCTTGAAAATCAACAACTTAAAATTTTCATAAATATGCAAACATAAAAAATCACATTTCTTGATCCGATTACAATGATGTAATAGTTGATTCCAAGCAAATGGATCTTCCGGGTTAGATTTGCAAAAAAATCTATGAAAATCTAGGTTGGAATAGTTTTCCTTGATCCAAGGTAACTAAAATATATAGATTGGTATTCACTGAGATCTTTATGTTTTTTTTTTATAAAATTTCACCATACGTATGAGATCTAGATGCATTATTTTATAGAAAAAGACTCTTGAATCATCCAATTAAGATGCATAATAAAGATATTTTAAGGCTTGAAAATCAATGACTCAAAATTTTCGTAAATATGCAAGCATAAAAAATTTTATTTGTTGATCCATTAGTCGATTCCAAGCAAATGGACCACTCCAAATGCATCTGTAGGATTAGATTTGCAAAAAAAAACTATGAAAACCTAAGTTGAAATAGTTTTCCTTGATCTAAGTTAACTAAAATACGTAAACCAATCAAATATGTAAATTAGATTTTCTTAGTTTTTTTTTCTAAAATTTCACCGTACAGATGTAATCTAGATGCATGATTTTATAGAAAAAAACTCTTGAATCATCTGATTACAGTGTATAAGAAGGATCTTTCAAGGCTTGAAAATCAACGACTAAAATTTTTTGTAAATATATAAGCATAAAAAATCACATTTCTTGATCTAATTACGATAATCCAATAGTCGATTCCAAGTAAATGGATTCAAATAATTAGCATATTGATGATGATAATTATCATTTCTATTGCATTCAAATAATTATCATATTGATGATGATAATTATCATCATCAATAATTTACAAATAATCAACATATTAATGATGATAATTAGTGTCGTCAATGTCTATTAATGACGATAATTATCACCACTAATAGATTCAAATAATCAGTATATTGATGATGATAATTATTATTGACAATAATTTATAAATAATCATCATATTAAAAATGATAATTATCATCATCAATATGCCAATTATTTTGTAATATATTAACGATGATAATTATTGTCGCTAATAGATTCAAATAATTAACATATTGACGATGATAATTATCATTGTCAATAGTTTACAAATAATCAATATAATGATGATGATAATTATCTTTATCAATATACAAATTATTTGTAATCTATTGATGATGATAACTAACGTCTCTAATAGATTTAAATAATCAACATATTGATGATGATAATTATCATTGTTATTAGTTTACAAATAATCAAGATATTGATGACGATAATTATCATCGTCAATATACCAATTATTTGTAATCTATTGATGATGATAATTGTCATCTCTAATATATTCAAATAATCAACATATTAACGACGATAATTATCATCGTCATTAGATTACAAATAATCAACATATTGATGATGATAATTATCATCATCAATATACCAATTATCTTCATCAATATATCGATTATTTGTAATCTATTAATGATGATAATTATCTACGTCAATATACCAATTATTTGTAATTTAATAGCTTTTTTAATCTATTAGTGATGATAATTATCATTGTCAATAGATTACAAATAATCAAAATATTAATGACAATAATTATTGTCGTCAATAAATTATAAATAATCTATATATTGATTATGATAATTATCGTCGTCAATATACCAATTATTTGTAATCTATTGATGACAATAATTATCATCGCTAATAGATTCAAATAATCAACATATTGACGATGATAATTATAGTCGTCATTAGATTACAAATAATCAAGATATTGACGATGATAATCATCATCATCATCAATATATCAATTATTTATAATCTATTAACAATGATAATTATCATCATCAAGAGATTACAAATAATCAGCATATTGATGACGACAATTATCATAAAAAATAAAAATATGTGCGACGATAATTATTGTTGTCTATACTATGAAAAGTATAAAAGACAATAGACAATAATTAATTATCATCATATTTAAAAGGCGATGATAATCTAGTCCTGGCCATCTTTTGTGTGTTCCTATGCATATTATCGACAGGATAGGAGCAACGATATTATATCATCGGCTATAGTTATTTTTACTATGACATTGTTTATCGTCGGGATTAATTTATTATTAACGATGATAATTTATCATTGCCATTTTTATGGTCGATAATGACATATTTTCTCGTAATGTATTTACTTATTCTCATACTATGACGTTGGTATAGACTATAGAGTATGAAAACTTTTTACCTTAGTTGCATTAGGTTGGATAGAGAGAGCAACATAGTAATATACAACACAAATCTGATTTAGAGTCCGATACCAAATACCAAAATAGGATATTAAGATAATACTTGGCTTGGTCGGATTTTAGAATCAAATTCCAAATACCATAAGTCGGCATTTCTTTAAAAAAAAATGACATATAACATGACTTGACTTTAGGGCTGGGAAATGAGTCAAACAAACCGGTCAGGGCACAGTTAGGCTTTGGCTCTTCAGTAGACTGAGTTCGTTGCTCAACTTGTGCTTGTGTTTAGCTGTCCATGCTCTCATCTCATCCTTAAAGGAAATGAGTTGAACATGAGCAGGCTCATGCAAAAGAATTGTATGTTATTTATACATAAAATATATATATTTATATGTTATACTTAAAGTATATATATTTTCATGCATTTCTCTCTCTTTATATATATATATATATATATATATATATATATATATATATATATATATATATATATATATATATATATATATATATATATATATATATATAAAGGAAACTGAAATATGTTTACCAGCAAAACATGTTTGTTGGTATGAACTAACCATGTAGATGTATTTGACATGGTCCATTAATTTGCTAGGAATCAATTGTTGGATCATTGTAGATCAAGAAATACAATTTTCTATGCTTGAATATTTACAAAAATTCTAAAACATTGATTTTCAAACTTTAAAAGGACTTTTTTATACATCGTAATCGAATTATCTAAGAGTCTGCTTCTATAAAACCAAGCATCTAGATCACATTCATATGGTGAAATTTTAGAAAAAATTAAAAAACCTATAAAAATTCTTGGTTCATACCAGCAAACATGTTGTGCTGGTAAACATATTCCAGTTACTCTCTCTCTCTCTCTCTCTCTATATATATATATATATATATATATAGAGAGAGAGAGAGAGAGAGAGAGAGAGAGAGTCATTGGAATATGAAAACTAGAAATATAGACATTTCCAACATTTTTTTTGCAAATCCAACCATTTGGATGTGCTTGGGATGGTGAATTTGCTAGGAATCAACCATTGGATCATGTATTTTCATTAAAAAAATGTGATTTTTGAATGTTAGAATATTTATAAAGATTATGAGTCATTGATTTTAAAGTCTTAAAAAAAATCCGTTTATGCATCAAAATCGGATGATTCAAAAGCATGTTATTGTAAAACCAAGCATGTAGATCACATCTGTATAGTTAGATTCAAGATAAAAGGACAACAAGTCCATGAAAATCACAGTTCACACATTAGTTCTAATATTTCCAGTTCTTATATTTTAGTGACTATATGGGACTGAACTGGGCTGAACACTTTGTGTTTAGGCTCAACTCCTTTAAGCTAAATGAACTATTTGTGGCTTGGCTTGCCAACTATACAAACCTACCTTAAATAATTGTACAATGAACTTAACTGATGTTAGATCTTGATAATTGGATACAGTGTGGCCATAGAGACTCATAATGGAATTCAATGACCCACTAACATGGTGGACCCAATTAAAAAATATGGGGTTTACAAACCCCACATTCAAGGTATCCAATGTAACTGTAAAGAGGTAGTTATAAGATTTATGGGCTAAAAAATGGCTACCCAAGGGAGGTGAATAAATCCCCTACTCCGCGTAGAATAGGGATACAATCCAATGTGGATGAGTCCCCCTTGACTGCAGACCATTTCCCACATTTTTTTCTATCTCTTTCTTTTTTCTATTTTCTCCTTTCTCACACTGCCCACACCCCGATCTAAATTCCAATAGTGGTATCAAAGCTTGGTTTTTGGTATGCACCATGGTGCTCAGAGTTTGTGAGTTTTCCTCTTTAAAAACTCCAAGAACCACAGAAAAACAACTATCAGTGTTGCCTATGAGAATTGGCAACAAATAAGAGTGATATTGTAATGTCGTTACCAGGTGGGCTAGAACCCACCTGGTTTGGCCAAGCCAGGAGAGGTGGCACCACCCCTCTCCCCATTAAATTCATAGTGGGGAGAGGAAGTGCCCCCCACCTCCCCACCAATTAAGGGAGTAACTCCCTCTCTCCCACGTATGGTTAGTGGGGAGAGAGGGAGAGACTCCTCTTAATGAACAATCATTGAGAGAGGAAACCGTCCCCTTTCCCATGACTTATAAAAGCCATGGGTCATCTCTTTCTCTCTGCCCATTCTTACTATGTGAGAGAGAGGTAGACTAAGGAGGAAGAAGAGAGGCACACAAGGTATGCTTTTTCTTTCTTTTTCTCATGTTTTTTTGCACGACAAGAAGGCACCAGGAACTATGGCAGTAGCCGACACCAATTATGTAGGCCAAATGGTATGGCCGTATAACTAGTAAGGGTTTGCCTCCAACCCAACTAGTTTGGGAGGAGCAAAAAGTGCACGCCACCTTGTGCGGGATGTTGCAAAAAAACAATTGTAAGGGAGGGAGAGACAAAGAGTTTTAACTCTTTGTTTAAAGCTTGAACTGCACCGGTTCGATGGACACGCCGGACCGAGTCGGATAGTGCAAGTGGATGTGAGGCAGAGAATGAAAAACTCGATCCCAATTCAGATATCAGCCCAACCTGGTCTGGTTACATCAGATCGAGTTGGGTGTGGTTATAAAAGGGGGGGGGATAATATATATATAACGCAGATCGACTCGGTCTGGTGATACCAAATTGATCGGGTCTGCTAAGGCGAGGGAGGGGTAAAGAGGATTCTTTTCCTCTCTGTCTCAGTCCCTAATTACGCAGACTGACTCGATTTGGTGATACCAAACCGAGTCGAGCCTGGTTTAAGGAGACAAAGAGGAATTTGTCCTCAATGTCACAGTTTGGCCCAACACACCAAATCGAGCTCGGTCTAGTGCATTAGGACAGAAAGGAATTTTCCAAATTGTACCAGACTGACTCAATCTGGAACCTGATGGAGTCGGGTCTGATCTTTTCTAGATAGACCAACTCGGTCCAGACTGAGTCAGGTTTGTCAGTATAAGATCAACTCGGTTTGGACCAAGTCAATCAATGAAAATAAAATAATGACAATAATATATATATATATATATATATATGTATATGTATATGTATATGTATATGTATATGTATATGTATATGTATATAAAATAAAAGAAGTATATATATATACACACACACATATTGGGACATAGTAAAAATCGAGACGAGGAGTGTCCCAGTTTTCCAACATGAGTCGAATTGGATCCAAACTCAAATCAAACCTTGTTTTCATATGCTAAATCTAAAACTAATTGAATCCAATATGGGTTTGATTTGAACCCAAACTCATTTTATTGTGAGTACTACATATTTACCAAACTCAGTATGACAAAGGTTTGGATTGGTTGTATCTTATTCAGGACCCAGTTAAATCTCTGGTTAAAAATTAAGAAGATCCACATCAAAATAAGATTGGATCTAAATCCAAAGCTCCATCAAGAAGATCCAAAAAAGCTAAATTTGGACCAAAATGAGTGTGGGCTAGGTTTGGTAAGATTGGACTCAACCCAAGATGAGCCTAGATTAAGATCCATGAGTTCAGATAGGGTCAAAAAGCAAAAAGAATATTGTTCTCTTGTTATGCAAAGCATGCATAACACTTCACCCGGATACCGAATCTGAGTAATTCATGGATCTTTAGATTTCTCTTCTCTAGACGTATCCATATGCTAGGGATAGGATAACAAACTCTGAAAATAAGGAATCAGAGTTTGGCATAGAAGCTTAGGAGCGTTTTTATAATTTCACATAAGATGAGACCTTAAAAGATATTTTGGGATTTTCTGTTTATTTCAGATTAGAACTTGTGAGAAGACTAAGGTTATTTCTTAGATTTGAAAATTAAGTGTTCTAGTTGAGTGAACATTTATAAATTCCTCCTTAATTAAATAAGATACACGCTGGTTATTTTAGGCATCTTGCTATATGATTTCATGTATTATAAGTATGCTAGCATTTTCTTGTTTTGAGTAGAACAATTGAGTAGCATGCTTAGGAATCTTTATTTTTGATGTTCAGTATGATGCTTAAAGATATTAACACATTACATGTTTTAGTTCTTTGACTTATGATATGATTTACATTTTGAATATACCCTGTGTGAAGATGATCATGACATGGTTACATGTAAAATGTTGCAAAAAGAGAATGCTCAACTTTGAGATATGACTGTAGAGTTCCAGAATTCTCAGTTATGATAATGTCATGCTTATGCTCTGAGATGGGCATTGTAAGTGTCGTGACGTGATGAGTTGCTGAGTTGACTCTGTGAAGGGTTATTATTCTTAGAAATATGACATGTATTATTATTACATGTTAAATGTAGTTGGTGAATATACATTGATTGTTTTATAATGCACTAATGCCAAGAAATGAAAGTTAAGAGAATAATGCATCTAAGGTAACGACATAGAGTATGATAAGGAACTCTACTAGAAAATGCATGGTCTAAGGCATTGTTTAAGATGTAGTATCTCACGTGTACTGCAGGAATTGTTCAAGAATTCTTGGGTAACCCTTAGGGGTTAAAAAACATTGTCTAATAGACACATGTAGGTTGTTTCATGAACCACAAACCTTGGTGGCAGATATAGCTCCTCAAACACCTTGAGGGCAAGTATAGCCTTTTGGGCTCTTTGACTAACTACTGATGAACATTTTTTAGGCTTCCGACAAACAATCAGTGAGCAACGCTACAATGACTGTGAGTCTATAGTCTAGGCCTGTTTAGACTATGTTGTTGTGAGTAGTTCATATGTCTAGTCATTACCATAGACTCTGGAATTGTCTACATGGGTTGCTATGCCCAAGGAGGCTATTTTCGGAATAGTCGATTAATATAGAATATAACATTGAGAATGTATATGTTGAGAATGAAGATAGAAAATCGGTAAATGAGAGATAAAATCTCTAAATAACATATATGCTTAGTTAGCAAACTAAACTAAGATTAAGAGCTTAGAGCTTACTACAGTTGTAACGGGCGTGTCTTATTTGTAGATGTGAACTTACTGAGTTGTAAACTTACTTCCACTTGGTTACAACTGTAGGTTCAAGGACTGCTACCAATCTTAGGACTTGACTATGGACTTGGACTCGACTGCTATTAGATATCGAAGTACTTGGAGTATCTTACTTTATCTCTATATCTTCTTTTGGTGGGTTTATGTGAATTGAGTACTTTTGTTTGAATGGTCATTATTATTATTACTATTGATAGATGTATGGACCTTATTATAAAAAAAATTCTATGATTTTTTAGGTTATTTTGATAATTTTCCTCTAGAAACTAACATCCATGGACCTAGGCTTGAGAGACCTCGATTTGGGTCATTACAAATACGATAGCCAGAGAGGCTGCTGCAGAGGGAAGATCTGTGTTGGAAGGGCTTGTCCCAAGATCTTGATAGGACAGTCGTGCCCAGCGGCTCACTGTCGGTGTGAGGTGAAAAAAAAAAGGCAAAGTCGAACCCCCTGCAGTAGCAAGTGTTCGTATTAAAGGAGACCCCCTGCAGAAGCATCACAGTTGGAGTTAGTGTCAGAGCAAGACAAGACCCCCAGAGATGACATCGTTGACAGAGTGAGAGCTGTCAGAGCTTGATAAAAAAACTCTCTAGAGTGCTGTCTGCAGAGAGAGAGAGAGAGAGAGAGAGAGATGTTTGTGGTGCAACAAGGACAAAAAAGGGAAGATGGTGATGCTGATGAGCATCGATGGGAAGGTGTTGGAGGTGTAGAAGGTAGTGGTGATGTAGTCTCAATCGATCAACCACATGATCGAAGATGGTTGCGACAATGCAAGATCGAGCATCAACGATATCAAGTCATCCGATCTCGATGCACTGTCAAATCTCTACCTCAGCGAAAGCATCAAGATCTTGATGTCTACAACTCGGCAGTGGCAAAAATCTCATAGCGTCTGCAACAATGCCTCCTCTTGAACTATGTATTGTATCTTCATAATGATTTTTTCGATGATGGATTAAAGCTTCAGAGGGAGAAAGATTTGCTCCACGATTTACAAAACTCAACTAGGGACGAAAACCTAGGGGCACATATGGTCACGATGTTCCGATATTTGGTGGAAGGAATGAGAAAGGCACCACTCGTTTGTTGGGCCAAAGGCCAAAAGATCGTCTTCTGGTCAATCTACATCATGAATGTCGTGAGCATCCTGGTCGCCTGAGCCCTTACCACAACGTTATCTGAGTCTTCGGAGGGTGCCTTCAAGATTTGAGTTCATGTTGTGTTTACGTGGGGGGAAGCATTCAATGAGCTCTAGAAAGAGGTCGACGGGGTGATTTGTCATAGACCCAAAACAATGATGAAGGAGTTCTAGAGGGTGTACCTGATCTTTGATGAACCCTACTATCGACGACAAAGGAAGTGGGGGAGACACCCTTCACATGCATGAGGTCATCTGCTTGCATCAGGGGCGAAGGAGACCCCTATCATGTGGTTGTTGTCGACATCGGGTGGTCATAGCCGAAGTCTGGGGTTTTGTTGGTGTGCGCAATATGAGGGCGACACTCATGGAGGAGGGAAACATCTCGATGGTGAAGGTAGGGACACAAATGCAGAAGGAGGGCAGCTAGAGCTGCTTGAGGTGGGTGGAGCAGTCGAAGATGGTGGAGACTCCCTCGCCGGTTGCACCAGAATAAACAATGACAATGGTGGCACTTGTCGTGAGAGGCAGTGGGGCTGTCAGAGGCGGGTTGATCAACCAGAGATGGTGGAGTCCCCTCCATCGAATGAATGAGTCTGCGTTCGCTGGACAGTTGCTGAAACCCCCGGTGGCGGTAGTAGAGGAAACAACTGAAAAAGAGAAAAAAGGGGGAGAGAAATTAGGCTTTGAGGAAAAATGATTTTTCTTGGTTTATACACTTTTTAAATTATATTTTACCATTCTGTCCCAGATCTTTTAGTTAATTTCACTTGTGTCCCTTTGTTAAGTTCAATTACAGTTCTGCCCTTGCTTTTTTCTGTTTTTTCATTTGTGGCCTCTATGTTTTTTCAGAACAGAGGCTCTGGTTTTTGAGAAATTTCATAAACAAGCTTGCTCTTTGGAAAATATCAGAAACAAGGTTTCAATTTGAGGATTTTCTTAGAATTGGTTCCCAAAATTTTTTGAAATTACAAAAAAGCACCTACAATTTTTTGTTTAGCTCATAAAATCTTGAAAATTTTGTTTTAGTGTTCTGTTTTTTTTTTTACTAGAACTTCCGTATGACTTTTTTTATTTTGCAGAAAAATATTTTTGGTTTACGAAATACCTCCCAGTACTTTATCTACAACGGTTTGGATCTGAATTAGATCAAGTTGATGCATGTAGTTTCTTATAGACCTAGTTGGATTTGATAAAAAATTTTAGATCTAGTTATAATCTGGATTAGATCTTCAACATTATATGGGAAAGGTTGGTTTTTTAACATGCATCTATATTAGATCATGAAATACTATGTGTTTGCATATTGTTTTTTGATATGCTTTAATATTCTATTCATGTTTTGGATCATATTAATATATGGATCCGGTATTGCTTAACATTGATCTATTTTTTATGATGGATCAAGTATTAAGATCCAATTCTGGATTATTTTATGACTCAAAGCTCATAATATGATATGAACCCAGTTATGGTTTAAATAGAATCTATACATGATTCAGGTGAGTTGGATCTATATGAGATCAAAGAACATTTTATATGATTGCATTGCATATGCTTATGGATATGCTTATTTGGTTATATGAATCTATTGCGGTTCTAAATTAGTATACTGTCATTCAAGTTTATTTAACTTGGTTATGTGAACTATGTATGGTTCAATGCATGTATAATTTTGGATAGTTCCTTATTGAGTCTTCCTATTAGATAAATCTAGGAATGGATCCAAAAAAGTATAATGCTTGAATATAGGATATGGATTCATATTTGATCAAGAGACAAATCTGGAAATTATATTGATGGATATGTTGTATTGATCTAGATTTTATCCAAGTTTTATGATGGATCTACATAGTATTAAGATATATATTTGGAACTAATAATATATTCTGCATGGGTCATGGTTTGACCAAGATAGATCTAGATAAATATAATGTTGGATGGGTGGTGTGAATCCATTTGAATTTAGAACATAAAGATATAGATTTGAACAATGGTCAAATCTCTTGTGAGGCATGATTTGCATGAACTATTTAAGTTTGCATAGAGATCCATTTTTTAATATAAATCATGCTGAACTTGGTGATAACATCTCAAGTCGGGTTTTATATATAGACTCGTATAAATCCAATAGATTTTGATAGATTTTTTTAGTGGATCCTGTAATGAATCTGAATTTATATATAGACATGCTTGTGGTTTGAGTTGTTTATCATCAAATTTGATATGTTTAAAGTCTTGGAATGAGCTTATCATATTTGACATATCCAAATTATAACAAGATAACTTTTATTGGATATGAATTTGATGCATATCCAAATTGGATTTAGATAAGGTGCATATGGATTTGAATACGAGGACTTGGGTTTTATTACATACACATATTGCTTAAATGCAATGCATTGGAAAAGTGGGAGCCGAATCATAATTTTATACATGCATGTGAATATATTTTATTTGCATATGATGATAAATAATCATCATAAGTCATCCTCGTTATGATTTATTTTATTAATGCATGAAGAAATATTTTTCATGTGTTAGAAGCTTATGCATGGAATGCAACATGATGTTATTCATATTTTTATTAATATTTATGATTAATTGAATATGGATATATATATATATATATATATATATATATATATATATATATATATATCAATCCAAAATGATCAATTGATGAAAATTTATGCATGTTACATGTGATGATGATGCACATGGATAATGTAAATATTGACTGCTGTGGAAGTTTTGAAAAATAAAAGTATTTGCTATGTTTAACAAATCATATTTTATCATGGATTCATGAGTTAATGAAAATTTATAGTACTCCACTAGAGTACATGTGAATATGATGATGTCTTTTGATACGGTTATGAAAGAGCCATAATAACCCCATAACTAACTAAGAAAGTAAGACCCACAATATGATGTATTTGATTTGAATATGATATTGCACATTAAAGATTATAATTTGAAACTTTGATATGATAAAAAACTTATATAGTTATGTGAAATGAGTGCATGAAAAAGTGATTTCATGGTAAATCTATACTATATGTGAAAAGTATCATGGTTCAAATAATGATGAAAAGATATACATGGTTATGCGAGAAATAACCTATAGCATGCATGAAAGCCTCGCACTTGAAAATGGATGATGAAAAACCTATATGACTATGTTGGAAGAAAAACCTATAGCATGTGAGAAAAATATCATACCTAAATATTGATATAACTCAATGAATTGTGTAGTATAAGTTTAGTTGGTACAAATTTTATTTTGAAGCATCTAATATACTTGTTCGCCTCGTATGGCCAAGTGAAAGATGGATCTTGATAATTAGATCTAGTGTATTCATATGAGTTTACAATGGAATTCAATGACCCACTAACATGGCAAGCCCAATTAAAGTGATATGGGGTTACAAACCCCACATTCAAGGTATCCAATATAACCGTAAGAAGGTGGTTACAAGATTTATGCGTACGAAAACAACAACCCAAGGGAGGTATAGTGATATAATCCAATGTAGATAATGTTGGGTGTAAGAAGAGGAGAAGAGGGAATTCAAATAATGGAAAACATTGGGGACCACTCCCTTTTTGGAGTATGTTTGGACTTGATGATGTGGAATAGTCCCATATTGAAGAGTTTCAAGAATTTTGTGGGCTTTATAACCTACATGAAAGCTCTTACACTTGTTATAAAGAACAAGAGAGTGGGATGACTACCACACACACATACACGTGCACGCACGAGCCCGCCCGCCGCGTCGCGTCAGGCTGGGCTCGGGTTCGGGTTCGGGTAATTGGCCATTTAGGGGCCATATCCAATCAGAGTTCAATGATCTTTTTGCCTTGATTTTTCGTCTTTTATTTGGATCAGATTATGGGTTATGAGAATGGATAACTGATAGATCCATTAACGGGTCACCACCCCTCGGATCCCGTAACGGGGCTCTTTCACATTTTGTAAGCGTTTGTGGGTTATAAAACAGGGTTAGGGCTGTGGTTACAAATATACAAGACAAAGGAAGTCGCCTGACTCTTGGTTTTTCTCTCTCCCTGCTACTCTCTCTCTCTCTCCTGCATTTTCCCAGAAAGGGGTCTTCTGCTACAGCGGTTCAGAGAGGTTGTTTTTGAAGGATGATCTGCCATCGGAGTGCACCGATCCGGATCGTCAAGGCTATTGTATCCTGGGGAAAGGACGCCAGACCCTATTTGCACCGTATGTGGGGGCAAATCTTCTCTAAGGAGAGTACTTTCGTACGCCTTAGCCTATTATATATTATTAATAGGTTTTTGTTGTTTATATTATGTTCTATGTATCTGTTTGCTCATTTGTATGTGTCAGGATTTTGGTATATTGCGGAACTCGACATGTTTGTTCCCTGTTCTTATTTCAATCGACTGTTAATCTTGATTACCATGTTGATTTATATCCTACTGTGTGTCATGATGTCGGTTTGGAAACACTTTGATCTGATTTTGGATCTAACAGTCTTAGAGAAGATTCTAAGCATGTCGATTACATCCGGGTTTATACCGAAAGTGGACATGTCTGGTATGCCTGAAAAATTTGTCGGTCAGAATTTCAAGCGTTGGCAACAATGCATGAAAATCTGGTTCACAATGATAGGTCTGTTGTCTGTTCTGGAACTCGACTGTCCTTCGGTTTCTGAAACTGACTCTGATCCTTCTGCGATTAATGCGACTGTAGAGTAGAAAGAGAATGACAGTATATATCGTGGTTGCATTCTGTTGGCTCTGTCCAACACCTTGTTCGATGTATAATGTTCCTCGTCTACCACTGCTAAAGCGTTATGGGATCAACTTGACAAAAAAGTACAATACCGAAGACCAAGGTCTTGAGAAGTACTCGGTTGCCAAGTTTTTGAAACATCAGATGGTAGAGGGCAAGTCAGTCACTGAACAGGCACGCGAGTTTCTGTTGTTGCTCCACAGTTTGGTTGAGGCTGATATAAAACTTCCTGAGAAGTTTCAAGTTATGACCATCGTGAAAAAAATTCCTAAGTCTTGGGTAGACTTTGGTATGTCATTCAAGCACCATAGAGGGAAGATATCCCTGGATGATCTTATGGTAGCTATAGCCATTGAAGAAGAGCATAGGAGTCAAAAATAGGTTGTATTGCCAATGAACAACCTAAAGTGAACATGATGACTGGATCTTTTAAAGGCAAGGGACAAAAAATGAAATCTGCAATGAAAAACCAATTTAAACTAAGGCCAAAATGCAGAAGATGGCAAAGAACAAACCATGTTGGAATTGTGGGCAGGCTGGGCACTAGGCTAAGGAATGTCCTTCCAAGAAGGCCAAGGCTCATGGGACCACAAATGGAATACCTCAAGTCAATATGGTGACTGAGGTCATTGAGACCGGTACTGGGTACGTTTCTATTAACCCACAAATCTATCATGTTTATGGGCCAACTGAGTGACTGGTTGACACTGGGGCTAATGTGCACGTTTGTGCTGATAAGTCCATCTTTGTCTCATACCAGGTTGTTGCAGGCATATCCGTGATTATGGGCAATTTAACGATTGCAAATGTGTTAGGGATTGGACGCGTGGATCTGAAGTTTTTTTCAGAACGAGTTCTATCTTTACACAGAGTGCATCATGTGCCTGTAGTTAGAAAGAATATTTTAAGTGGTTTATGTCTAGTTAGAGAGGGTTATGAATTTAACTTTAAATGTAATAAAGTTGTTATTTTACATTCTGAAATCTTTATTGGCAAGTGGTAATTAGATGATGATTTATTTAAACTTCGTGTTGAAAATGTTTGCAGTAATAAATTAGAGAATGATGTTTCTTTTGATTTATTGTCTAATGTTGCTTATAACATAGAATCATCTGATTTTGTGGCATAATAGATTAGGTCATGTTGATTTTAACTCTGTAAAACACATGATAAACTTGAAGATGATTCTTGAGCATTCCATAGATAAAACTAAAAAATGTGAAATTTGTGTTCAAGCAAAACAATGTAAGAAATCATTCCATACGATTGTTAGAGATTTTGAAATATTGGATCTGGTGCACACAGATATCTGTGAGTTTAATAGAGTGTTAACCAGTAATCATAAAAAGTATTTTATCACTTTTATAGATGATGACACTAAATACTGTTATGTGTATCTGCTAAAATCAAAAGATGAAGCTTTTGATAAGTTTCTTATTTTTAAGAACGAAGCAGAAACACAAACTGGTAGAAAACTTAAAAGATTGAGGTCTGATAGAGGAAAAGAATATACCTGTAACAAACTTGATGAATATTGTGAATCTGTTGGCATAGTTCATGAGTTTACTGCATCATATTCTTCTCAATCTAATGTGATTGCAGAAAGAAAAAATGAAACCTTAACTGACATGATAAATGCTCTACTAGAGAGTTCTGAATTACCTAACTATATGTGAGAGAATGCTCTGAATACGGCTTGCCATATTCTGAATAGAGTTTTTCAGAAGCATAAGGACAATAGCCCTTTTGAACTTTGGAGAAATAGGAAATCTAACTTGAAATACCTTAAAGTGTGGGGGTGCCTTGCAAATGTACTTGTTTCAGAGAACAACAGGAAGAAGCTGAGTCCTAAAACTGTAGATGTTGTCGTTCTGGGTTATGTAGAGAACAACTATGCCTATAAGTTCTTAGTAATTAAGTCTAAGATATTTGATATAGATGTAAACTCTATTATTGAGCTTCGAGAAGCTACATTCTTTGAGGATCTATTTCCCATGAAAGTTGGTGTACCTCAGAATCTTTCTTCTTTAGATATACCTTCAACTTCTGGTTTCATTTCCGAACATGTGGAAAGGATGATAGTTGTAGGGGTTGAGCCATCTTGTTTCCATCCTAGACCAATCGAGTCTGAGGAAGTGGTTGAACCAAGAATGAGCAAGAGACCACAGATTACCAAGGATTTGGAAAGTGATTTTATCACTTACCTTATCGAGGATGATCCTCCCACTTTCTGAGATGCAATGGCTTCACCTGAAACAAGACATTGGAAAGAAGTCATAAAGAGTGAAGTGGACTCCATTGTCTCTAATGGCACTTGGGAACTGGTTGACCTTTCTAGTGGTAGTTCCACTATTGGGTGCAAATGGATCTTTAAGAAGAAGTTAAAACCAGATGGATCCATTGATAAATACAAGGCGAAACTGGTTGCCAAGGGGTTCAAACAAAATAATGGAATAGATTATTTTGACACCTATTCTCCGGTTACCCGGATGACCATAATTAGGGTGCTTATTGCACTGACTTCCATTTATGATCTCTTGATCCATCAAATGGACCTGAAGACTGCTCTTTTATATGACGATCTTAAAGAAGAGATCTATATGGATTAACTTGAGGGTTATATGGCTCCTAGTAATGAAAATAAAGTTTGTAGGCTTGTTAAGTCATTATATGGACTAAAACAAGTCCCTAAACAATGGCATGAGAAGTTTGATAATGTTATTTTATCATTTGGCTTTGTTGTAAATGAATCTAATAAATGTGTTTATTGCAAAGTTAAAAGTGATGTATGTATTATTTTATACTTGTATGTAGATGATATTTTAGTTTGGTTTTAATATGGAATTGTGAATGAGACGAAGTTGTTTCTTAGTAGTAAGTTTGATATGAATGATATGGGTGTTGCAAATGTGATCTTAGGCTTAAAGCTGACTCGTTCAGCTGATGATATAGCTATTTCTCAATCTCATTATGTTGAAAAAGTACTTGAGAAATTTGGCTATAACCAAGGGAGATCTATAGCAACTCAATATGACCCTTCTATTCCTCTTTATAAGAATACGACTAGTGTCCCTGTATCTCAATTAAGATATTCGTAGATTATTGGAAGTTTGATGTATCTTGTAAATTGCACGAGATCAGATATTTCGTTCACCGTGACAAAATTGAGTAGATACACAAGTTGTCCAAATCACACTCATTGGAAGGCATTGGACAAGGTGCTTAGGTACCTGAAAGAAACTATTTCCTTGAGTTTGCATTACAAGAGATTCACTGCCGTACTTGAGGGATATAATGATGCGAGCTAGATAGCCATGAACTTTGGGAGTTATGGTATAACAGGGTATGTATTTACCTTGGGTGGCAGCGCAGTTGCCTGGAGATCAGTAGAGCAGGCCATCTTGTCACAGTCTACTTTTGAGGCTGAATTCTATGCTTTAGATGTCACGGGAATAAAAGTTGAATGGTTAAAGGGACTTCTAGAGGAACTTTCTTTAATGAGCAAACCAATTCCTGTCATATCTGTACATTGTGACAATATGGCCATAATTGCAAAGATCAAAAGCACAAAATATAATCAAAAGCAGAGAAGACACATCCAAGTCAGAATAAAATCTGTAAGGAAACTGATGTCTCAATTAGTGGTTGTTGTGGACTATGTTGGATCCAAAAAGAACACAGTTGATCCATTAACGAAAGGACTAGATAAGTCATTAGTCCTGAAATCTAGAGAGGGGATGAGACTGAAACCCATGAGTAGTTCATCTACAGTAACAACTCAACCTATCTGAGTGGAGATCTTACAAAGTAGGTTCAATGTGGTAATAACAAGCTGTAGGGTGAACTGGATAACACCTTCTTAATGTGATACTATGTATATGTGTCTGTTCTCTTTATTACTTTGAAAAGGTGCTATAGCTACAAGTTAAGGAAGAGTTAAAACTCTGAATGGGTTCAAAGCCTTATAGGCGAGATGTTAGCAGTGCATCTCTAAAGAAGCTCACCTATGTGAGTGTGACCGCAGTTTAAGGAATTGGGTTATTCCTGAAGTCACTCATGAAACAGGATTCAGGCGCATGACCTTTAACGCGCCACCCCTAAAGATTATAACCAGAACCTTTATTGTGTTGTTGCTAATGAACACTCCTACACCAAAGGTTCAAGTTCAAGACTTCAGTTCACTTCGTTCCTGTGGGGGTAAAGTTAGTCAACTAAGGTAGTGATTCAAATCAGAATAACCATTACTGAAAGCATGATACGTCCTACTGTAAATTACTCTATCTTGCATCTTGGTTTCCTCCTGTTTTAATTCTTTGAATTTGTGGGAGAATGTTGGGTGTAAGAAGAGGAGAAGAGGGAATTCAAATAATGGAAAACATTGGGGATCACTCCCTTTTTGGAGTATGTTTGGACTTGATGATGTGGAATAGTCTCATATTGAAGAGTTTCAAGAATTTTGTGGGCTTTATAACCTACATGAAAGCGCTTGCACTTGTTCCAAAGAACGAGGGAGTGGGATGACTACCACACACATGCCACGCCGTGCCGAGCTGAGCCGCGCCATGCTAAGCCGAGTCGAGCTGGGCTCGGGTTCGAGTAATTGGCCCTTTAGGGCCATATCCAATCAGAGTCTAATGATCTTTTTGCCCTGATTTTCGTCTTTTATTTGGATCAGATTATGGGTTATGATAATGGATAACAGATAGATCCGTTAATGGGTCACAACCCCTCAAATTTCGTAACGGGGCTCTTTCACATTTTGTAACCGTTCGTGAGTTATAAAACAGGGTTAGGGCTAGGGTTACGAATATACAAGACAGAGGAAGTCACCTGACTCTTAGTTTTTCTCTCTCCCTGTTGCTCTCTCTTTCCTACATTTTCCCATAAAGAGGTCTTCTGCTACAACGGTTTAGAGAGGTTGTTTTTGAAGGATGATCTACCGTTGGAGTGAACCGATCCGGATCGTCGAGGCTATTGTATCTTGGGGAAAGGACGTCGAACCCTATTTGCACCATATGTGGGAGTGAATCTTCTCTAAGAGGAGTACTTTCATATGCTTTAGCCTATTACATAATATTAACATGTTTCTATTGTTTATATTATATTCTTTGCATCTGTTTATTCATTTGCATGTGTCTGGATTTTGGTATATTGCGGAACTCAACATGTTTGCTCCCTGTTCTTGTTTCAATCGACTATTAATCTTGATTACCATGTTGATTTATATCCTGCTGTGTGTCAGGATGTTGGTTTGAAAACACTTTGATCTGATTTTGGATCTATCAGATAAATCCCTTTTGACTGCAGGCCATTTTTTACCATTTTTTCCTATCTCCTTCTCTTTCACCCTATCCGAATTCCAACAGTCGAGTCATAGGCTGTTTGGATCAATGTTGTCAGAATTGACCCTAAATCAATTTTAAAAACGATGATTCCAATTTTGGACTGAATCTAACTAAACAGGCCAGTTTTTAACCATCAGATGGCATGTGTTACAGAAATATTAAAATAATATTATTGATAAATAAAACCATTTGTAAAAATTTTCAAAAAATAAGCCGAATCAGCCCTGTTCTTGTGTCAATTTCTGTCTGGCACGACACGAATCGGCAAACCAGGCTGATTCGCAAGGATACTGACAACATTGGTTTGGATTGTTTACCGGCACTACTTGTCTTGGTTACATTCAAAGTCAGAACCTGATCCGAAGTACAAAGACGGCCCAATTGCACAACCCTACCCGAAGTGAGCCTATGGATTGTTTAGGCGGATCAGGATTCCAGCCTTATATGTTCGGTTCCGGATCAGGACCCGAACCATTACAGCCGTCCCCCATCAATCATGAAGGTAACCGATCTCGTGACTCTGTTCCCATCTCTTAATTAATGAATTTGGCTCGTCACCATAACTTTTCATTGTTTTCAAGACCCTTATTTTTATTTTATTTTTCCTTTGAGTCGCCTTTTATTTTGTGGGGCGGCGGATCTCTGTGGGAGAGAGCCTCTCTGGTTTTTTCTCTTCTTCCTCCTTCCTGCTTCTGAATCTCTCGCTCTATCCCGAACGGTATCTCCCTAATCCCTTTTCCTCCTTTTTTTTTCTTTCACTACCGTTTTGGTCAGATTCATGAATTTCCCGTTTCCAAGTTTTGCGTTTCAATCGCTTCGGAATTTTCTTTTTATCAGCAAATTCTATTAAAGATCTCTTTTTTCCGCGAATCCCTTGGAAAGAACTCGAAGATCTGATTTGGCGGACATGGAAAATTCGGTCTTTAGTTTTCTTGTTGGTTCTCCTTACAGTACATGAGGAAGTTTCGCGAAACTTCTTTTTGATTTATTGGGATTTGGTGTTCCCCGGTAATTTGATCATCTGTTGACTTCTTTCAAAGATGTTGATATGACCTCGTGTGGATCAGATTCATGGTGGGATGAATTGGGATTCAGCGGTTCTGTTTATCGCTTCGTTTATTTATTTTTTTATTTTTTATGAAACCTTCTTTTTGTTCATGTTTGGTTGTGATTGACTCGTGGCATATAAGAAAAGTGAGGTTAGCGTTTGGAAATTTCAATCGGATGTACTGAATAACCGGTTTCCCCTTTAGCTGTAGATGAGTGGAGAAGGTATTACTTTTATCAGAAAGAAAATGCATCTCTAACAAAATGGGTGCATGTAATTTTTTTTTATTTGCTACCATTATTTTGCCATGCTAAGATCTGAAAGTGATGTTGGTTGTTACTCCTCTTAATGATATGCTCATCCATTGGTGTCTTCCCATGGACGTTGAATTATTCTTTGGATAATAGTTTTGCTATCTGAATTTTGTTAGGACTGCTTCTAATTCCATATGATCGGTATTTGGTGAGGTTATTTTCCTTTCCCGTCTCTAATGACTTTGTCAAATTCTGTTTCAACTCTTCTTCAGGTCATACATTAAAGATGGGTATCGCTTCGAAGATTAGCGACTCAGATGAGGGCACACTGGAGATTGGCATGGGTAAGCTGAGATGTTCATGTACTACTAGTAACTTACCATGATTCACTCCATAGTGTACTTCCTCTTTGGAGAATTCTTCCTGGTTTAGAAACATCTGCTTCTCTCATGTTTAATAATTCAATCATGCACCTCGTGAAACTCTCTCGTTTTGCGGAATTTTCCTCATATGAAGGTGTAATTTAAGTTTTGCTTCTGATTCTGGAATGTGGTGTTAATGTTATGGGGGTTTCTAACCAAGAAGATTGACTCTTGCAATTTTGGTCTGTTATTATCTTGTTGAATTTGGCACCCCGCAAACGGCATGTTCTGGTGGGTATTGGGTTGCCTTTCGTTTTCATCCTTGTTGTTGAGCTTTTTCTCTTTACTGTATGACTAAGCTACTTGATAGACTACAATATTTGTGTGAGCATGCATGTTATGTGCACACAGGTATATGCACGTATGCCACTGCTTTTGGAAACAGATTGCATGTCTTCATTGGCATTCAAAAATTTCAATTTATATCATCTCTTTGCTGATTGCAGAATATAGGACCGTTTCTGGAGTTGCTGGTCCTCTAGTCATCCTGGAAAAAGTGAAGGTAAAGTTTCTGGCAATCTTGTTGTCAGATATCATGTGTAGTTTCCTCACAAATCTGGTTGTCTACATGATGTTACTGGGTAGCCAGATGTATGTTCTTTTCTAAAGTTTGCTATGACATATCTTAGGGTCCAAAATATCAAGAGATTGTTAACATAAGACTTGGGGATGGTACAACCCGGCGAGGTCAGGTTCTAGAAGTTGATGGAGAGAAAGCTGTTGTACAGGTTTGTTTCTCTTATTTTTCATCATGTTTGTTATTAGAAACATTTGCCTCAATGTTGGTGTTAATTTGCTCTTCTATTAAATAAGATCCTTTATTGTGCCTCGTTTTTTGAAATTTCTTTTAATGGCCCTGTTTTTTCACAAATGTGCAAGGAAAAACTGTTTCAGTTTCAAAATTTTAATTTGGTGGCCTTTTAGTTGTTCAGTAGATTCTAAATGTGTTCCAGTAACTTGGTCCATACACCAAATAAATTCACCTGCAAATGGTCCAATGAATTAGAATGGTAGAGGTCATATGGTGGCCTCATTTTACAAGGTTTTGGTCTTCTCCATAAGCTACATCTAGTCCCTTGACACCCTTCCAAAACAACAATATTTTTGGGGAGTGTATTCTGTTGCGTATGTTTGAGGAGCGTAATTCAAGTTCGGTTCAAAGTATGCATTAAAACACTCACCAGGTATTGGTGTGGGGAGTTCATTAAATTCATTTTCTCAGCTTAATTGTGTTTGAGTTGTAATGTTACAACTTCAGGTTGTGGACAGTACTGGTGATTATCATTTTCTCAGCTTAATTGTGTTTGAGTTGTATTGTAACAACTTCAGGTTGTGGCCAGTACTGGTGATTATAGTTAAATATGGGACTCAACCAGGGTTCCTGAATCTGCTTATTATTGTAAGAGTCCTTTGTCCCATATTGATTCTTTAGTGTGAGTTCAACAGAGTTTCACACCAGTACTTTCTGAAAAATTGAAACTTGAATTGGATTTCTATCAAAAGTCATAATTTTCTTTCAAAGTAGTGCTTTTGTTGGTAGATTGATGACAAATGGTGAAAAAATGATGGATTTTCATCTGGAGTTGATCGGTTTCAGTTGGTAGTATTTAGACAGATTTCCAGTGGGTCACTAGCTGTTCTGGTAGTGAAATGTTGATTTTCTTTTAGCCTTTTGGATGAAAAAATACAGTTTTGTGGTGGTAATATAGGTTGTTCCTAGAATTCATGGGGTCAGTTTCTTTTTTAATTTAATGAAACTTCATTTTGCTTTTCTCCTTTCACATTATCATTAGTGCTTGCCTAGATGTTGGCTTTTGTGTTAAAAGAAAAAAAATCTGCTTCATGCTTTGTAGGTTGTGAGACATCATTTGAATACTTGAGAAGTGGATTTTGTGTATATTTGCTCCATGCAGTTTCTTCTCTTTTTGTTGCTTTGAATGGCCGACATTACCAACCTTAGAGAAATTTTCTGTTCTGCTTGTTCCCCGACTGCTACTGCTTCATGTTCTCCTGTGTCATGAGACTTTATTTAACATCCCAACCGAAGGACATCAGATTTTTTTTTTAAATCTGGAAAACTTACAATTTCATCCTTGCCTTTTTCAGGTTTTTGAAGGAACAGCAGGAATTGACAATAAGTATACCACTGTGCAGTTCACAGGAGAGGTGAGTGGATTTGCTACTTTTTAATTGAGTCCTGTTGAGTAGCATCTCTTGCTTTCACTATGATAGATATCCTGTTGCTAGAAGGTCTTGGATAAAGCAAGGTTCCTATATTGGGAGTTAGAGAGGAACAATGAAAATTTGAAGGCAGTTTTCATGCTCTTTCCTGTGCTTGAATTCTGGAGAATCCTTAGCCTTAACTTGTATTTATCGTTAATGCAACATTTCTCAAGTTTTCAATTTTTATTACATTTGTAATGTAGTATGAATTTCATTTATTTTTCTCTGATTGCAGTTTCTCCTTTCAGTTGGGCGTTTTTATCATTGATAATGCAGATTAAGAGACTTCTGTTATTTTCCTGCTGCTTATCCTATTTGTTATTTTTATTTAGTATTTGGCAGTTGGATGTGCTACAGCTGTTATTCTGTTGGATAAATTTTTTCATTTGGAACATCAGCACCATTTTAGCATTTATCCCATTTGTTTGACAAGAGATTCGAGTGAAACATGCCCCATTTTAATACTTTTCCATTTAATTGTTTGAATACCTGTATCTGTATTTTGTATTGAGGCCTTTATGATGGCATTCATGTTTATTTGCTTATGCTCAATGTAGCTTTGGTGAAGTGCTTACTTTTCTAGAATTCATGGTTTCTCTTTTCTTTCGTTTGGTTTCTAGAAAATTCATTTTTTCTCTTACTATTTTTGTTCCTTTCTTTTAGTTATTTTGTAACATTTTCAGACCCCTCTATTTTCAGGTTTTGAAAACTCCTGTTTCTCTAGATATGCTTGGGAGAATTTTCAATGGATCAGGAAAACCCATAGACAATGGCCCTCCAATTCTACCTGAGGCATACCGAGACATTTCAGGTTGGCATCTTCAAGGAAATGATATGCTTGAATCTATACTCCATTTTTTTAATAACATGATGTCAAATTTCTTTTTTCTTTCTTTCTTTCTTCTTCTTCTGAGCTCAGGAAGTTCTATAAACCCTAGTGAGAGAACTTATCCAGAAGAGATGATTCAGACTGGAATATCAACAATTGATGTCATGAATTCTATTGCAAGAGGACAGAAAATCCCTCTTTTCTCTGCTGCTGGGCTTCCTCATAATGAAATTGCTGCTCAGATTTGTCGCCAGGCTGGACTTGTCAAGCGGCTGGAAAAATCTGGAAACCTATTGCAGGTACTATGTGCTAGATTGTGATTGGAAGACTTTCAGAATGAGTTTAAATGTCACAATAATTGCTCAATTTGACTAAATTTCCATAAGAAATCAGAAATATTTGGTTTTTGGTAAAATGAGGCCTGAAGGGTTTCCCTATTCATTCATATGCAAGTAGGCCAAGCCAGATTGGTATTGTTGTTAAACAGTATTGTTGAATGTTGTGAATTACAATTTGTATTATACTGGCTCTGCTATTTCTGGAATAATTGAGTAAATGTTCTCATAGATTTCATTCAAATGAATATGCATGGACTCATTGTGTTTCTATGACAATCTGCCAGGATGAAGAAGATAATTTTGCTATAGTCTTTGCAGCAATGGGGGTCAACATGGAAACTGCACAATTTTTCAAACGAGATTTTGAAGAGAATGGTTCAATGGAAAGAGTTACTCTTTTTCTGAATCTGGTAACCGTTTTCCTTCTCATCACCCTTTTGTTTCTGTTTATCTTGAGTTTTTGTTGCAAATATTGCTGTGAGTACATTGCTATTGATTAGTTGCAGCTCATGAAACCATGTGATAATATCCTTTCTGCTTTTGCTCTGGATACAGGCCAATGATCCAACCATTGAACGCATTATCACTCCTCGAATTGCCCTTACAACGGCAGAATATCTAGCCTATGAATGTGGAAAGCATGTCTTAGTCATACTAACTGATATGAGTTCTTATGCAGATGCACTTCGTGAGGTAATAATTGTTCAATTTTTTGCTCTGGTTGGTCATCTCATGGTTAGCTTTAGTGTTTTCCTGCTTCCCACTAATCTTAATTGTAGGTTTGAAGCTGTGTGTGTGTGTGTGTGCGCACACGTGCATGTCAGTGCAGAAAATAAACAACCATTGGCTTCTCTTCAGGTATCTGCTGCTCGGGAGGAGGTGCCAGGTCGACGTGGTTATCCTGGGTACATGTACACTGATCTGGCAACAATCTATGAACGTGCTGGGCGTATTGAAGGACGGAAAGGATCCATCACACAAATCCCCATTTTGACTATGCCTAATGATGGTAATAGCTGGAATACTTATTTTCTATTTATACCTCATGATGCTATTGTGGTTGTGCTGAGTCTCTTTCTGGTCGTCTTATGAATCAGATATTACTCATCCAACTCCTGATCTCACTGGCTATATTACAGAAGGCCAAATTTACATTGACAGGCAACTTCACAATCGACAGGTGAACTTTATACCTACAGGAAATTGTTCTTCGGATACAAGATTTGCTGATGTTGGTCAAGTGCTGAGAAGTGGTTTTGGTTTGATGTAGCTTGTAGACAAACTTTCTTCCCCCGCTCTCCCTCCCTTTCTTATACAGCATGTTGTTCCTGATATAGTCATGTTTCCTGAATTTTTTGCTTACCATGGGTTCTGCAGATATACCCTCCAATCAATGTCCTTCCTTCACTTTCACGGCTTATGAAGGTAAAGATATTAAATTATGTTATTTACCTGCAACCGAGGTTATTTGACTTAGGTTAAGATATGTAAGAGCTACGTGCTTGATTAGTTGAGTTTGTATCTGAATCAAATGACTCGTCTTGTCTGTTATTGGCTCAAATTGATGTACACTTGTCAGTCCCTGCTCAAGTCAATGCCCTTTTTCTTGATCGTTGCTTTTGCCATATTTTGAGCACTATACACTTACTGATAAGGCCAATCTTTTATGAATTGTGGGTTCCATTGTTAAGAAGATGAGATGAACAGAGTTTCTTTTGTTCAACTTCAGCCTCCACAGGATCAACTTGACATTCATCCTTTGAATTTTGAGGAAGAATTCTTTGTTGAAATGTTGAACCTAACCTCAAATTTTAGAAACAAACTACCTTACTGTCTGGAATAACATGAAACATGAAATATGACATGCATTTATTGCAAACGAATTGTGTGTGCACACAAATGCATTCATACGTGCACCCAAAATTTATAATTTAATCCATAGCTTGTCTGGGTGAAACATTGGCTGCAAGGGTTCTGCTCATAGCTTTTTTTTTCCTGAGCTTGAACGTGATAATTGGCAAGCCAGGCCTGTGCCACTTCTGAGCTGCTGGGCTTGATTGTGATCCTTAACTACTGCAAAATTTCAATATGGGGTGTCAAATCTTGAAGAATTCTGCAGCTTATCATCTTTTCAGATAAGACCATGATTTTCTCTGCTGGTCCTTTGCAGAGTGCTATTGGTGAGGGTATGACTCGACGTGATCATGCTGATGTATCAAACCAGGTAGGACGATCAGGAGTAATTTGAATTTTTACATCTCAAAGATAATTTTTCTAAAGAGAGTTGATCAGTCGTCCTTGTCTGGTGCAGCTATATGCAAACTATGCCATTGGCAAGGATGTTCAAGCAATGAAGGCTGTGGTGGGAGAGGAAGCACTCTCTTCTGAGGATCTGGTCTCTCTCTCTCTCTCTCTCTGTTGATAGGTAGATAGAGGGTTAAGGTGCAAGTGGTGGTTGGGTTGGGTTATGTTTTTATGTCTTTACACGGGCATGACTTCACTCTGACTATGCAGATTTTTACTCACTCTGTTTTGAATTTCTTGCTACAGCTATATCTCGAATTTCTGGACAAGTTTGAAAGGAAATTTGTTACTCAAGGTGCATATGATACTCGTGATATTTTCCAGTCACTGGATTTGGCATGGACTCTTTTGCGCATCTTTCCTCGTGAACTTCTGCACCGTATTCCGGCAAAGACCTTGGATCAGTATTACAGTCGAGATTCTGCTCACTGATGGTTTTGTTAGCATCGATACTCAGTTTTGTACTTCAAGTTCATCTGCTCTATGGCGCGTGCCTCTTCCATCTCGAGGCAATCTCATCTCTCCGCACGTCACGAGAATGAATAAGGGGGTATCTGAATTTTTCTTCCCTCTTTTAACTCTTTATCTCAATTATTCTTTTATTTCTGCACTCTTTGTTCCAAGGACAGGCATGTCTTCGGAATTTTTGGTTGCAGTGTAAAATCTACATTTGTATGTGCGTCTATCTAATATGGTATTTTTAGTACCGTTTGGCCATGGACACCCAATTCCTCAGCTACTTGATTTCCTGCTATTTTGTGTTGACTTCATTGGGTGGACCTCGAATACTTGGACTCTCTGTCTCTCTCTTGGATTGGGATTTATTGCACATAGTTTGGACTCGGATTAAGATATTGCAATCCACTCCAAGAGGGTTTGGTGCAGCGGGGGTGAGGGTCCTAGCCTCGGAGTTTTACGCCTCTAGGATGATGACTGCAAGTATAGCAGGCTGATCCAACACGACCAGATCTCCTATCCTAGATGCAGTTTCTTGGTCATTAAAAAAATTAAACAGATCTGGCATAAAAGGGGCGTACCAAACCATTCACACCCCTAACAACAAGGCATCAGTGACAAATAAAAGTCCCAATCCAACTCTTGATTGAATGACCTCGGATGAGGTAAGTTTGAAGTTGCATAATCATGATCTTAAACAAGAGGATGAGTGGATAACCCTGAAGGACAATACGAACAATACACTGAGAAAAAAAGATTTGCAAATTGCTATGAAATCTAATGAACATCATGCATGCTTGATGAAGCACGTTAAATGGAATAATGAGAACTGTCATTAAAGTGTGCCATCTTTTGGTGTGGTATTAATACAGCCACTATTTCTACCCATACATACAAAGTGAGATAATATCTGTCATGGGTTCCCACCGAGTGTGCAGGTGCCTTTAACCGGTGGGCTCTGTAAAGGCTTGGGTTCCCACCGTTCATCCATTTGATGATCTGCAGCCAAAACACTCTCTTTGCTCTTTCTTTCAGCCATTCATGTTTTGCATTGTAAATGCCGTTCATCTAAAACTTGAATGGCTCTAAAAAAAAATTTGGACTCATCTAAGAAGCAACCTATCCGTCTACAGTGTTCTGGATGCCGTTCATTAATGGATGAACAACATCCAAGGCCATCAGAGCTGCCTTTAAACTGATGGACTCTCGAGATAAATATAGTTCTGATTAAGATCCAGACAGATTTGTATGCAAAAATCAGAACCAAATGGGATAAAATATGATTCGTATTTGATTTCACCAGACCGATTCGTATGAAAAAAGAGCAACAGTATTTAATGAATTGATATAAGGCTAAGGCCCGCTATAGTTTCGATTCACTCTATCATATGACAGTTAATCAGATGAATAGCGAAATAGAAAGCGTGTTGCCAATCAGGGGTGAAACATCTATACAGAGGCCGACCAGTACACGGAGGATTAGACTTTCTTTTTTTTTTTTCGAAAAGCAAGCTGGGGTTAGGTGGGCCCCTACCAGAACAACAACCGCCCCATGTGACGATCCTGCAACACTTGCTAATGGTAAACATTCAAAGTTGTATTGTTGGTAGCATTTTTTGTTGAGAATACGTTCGGGTGCTCCTCTCACTTAATTAGGGGTGGCAATCGGGTTGGCGGGTCAGCATACCTCAACACGAACCCGACCTGTTTATTAAACGGGTCGGGTCGGGTCGAGTAAACGGGTTGGCAGGTTAGCGGGTTGGGTTCAGGGTTTTACATTGAAAAGTTTACGGGTTGGCGGGTTAGTGGGCAGGTTGGCAGGTCAGGTTCGGGTAAACGGGTTGACCCGCCCGCCTAACCCGTTTATTAAACGGGTTGGCGGGTTGGCATACCCCTAACACGAACCGACCCATTTAATAAACGGGTTAGGCGGGTTGACCCATTTATGACACAAACCCGTTTAAGCCAAACCCGGGCTAAGAAGTGGGTTGGCGGGTCGTGTAAGAAATTGCCACCCCTACACTTAATCCAGGAACTAGATGCTATCTTACGACTTGAAGCCATTAAAGGTGAAGACCATATAGACTAGCCATTCAAGTCAATTGGTAAATAAAGAAGGCATCGACGAGGAAATTTGTAGTTGATATCCTTAATAGTGTAAGGGACCATCCGGTCACAGCCATCATCAAATCCAAGCACTCATTGTTACATAGGTGCATCGTTGCAAATGCATAGGCATTTCCCCCATACCACTTTGTACTTTTTGCAAACAAGGCTTCAACAATCCAATCTATACTCACCATATGGCATAGAGAAACAACAAGGTGACAAACACACGATGCAAACAGAGAGGGACAGAGACATGAGACCCCACACCCAACTAGATTCACAGGAGCTTGATACATTCTGAACTTCTGCAATAACCCCACCCCAAGTAGATTGAACATTAAACCTGAATCCTAGACATTGCTCTAAACGCTGTAGGATAGCTGCCATCCATTTTTTTGCACTTGTTCCTTGCTTTCAAACATTCCTAACAGATTCACTATTAGTAAAAAATTTGCAGGCCATCCGAAATCCAATTTTTTTACTTCGAAATAACCTCACATCTAGGGACCTTTCACTTTTAGATCAGATCTGCTCCATTTGTACTCTCATTATTTGATTGCAATCACATTCAGATGGGTGCCTTTCTATTATGTCGATGGACATTATTGGGTGTGGGTGTTGGGTCTTCCTTATGGGCAGCCTGCGCACAAACAGAAAAAATACACAGCAGAAACTGTATTTGTGTAAAAACAGAAAAAACAACGGGGCTGGAGTACCTGATGCCGCCATTGTATAACTGTTATAGGTGGAGGTTGACTGGAACAGGGGAAAACCAGACTGGTGGTGGCTGGAGCAGAGGATGCGGTTTCTCCTCAGTCGGACTGCGGCCCTCCACAAGCACAGGCTGTCGGATGCAGTTAGTGAGCAGGACCGATTCCCGCGATCGGATGGAAATACTCTGAATGGAGAGGTAAGATTCTAAACACTCTCTCGTTTTCCTTGTATGTGAAAAACAATTTTTCACTGTGTATCTGCTGTGATAAGGGGGTTGCTCATGATACCCCTTTATAGGCACAGAGTGGGAATGATTTGTAGAACCGTTCCCCCTTGATTCTGTGTGGGTTTAACGAAAGCGATCAATCCAGATGTGGGGATGAATCTACAACGTGGATAACCACCACGTAAATCGTGGTGATTAATCCAACATTCTCCCACTTGATCCGACGATAAACCCTTTAACCAGAAAACCTTATGGGAATAACTTGATGAATAAAATGACATTTTTATTCTATTTTATAGGTCTTTAGTTGAATCTCTAATCCTTATGAGATTAATAACAAAAATAATGAGAATCATGAATTGAAAGTGATCACTTTATTTATATGCATATGTCAAAAAGAGTTTAACAAGCCCATCCTCATTACATGTTCAGAATATAATCTCGGTGCTAGCCCTTTAGTAAGAGGATCAACGATCATCTCTTTGGTACCAATATGCACTAAATGATTCTTCGTCCTTTCTTTAACAACAAAAAACTTTAATTCCATATGCTTACATGATGTAGTACTTTTGTTATTGTTCGAAAAGGATATTGTAGCTTCATTATCACAGTAGACCTTCAATGGCTTTCCAATGGAATCAACCACATTTAGCTGTGATATAAAGTTCTTTAACCATATAGCCTGCGAGATAGTCTCGTATAATGCTATGAATTCTACTTCCATGGTGTGGGAAGCAGTGGTCGTCTGCTTCCCACTTCTTCAAAAGATCGCGCCCCCAGTAAGTAAGAAGACGTACCCAGTAGTAGACTTTCTACTATCAATGCATCCTCCTAAGTCTGCATCTGAGTAGCCAATGACCTCGAGGTGATCAAATTTATGATATGTCAACATATAGTCTTTTGTCCATTGCAAGTACCGCAAGACTTTCTTGGCAGCCTTCCAATAGGGTAAACCTGGGTTAGACTGAAATCTGCCAAGCACCCCTACTGCAAAAGAAATATCTGGTTGAGAACATGTACGTGCGTACTGCAAGTTGCCAACAACTGATGTATATGGATAAGCACTCATATGTGCTTTGTCAATATCGTCCTGTAGACAATCTTTTAGGCTCAGCTTGTCACCTTTTGATATGGGCGTTTAACTAGGAGAATAATTCTCCATCCCATATCGCTTTAATACCTTATCTATATAGGATTTCTTGGAGAGGCCTAGAAAACCTTTTGCTCTATCTCAACGGATCTCAATGTCAAGAACATAACACTACAAGAAAAATGCTAATTAGCGACGGACATTTACGATGGACAAAATCCATCATAAATTGGCAACGGAATAGCGAGAGAAAGATATTTGTCGCTAAAATATCGTTTATTTGTGATTTTAGTGACAAAAAATATTTTGTCGATAATCTATCGCTACGTTGCGATGGATTAGAGTGGATTTTATTCTGTTGTCATATCCATTGCAACTTAGCGATGAATCAGTGGCAGAACTATTACGTCGCTAAGTCATCGCCAAATAGCGATGACTTAGTGACAGAATTTGGCCGTCGTGAATCCCTCGCTAATTTCTTCGTAAATCTCTATTTTTTTCCTTTTTTTCTCTTTTCTGTTTCGTCTCCGTCGCGTTTCCCTGGCCGGCCTCCCGTCTACCCCGACTCACCTCTCATCGCCCCCGGCCTGCCTACCGTCGCCCCCCGATCCGCCGCCCGTTGCCCCCCGACCTGCCGCCCCTTGGCCGTCGCCCGACGCTCCCCCTTCGCCGACCTCCCCCCCACTTTCTGTCGACCTCCCCCTTTGTCGACGCTTGACGCTCAGGTAACCCCCGACTCCCCTATCTCTTTCCACCAACCTCCCCCTTCACCGATGCTCGATGCTCAGGCCCTTGAAAGAGTGTGAATTGCGGGGCCGAGCCCCCCCTCCCTGTGTTACGGGAGTCGCAGGAGGGGCTCGGCCCCCTCCCTATGTTTTTTTCGTCAAGGAGGGGCCAAGCCCCCTCCCTGTGTTACTGGAGTCATGGGAGGGGCTCGACCCCCTCCCTATGTTTTTTTCATCAGGGAGGGGCTGAGCCCCCTCCTTGTGTTACAGGAGTCGCGAGAGGGGCTCAGCCCCTCCCTATATTTTTTTTGCCAGAGAGGGGGCGAGCCCCTCCCCCCCCCGTGTTATAGGAGTCGCGGGAGGGGCTCAGCCCCCTCTCATTTTTTTTTTTGTCAGAGAGGGGTCGAGCCCCTTCCCTGTCTTAAGGGAGTTGCAGAAGGGGCTCGGTCCCCTCCCTTTTTTTTTGCCTTTTTTTTTGCCAGGGAGGGGCCGAGTCCCTTCCCTGTCTTAAGGGAGTCGCAGAAGGGGCTCGGTCCCCTCCCTTTTTTTTTGCCTTTTTTTTGCCAGGGAGGGGTCGATCCCCCTCCATGTCTTACGTGATGCTCGGGAGGGGCTCGACTCCCTCCCCCATTTTTTTTTTGCCTTTTTTTCGCCAAAGAGGGGCCGAGCCCCCTCCCTTTTTTTTTTGCCAGGGAGGGGTCGAGTCTCCTTTCTATTTTGTTTTGTATATATGTGTTTCGCAGGTACGTTGCTGAGATAATTGCACGATACTTAGTGCTAAGCATCTCATGTGACTAAAAATGCAATGCAAAAAGAAATAAGAAAAAAATGCAAAGGCAAAAACAATTCAAATCGGGTAAATACCCATGGTAAGTAAGTGATGCAAGCGCATCACATGTTATTTAATTTATTAGATGCAACACTTTTCTGTTCACACACTCACTTAGTTGTGGATATCTAGAACTGCTTTGATGGAGTTTGGAGATCATGTTGAGCATAATTTTAATGTATAAGAATAGAAGTGTTCTTATTTTTGGAGTACAGATTCCATGCTAGGCATGATAGTAGTTAGCGGGATATTAAAGTGTGTTTGTTGTAGGTATATGTTTGATATTGTTTTAATATGAATAATTTGAATGTATTATAATGTTTGATGTGTTTGTATTCATACTTGCATAAACTTATTTCTATTTGATTATGCATTCCATGTGAAATTGTATCATGATTTTTTTGTTCAAATAAATGTATCATTTTATGTAATGTGATTTCAAATTTTTAAATATCCTCGTGATGTGTATAAATATGATGTGATGATATTACACACAAAAATCTACGTATTACTTTAAACAAAAAATTGCTCACAAATAATCACCAAACAAGAATTAATAGATAAATTAGATATTTGTTTCATCATAGCATTATTAAGATTCTCTTTTAACTGATGATGATAATATATGTAATATTATAGGACAAAATGGCTGCAAACCGTGAATGGATATACCATAGGATAGTTGATAATGAGGTGTCGCATGAATATATGGATGGTGTTGATAATTTTATTGAATTTGCAACGACAAGTGTCAGTATAGTGGATCCCACTGATCGAATCAGATGCCCCTGCAAGATGTGTAAGAATAATCAATTTGTAGAACCTCATGGCGTTAGACATCACCTATAGAGGAAGGGTTTTGTTAGTGGTTATCAGAATTTGACGCTCCATGATGAAGAATTTTAGAATAATTTTGATGCACGGATAAATGTGGTGCACAATAATCCATATGTGGATTTGATATTTGATGCCGTAGGACCAAAAATGGCTTCTGCTATGGGACATAATGATGCACCAACCGGGGTAGAGGAAGAAGCAACAAACGATGCAGCTAGTACATTTTATGACTTACTTAGAGATGCTGATGAGCCACTGTGGAATGGTTGCGAGAGTCACACTATCTTGTCTGCAGTTCTTTAACTACTGAATATGAAGTCAGAGTATAATTGAGTCAATCATGTTTTGACCGTCTGTGCTCTATTGTGAAGAGTATGTTGCCCAAAGATGAGAAATTGCCACAAAATCTCTACCGTGCAAAGGTTATGGTCAATGCTCTAGGTATGGGGTATCAAAAGATAGATGCTTGTCCCAATCACTGCATGTTGTATTTCAAAGATCAAGATAATAGCAGATCATGTCCATCATATGGACATCCTCGGTTCAAGCCAAAGACAAAGGAAAATGGTAGCATAAGGTCAAAAGAAGTGTCATATAAGTCACTCCGCTACTTTCCTCTCACCCCTAGATTGCAACGACTTTATATGTATTCGAGGATAGCTAAACTTGGGCATACATTTGGCAGTTGCCGGTCAAGACTCTTGGAAGATCGAGAGCAAGACGCATCACAAATCTATATCCTTTTTAATTGCTCAGCAATCAACCCATACATTGAGTAAGTATACTTAGTATGTAACACTAAGTTTTATACATGCGTACATGGTTAGGTAAAATAAGTTTTTGTTAAGTGCAAACGATTTGATCTGGAGTTGCGAAGAAGACTTCCACATCTCACTGATGCAGAAGTACAGAAAGAACATGAAAATAAGTTTGTGACATGGTTGAAAGAGTTGGTAAGGACGATTGTACATATTCTTTTTTTGTAAACAACAATAAGATACTTAATTGGTCGTGATCACAGTTATTGTTTATGCTTGTAGGTCTGCCATAGTGATGTTAAAGATCAAGGAATATGTGATTTACAAAATGGTCTGTCCAAAGTTGTGCAATGCTATAACGGGTACATCGTAAATGGTTATCGATTCCATACAAAAGACTACAGTGTCAATAAGTCAATGATGAATAGTGGCGGGTGCATCAAGGGTAGCAGTTACGGTAAAAATGAACATGACTATTAAGGTGTTATAGAAAAAATAATAGAGTTGACTTACTTAGGCACAAATAATAACTTAACTTTATTCAAGTGTCATTGGTTTGATCTCACAACAACAAGAGTCAACAAAGCCTCAAGCATTGTGTAGGTGAATCATAAATCAAAGTTTAGAACATATGAACCTTTCATATTAGCCTCGCAAGCTCAACAAGTTTACTATACTTCATATCTGACTACAAGAAAGTCAGATAAAAATGAATGGTGGGCAGTTTGTAAGGTGAAGTCTAAACTATATCCCGAGTATGATCAGTTACAGGAAGACAAGATTGCCGAAGATGGTGATTACCATCAATCAGATGATATGTATGACTTCTCTTATGGTCAAGATGTCGCACATTGTATGCATGTCACATCACCATTGTCTGATGGCACATGCATGGAAGAATGTGATCCAAATGATATACCAAGTAGATGGGCGCTAAATAAAGAAAAAGAAGATGATGACGAAGACGAGGAGGGGGAAGAAGAAGAGTATGAAAGTCGAACAAGTGATGAGGAATCATTCTTGAGCTAGTGAAATACATCTTGTAATACATACTTGTATTTGATCTGAATGATTAGATTGATTTGAATGTATTGTAATGATTTGAATGTTTTGAAGGTATTGTAACTCTTCGATAAGTATAGAGTTATGAATTGAATGTATTGTAATGTGTTAGAATGATTTGAATGAAATAGCAGATATTTGAATGTCTTACATGAAGTTTTTTTTTATTTGATTATGTATTCATGAAGATATAAAGTTGTGTAACTGATCCAATGTATCAAAATGTATTGCAATGTTTGAATATATTGCATGACGTTTTTTACTTGTTAGAATATAGTTCATGGAGGTCACAGTCGTCGAGCACCCAGTGGTAGCCAGTCTGAGCCTTTATCTTCACGAGCTGCTTCGACAGGTATATCATTTAAATAATTGTATACTTGATTAGTTTAAATATGCATTATGTGAATTTCTAACTCATTGTTCTGTAGGTGCTATTTCGCCTACACATGACTCACCTACGCCGGATGCAGGGTCTTCTCAGTGTGACCCACGATGAGTAATTCAAATAGTGTATATCGATAGTCGACCGTAAGTATTTCATTATTACTTGTCTAATACTTAACTTATAAAAAGTGTATATCGACAACCGATTGTTAATGTGTATCAATTCATGTGCAGTGCGAGGTTTGAGTAGCAAAAAGTAATACGAGAAATTATGAAGTCATTACTGCATCATCTTCCAAGACAGGTAGCGCAATGGAAAGAGTACCCGAGAGAGGTGTTGGATAGTTTAATATCTTCATTCATGGTATGCAATCGTTTATCATAACAAGAAGTGTTTTATATTTATGTGTGCTAACATTCTGAAAGTATTTGTAGGCTTTTCATCGCTTCGTGACTGCAAACGAGGAGAAAGACGCGAGGGTAGTGTGGCAGAAGGTGGCTGCCAATCGATTTGCCAACATACTGCACAATATAAAAACTGTAGCAAAAAAATAGCTAGTGGGATAGATGATCCACTGCAGTGGAAGAGCCATGGGCCTTCTACTATCAAGAGAGATTATTGGGAAGGCATGTGCGACAAGTGGGCGAGCAATGAATTTCGAAACCGCTTAGTAAAGTCTGCACAAAACCGAGCGAAGATGTCCGATGCTCATCTATACACAAGTGAATCTAGGACTTTTGAGAGCCACCACAAGAGAATGGTAACTCATGAATATATATATATATATATATATATATATATATATATATATATATATATATATATATATTGTCAAGTTTGTAAATATTTCAGCATACTTATTAATCATTTTTTTTATCATTTAACATTGCAGGAAGCAGAAAAATGAGACATTGTGCCTTACAAGGATGTGTTTGTTGAAACACATAAACGTAAGAGCACGGGAGATTTTGTATCAGAGAAGGCGAGAGCGACATTGGTATGTATTTATTGTATTAATAAACATTGTAATATACAAGTTACTTTGATCTACGTTATCATAAACATTGTAATTCTAAATTATTAATTCATATTCTAATCATTACTTTGTAGGAGTCATACGAGCAGCAAATGGTACAACGATATGATGATGACTCCACTCAGCATCCGCCTTTTGATCATGCAGCATGGGTGACTGCAACTGGTGAACCCAAAAAAGGTCGTGTGTTCGGGTTTGGGAGTAACATGAACACCACACCAGTCGTTGCCTCCTGCAGCCATGGCTCTCAGAGTTCTCCCGCCAGCATCAACTCCCAACGTCTGAATGACCCTGCTATGTCTTGGGATGGTGTCTGTCAGTGTCTTGAGGAAAAGATACAAAACTTTTTAAATGAAATCATTCCTAACATTGTTCGTAATGAGTTGTGCAACTTTTTTCAGGACAGGAAAATTTCGTCTGCATTCAACATGAGCTCCTGTGCCCATCAGGTATAAAGATTCATGTCATTAGATTTCAAGCTAGTATATGCATGATTGAATACATATATGCATGATTGCCTCACTATGAATTTTTTTGACATCTTATAACACATATATGCATGATTGATTCACTATAAATTTTTTTCACACCCTTATAACACATGTACGCATGATTGAATCACTATAAAAGTTTTTTTTACAACCTTATAGCACATATATTCATGATTTAATCACTATAAAAGTTTTTGAAAAACCTTAGAACACATACAAGCATGCTTTCGTCACTATGGCAACCTTAGAACACATATGAGCCTGATATTAGCATATATGAAAGTTTTTTAATGCCTTAGAACACATATGAGCCTGATATTAGCATATATAAAAGTTTTTTAATGCCTTATAACACATATGAGCCTGATATTAGCATATATGAAAGTTTTTTAATGCCTTATAACACATATATGCATGATTGAATAACTATAAATTTTTTGACTGCTTTAGAACATGATAGGCATGATTGAATCACATATAAAGTTTTTTGACTGCCTTAGAACACATATAAGCATGATTTCATCACTATGGAAGTTTTTTGACTGTCTTGCAACATATATATGCATGATTCTGATACATAACACATTTATTTGACAGCCTTATATATTATATATGCATGCGTGAATCACTATGAAATTCTTTGACAAACTTAAAACACATATTTGCATGATTGAGTCACTATAATTTTTTTTTCAGTCTTAAAACACATTTAAATTCTGTTAATGTCCTTTAGTTTATTGCTATTCTCTGTGTCATTCAGCCATTTACTTTGTTGCATTAGATTAGGTGCATTGCATATAATTTATTTCATTAAATTTAATTTATAAATACTAACATTTTTTTTCTCTTGTAGGATGCGGGAGATGATCAGTGTAGAGGAACTGATGGAGGCATGAAGGGAGGCGCAGATTGACAAAATGAAGAGGATGATGCTAAGAATCTTGACGAGGATTAGATTCATTTGTTTAATTTCTTTGACATACTTGTAACTAATTATAACTTGGCAAGGATTGTATTTGATTGTTAAAGTTTGCCTAATTTAGAACTTGTATTAAATTTGTTCCACCTGTATATGTATTTTTTATGTGTGCTTTCTTTTTTATAAGTAGGTTATATGAATTATATAACGAGAAATTTTTCTCGAGTTTCAGAAAAATTTTAAATATATATATATATATATATATATATATTAAAAATTAGCGACAGATTGATGATGGATATTATCTGTCGCTACTTCATCGCCAATTTGAGATAATCATTGGTTTACGACAGAATTTAAGTCGTTGCTAATGGTCGTCACCAATTTGGCGACGACCATTAGCGGCAGATACATATCTCTCGTTAAATAATAGCGACAGATCAAATTCCATCGCATAACCAAAATTCAGTCTCTATTTAGCGGCGGATTAATGACAGGCATGATCCGCCGCCAATTCAACGCTACCTAGCGACGAATTGGCGATAGATAAATTCTGCCGCAGTTTAGCGACTAGGGTTAAATGACGGACGCTATCCATCGTTAATCTGTCACAAAGGTCGTCGCTAATATATTTAGTGATGGATTAGCGACGGCGTAATGATGGATAGCGTTCGTTGCTAATACGCATATTTCTTGGAGTGTAAGCAGCCTCACCTATATCTTTCATATTGAAATGTGATGCAAGAAACTATTTTCTCTGAAAGCAACTTTATATCGTTGGTTGCAAGTAAAATGTCATCCACATACAACATCAATATAATGAACTTACTCCCACTTTTCTTAAGGTATATACATTGATCAATAATATTTTCTGTAAACCCGAAAGTCATAATAACTTGGAAAAATTTAATATACCATTGTCGGGAGGCCTGTTTAAGTCCATATATTGATTTGTTGAGCTTACAAACTAGATGATCATTTTCAGAGAAACCAAGAGGTTGATCCATATATACCTCTTCATTCAAATCCCCATTAAGAAACGTTGTTTTCACATCCATCTGGTGTAGCTCCAAGTCATAATGAGCTACAAGGGCCAAAATTATCCTCATTGACTCTTTAGTTGAGGCAGGAGAAAACGTCTCATTGTAGTTAATGCCCTCCATCTGGGTGAATTCTTTAGCAACCAATCTTTCTTTATGTCTCTCTATGTTACCTTTAGAGTCCTTTTTTGGTCTTAAAGACTCATTTACACCCTACGGGCTTTACTCCCTTAGGTAACTCGACAAGATCCCACACTTGATTTTTAGCCATAGAGTGTAACTCTTCTTTCATGTCTTTTATCCAGTGTGTAGATTGTTTGCTTTCCACAGTTTCTATAAAAGTCAATGGGTCATCATCCATATCTATGAAATCACCAGGCTCTTGAAGGTACACCATATAATTAGGATGTATGGCAGATCTTCTAATTCTTGTGGATCTCCAAACAAGTCGTTCTTCAGGTTCAGATTAAACCCGATCATCCTGTTTGTGCTCTTCTACATTATACACAATAGGTTCACTTTGGATTTGTGCATCAACAACCGAATGATCAACCACATCATCATTAGGAATAATAATGCGGTATCTTTTAGTGTTTTCCTTAACAGGTGACAAAACTGGATTATGTACTTTCTCAAAACCAAGGTTTTGAAGTGCACTTAATTCTACTGAACCATCGTTAAGGAATTTTGCCTTATCCGTTTCAACAATCTGTGGTGAATGAGATGGGCAATAAAACCTATACCCTTTTGATCTCTCTGGATGAACAATGAAATATCCACTAGTTGTTCTTTGATCAAAGGCTTTAACGTAGGGATTATACAGCTTAGCCTCTACAGGACATCCTCATATGTGCATATAAGACAGTGATAGTAGGGAGTTTTAGGCACAGATTTTGTAGGAACCTTATTCAAAATATGCACAGTAGTCCTTAAGGCTTCACCCCACAACTTCATGGGAAGTGTTGAATAATTCAACATGGCCCTGACCATTTCTTTAAGCGTACAATTTTTTCTTTCAGCTACACCATTCTGATAGGCACTACCAGGCATGGTATATTGAGGCACAATGCATTCCTCTTTGAGAAATTGTGCTAATGGTCCTTTCCTATGCCCCCATTTCAGTAAACCTACCATAATATTTGTCACTTTTATCGGACCTGACTATTTTAATAACTTTATCGGTTTGTTTCTCTACTTCTTTTTTAAATTTCTTAAATATCTAAAAAATATCAAAATTTTCAAAAATAAAGTAGAGATACATATACCGTGAATAGTCATAAATAAATGTGACAAAATATTTCTCGCCTGTGTAGCAGGGGATAAAATGTTCACATACATTTGTGTGAACTATTTCTAATATCTCACTACTGCGTTTGACACTCTCTTTATATGTGTTTGTATGCTTAGCCTTTATGCAATCAATACATGGGTCATTGTCGGTAAAATCTAGAGATTTTAAGATTCCTTCATTAGCGAGTCTCTTTATTCTCCTTTCAAAGATATAACCCAACCTTCGATGCCAAAGCATGTAAGATTTATCATTTATCAAGCTATGTTTATTTTCAACTAATGTGTATTCAGAAATCAGAAACTCCTGAGTTTGGATCTTCACGTTCAATCTATACAAACCATCATAAACTGATGCAGAACCGATTTCAATTGAATTTCTATAAATGAACAATTTAGAATTTTCAAACTTAAAACAGTATCCAAAATTATCCAATTTCGAAATTAAAATTAAGTTTCTACTATATAATAAAATATAAAAGACATCATGAAGATCCAAAACTACGCCTGTATATAGAGTAATCCTGCAGGTTCCAACACCCTTCATATGTGAACGCATCTTGTTTCTCGAATAAATGCTCTTCTCATGCATTGTTAGTTTTCTTTTGCTCAGGAACAACTGTAGACAGTTGAAAATATGAACAGTAGCACCAAAATCAATCCATCAGATATTTTCAGGAATTTATAATAAATTATATTCATGAGAAACAAATAACAAATTACTTCTATTTTCCAATCACTTTTTGTACTTTATGCAATCTATCTTCCTGTGTCCCTTCTTCTTACAAAAGAAGCACTTTATGGGATCAGAGTTGGATTGCTTGCCTTGGGATGTCCTATCTTCTGTTGGCTTCTTCCTAGCATTTCTCTTAAATGCATTCTTCCTTGGTCCTACCATGGATGCATGAGAAACCATATGTGCACTCTGCACTTTCTCACCTTTCTACCTCTCTTCTTCTTTAACACACTTGGACATAAGTTCATTGAACATCCATTCATCATTATGTGTGTTGTAAGAGATTTTGAAAGGTTCATACTCCAAAGGTAAGGACGCTAGAACTAAATGCACTAGAAAAGAATCAGAGATGGTGAGCTTCATGTCATTTAGCTGAGACGCTATGTTCCTCATTTCTAAAATGTGCTGAAGAATATTCCCCCCTCCAGTATATTTCATAGATATGAGTTTAGACATCAAGGTACTGGCTCTGGCCTTATTTGAACTCACAAATTGTGCTTCAATAGCACTTAAAAACTCTCTAATTGTCCTGCATTATGGTATGACACTACGAAGATTCTTAGCCACCTTAGATTGCAAAAGCAACAGGCTAAGTCTATTTGAGCGCTCTCACTTCTCAAAAACAGTCTTTTGATCAATAGTGCTTTGATCAGTTAGAGCAGCAGGTTCTTCTATCTTTAGTGCCAGATCCATATACCTTAATGTAAAAAGTATAATCTCTTTTCAATCATTAAAATTTGATCCATCCAGAAAAGGTACGTATACAACTAGAGTCATCTAAAATCACAGGACCAAAAACTGCACGACAAAAGACATGTATCAAGATGCATTCATACGAGACTAAAACTTTAATGGAAAAAGCAAAAGAATAAAGGCCCTTAATATGCTTATTTTTAAGCGAGTGAAGGGGGTCATCAGAATCCTACTTTGGTAAGAGTTTCGACACACAAAACCACTTTGCCTACCGACCATATTCGGTAAAACTAAGGTTCTTGTGAAGTAAGACCATCTACACAAGGTACTTTTGGATACACATGTGTGATGTATCTCGAAACATTTACCTTATTCTACCTTACTTAAATTCTAAACACGATAAAACTACCTTTGGGTCATTTATCGTTTGATGAATCTAAGTATAATGTTAATATCGACTTAAACTGTATGATAGTGTTGAAATTCTTTGACGATATACGTGTATTCAGTCACTTTGGTGACGTGAGTATACTAAGTCATCTAACTATCCTTAATGCCAATATTAAACAATCATTTACACATGCATAATTTCAAATAAATGCATAAACAATAACAAAAATAGGCTTAAATAGGTAAAACCCTGAGTCATCAAGCAGGAACCGGTCTGAAAGCACTTTGAACCGGTCTGAAACAACCCCAAACTGGTTATCCAAGGGTCTGAACCGGTTCTGAACCTTATGAATTGGTGTCAAGTATGAATAAAGGTTCATAAAAACCCTATAATCATATGCCAAAATCCCTATATTTTCAAATATTTATGAAAACAGATCTTAGCATCTCGAAACCGGTGAGAAACTGGAAGGAACCGGTCAAAAATGGCTTCGAATAGGTCTCGAAAGGGGCTGAATCAGTCCTTGATCCGGTTCAGGCCAAATAGTGCCTGGACCCTATTGAATTCGGGTCAGAACCAGTTTAAACTGGATCCAAGTCAAACCCGGCTTTGACTGGATCTGGGTCAGACCAGGCTTGAACTAGATTCGGGTCTGACCCGACATATAATCAGATCTGGGTCTGACCCGATTTTAACTTGATCCGAGTCGGACCCAATATATAACCGGATCCGGGTCTGACCTGATTTTAACTTGATCCATGTTGGACCCGGCATGAACCGGATCCGGGTCTGGCCCGATACCAGACTGGATCTGGGTCAGACCCGGCTTTAACTAGATCCAGGTCAGACCCAGCTTTAACTGGTTCTGATCGGGTCTAGCTTCAACTAGATTCGGATCAGACCCGGTTTGTAACCAGATCTGGATCAAACTCGAGGTTTAACTTGATCCGGGTCAGACCTGGCATGAACCAGATTTGGGTCGGATTTGGTATATAACCGGATCCGGGTCTGGCCCGATTTTAACTTGATCTGGGTCAGACCCGACATGAACCAGATCTGGGTCTGACCCGGTACCAGACCCGATCCGGTTCCATCTGATTAAAAACGAAACTGTAAAACAGAAAACTCGAGGGTTTTCTGTTTTCTGCAAAAGGGGGTTAGGGTTAACCCAAATCGCGGTCGGCGACCCATGTCGCCACACCTGTCGACAACCTTCATGGAGCTCGGATCGGCGCTGCACCTCTCCTCGCCCGACAGTAGAGGAAATAAGGAAAAAAAAAGTTTTTAAACCCTTGTGTGTTGCCGGACAGAAGCCAACCATTAGATCGGCGACAGTCTGCGGCTTCCACCGGCGCTGATTGATGCTCTTGCAGCTCAACGACCACAGGTAAAAAACCCGAAACCCTTTTTTTCGTTCTATCTCCCTACGGCGACAGTCGCCAGTGCCAGCGACCAGCTGCAGTGTCGCCCCACGGCGACCTGCACAACCAGACGACCAGTACACACCCCGCGCAGCGAATGCGGGGTGTGGGCCCATAACCCATGGTTGGGTCTTCCTTATGGGCAGCCTGCGCACAAATAGAAAAAATACACAGCAGAAACTGTATTTGTGTAAAAACAGAAAAAACAAGGGGGCTGGAGTGCCTGATGCCACCATTGTATAACTGTTGTAGGTGAAGGTCGACTGGAGCAAAGGAAAAACCAGACTGGTGGTGGCTGGAGCAAAGGATGCAGTTTCTCTTCAGCCGGACTGCGACCCTCCACAAGGGCAGGCTGCCGGATGCAATCGATGAGCAAGACCGATTCCTGTGACCGGATGAAAATACTCTGAATGGAGAGGTAAGATTCTAAACTCTCTCTCGTATTTCTCTGTATGTGAAAAACTAATTTTCACTGTGTATCTGCCGTGATAAGGGGGTCGCTCATGATACCCCTTTATAGGCACAGAGTGGGAACGGTTTGTGCAATCGTTCCCCCTTGATTCTGTGCGGGTTTAACGGAAGCGATCAATCCAGATGTAGGGATAAATCCACATAGTGGATAACCACCACGTAAATAGTGGTGATTAATCCAATAGTGGGTTCATATTTAAATCAGTAATTTCCATCATATCTAGTCGTCGGACCCATTTGCTGCATTATTATCCCAAAGTTAAGTTCAATTGCAAATCTGCTTACTGATGATTCAGATTTAGTTTGGTACTTTTCATCATAACTATTTGTCTGCTTTAGATCAAACCGGTGCCATTTGCATGGATTCCTCTATTTCAACTTTTTTTTAATTGTTCCAACATTATTATCCAAAACTTAAGCTCAATTGCAAATCTGATCACCTTCACCATCATTATCAGACACTAATCAATAGAGACTACTAAGATTTGAGTGGCTCAGATTATGGGTGTATTGACTCTATACTATATATCACGCTACCACAGTGGGAACACCACCTAACATCAAGCAAACAATCCACCCTTTTCCCTTGCGCGAAAATATGGTCTGAAAGATACATGGGAGGAATAAAATTAAGCACATTTCTGTATTTCTTTTTGTTAATAATCATAGTTGAAATTAAATCTTCACTCAAGGTGCACAATTAACTTACAAAAGGAAAAAACCAAGGTTGAGACCAGAAGCGAGAATCAAGGCATTTTGAAATTTATAGGAAGCAGAAAGTCAACTATCAATTTGAAAGCAAAATATAAAATAAAAAATGAAGCAATACGGTAACTAAATAGGAATCCAACAAGAAGCAAATAAAACCTAAAATAAGATTGATTGTTCTTATATTTTATGATTTTCAGTAAAAAAGTTAAATTTTTGTTAAAATTTAACAATGAAAAACATGAGAGCAAATACATGAAAAACATGAAAAGAAATGTGAGAAAAGCATATAAGAAACATATACCATGTGTGTGGAAAGCACAGAAGAAGCATGGGGAATCAAGATTCTCATGAAATTTCAAAAGTGAAGAGTATCACGCTTTCGAAGTGAGTTTCTGAGAAGCGCGCTTCCACCTATCTAAGAAGCTTCTGGTAACTGAAAAAAAACAAACGCCGGAAGGCTGTTTCATCACACAGACGAGAATTTACATAAGAGGACTACTTTATATCTTACCATCCTTCACCCCAGTGGACAAGCCATAAATGACATCAAAGAACCTAAAGAACTTAAGTAATTCGATAATGTATTTTGTAATTGGTGCTTTTAAAGCATCTGTATCACTATTTTCTCCTTAAGAGAACATGTCATACCTGCCATACGTGCTCGACGGTGATCCACTCCCTGCTTTTCTTCTTTCAGCTCCTCCCAACCTGCCTGAATATTTCTTTCATATCCAAGTATGAGCACGGTATCCACAAGGCGCCCAGCTTCCATAGCATTGTAGACTTCTTTAGCATTGTAGACTTCTTTATCTGTAAGTAACTCAACTGACCTGAAGCATTCCTTTAGGACCTCAGTATGTCCTCCATATGAAACCGGTGCATAGTGGTAGCTGTGGTACACATCACGTAGGGTTGTACATATTTCAGAAAGTGACTCCAAGGCAACCCAGTAAAAGTCAATTTTCATAAGGTAAAATCACGGAAATCTAATTCCAAACCACATGAGATGGGATCAAGGTATGTTTGGATCTATGTAACACTGACTTTTCTAACAGGGATGCGGGTGCCACACGGCTTCCTTTGTGTTAGGTGAATCAATCACACCAAGGTCGTTTCTTGTCCTAAAAGTGGATTTGGTTAACCCTAACCAAGTTCAGTTTTATCTAATATTATATATATATAAATAAATAAGTGTACACCCACACACACACAAACACACACACACACATATATATATATATATATATATATATATATATATATATATATATATATATATATATATATATATATATATATATATATATATATATATATATATATATATAACCTCCCTGCACCCAACCTTTTTCAAAATGTGGCATCCTTGCCCATATCTGCAACCACACCTGTGTGACATAGGTTTGGATGCATATCATGTGATTTGCAATCACATGATATGGAATCAAATGTGATTTGAAGTCATATGATTTAAAATCACTTATTCCACCATGTGACTTGGAATCAGGTGAGACTTCAAATGTGATTTTAAATCACATTCAGTTTCTTAATGCATGAGATTCCAAATCACATTTGAATGCAACCAAACATACCCTCGTTATCTTACTAAACCCACAGAAACTGTTTGTTTCCTCATACTCTCGCAGACACTCTCCATACCACAAAACAGGACCAACATTCAATGAACCATAAACCATAAAGAGGTCCTTCCATATTTGAATCTTAGTTTTCCCAACAATATTCACCATTGGAATCCATGCTGGCCGAACACACTACGCTTTGACCAAACCCTTTGTATACATCAAATTAGTAAGTAGTAGAACACACAGACTATAATAGCAATTTCATTTATAAAGAATTAGCAAGTGAACTTGACATCTCACAACATTAAACCAACACAACAGGGAAAAAAAAATCCAAAGAGCACTTGTTTCCGTTAGACGAATAGGACACAAATGTCTAACCCAACCCAAAGAAACTACTTGCTTCCTTTAAAGGAAAAAAGAAAGAATTTTGAATCTAAATATATAAAAAAAAGAAGCCACGGTGGTCCCATGCTAGGGATGGCAATGGAGCGGGGTGAGGGACAAGGTCTCCACTCTTGCGCTGTCTCAAAATTTTGCCTCCGATCCCCGCCTTCATCTTCGCACAGGTTTTGATTTTAACCTCTATCCCCGTTTTATGTCCTCCATCTCCGGTCCAAATGGGGTGGAGCCCTGTTTCTCCTCGGTCCACTGCCATCCCTAAAGAGTATTTTAGCATTTTACTAACAGGATCGGGGGCACGGCGGGGGAAAGCGTAAGTCCATCCCTGCATGGGTTTTGATTTTAACTTCCATCCCCGCCTCTATCCCTGTTTCCTATCGTCCATTCCCAGTCCAAACAGGGCGAGGCAGGCCCGTTTCCCCAAGATCCACAGCCATCCCTATCCCATGCACACTAATAATAATGATGATAGTAATAATATGCAAAAAACAAATATTTAAAGTTAAAACAAGTCCGTTTTCATCATCCAAAATAAGAAAGGGAAAAAACCAAGTTTTGGAAACTTGAGAGAAGCAGAGAATCAAAGGAAAAAAAATCCAAGACAACCCCCTCTTCATCATCTAAGACACCCAAAAACACAAACTTCAGCTGAGACACACTAAATACAAATAATTTTTGCTGGAATGAAACACACGAAATAAAAATAAACAAAGCCCCAATAGCAAAAGCCAGAGACTATCCAATCTCATTATACAAAACGCACGGAAGGCTTAAATCACAAGCTAATGGCATAGCAGCTATGGTAAACACGAAAATCCTAAAGTAAACCCATTTTCATCATCCATCAAACAAGAAACTAAACTTCTCTCACAATAAAAAATGCATCTGAGCAACACATAAAGGTACACAGTTATATATGTGAAACCAAACACCACATGAGGCACCAAGCCTGCAAACTGTAGGCTGACTGCAATATCAAAACCGATTTCATTCCTTACATAAACTACTGGAAGATTCAATCTTAGATACAAATCAACTGTATCACTACTCAACAAATACATGGAAAAGCTTGAATCTTGGATAGAATCATAAAACAGAGAGAGAGAGAGAGAGGGAGAAAGAAAGGCAGAACAGCAAAAGACAAACTAAGCAACACATCACAAATAGTGAAAAAAGAGAAGAAACGAGAAACTCAATGGATAAAACCAAAATTTGTTGATCATATTCGCCCTTCAACAATGGTATTTATAGCTTACAAAGTCCATACATTTTTGGAAGGATAAAGATAAGATAAAATGGTACAACAGAAAGGAAATGATAACTAACAATATGTGTTATCATGTTATCGTCGGTTACATGGATAACGAACGATATGCGTTATTACTCTCCCTCAAGTTGAAGCATGGAGATCCGTAATGCCCAACTTGAATGTCAAAAACTGAAACCGGTCACGTCCCAATGCCTTAATTAAGAGATCGGCGGGTTGATAAAGAGAATGAATATGAGCAGTGGTAATGATATCAACTTGAAGTTCTTCACGAATAAGGTGATAGTCAAGTTCAATGTGCTTAGTACACTCGTGTAAAACAAGGTTGGCAACAATGTAAAGAACGGTTTGATTGTCACAATATAACTGCATGGGTTGTGGATGAGTGATGCCAAAATCTAGAAAAGGGGCTTTGAGCCAGATTAGTTCACAAGTGGCGGTAGTCATAGAGCGATATTCAGCTTTAGCAGAATAGCAAGAAATGATATGCTGCTTTTTGGTCTTCTAAGATAAAGGACTACTACCAAGAAAGGTGAGATATCCCATAGTTGATCAACGGGTTGTGGGACAACTTGTCTAATCAGAGTCACAATATGCAATGAGCTGAAGTTGGCTAGAAGAAGGCAGAAGAATGTCGTTGCTTAGGGAGGATTTTAAGTATCAAAGGACCCGATAGGCAGTATCAATATGGGGATTCAGCGAAGTTTGCATGAACTGTCTCAAGACGTTAACTAAATAGTTGATATCCGGTTGAGTGATTGTCAAATAAATGAGGTGACCCACCAGACGTCTGTAATGAGTAGCATCATCGAGTGGAGTGCCATGATCGGTTGAAAGAGAAAGATGTTGCTCCATGATAAAGTCCACTGGGTGGGTGCCCAATAAGCCATTGTCAGTGATAATGTCAAGTGTGTACTTTAATTTGTTGGGTCAAGAAAATGCCTTGGGACGAGCAGGCCACCTTGATGCCAAGAAAGTACTTCAGCTTACCAAGATCCTTTAGGTGAAAACATGAGTGAAAAAAAAGTTTGAGTTGAGTAATAGATTGACGATTATTACCTGTAATAACGATATCATCAACATAAACGAGTAAAGCAGTGAACCGCGGTACAAATCGGTGAACGAACAAAGTATAATCTGCGGTGGACTGATAATATCTGACATTTTTAAAAGTAAGAGAGACTTTGCAAACCCATTTCGAGAGGACAATTTAAGGTTGTATAAAAATTCCTTTAGTTTGCATACATGGTGCTCACCTTTACTAGGAAATCCAGAGGGGAGGTTCATATAAACCTTTTCTTGGAGATTTTTGTGTAAGAATGCATTGTGGGCATCCAGTTGGAAAAGAAACCATTCATTAATTGCAATAAGAGAGAGTAAGCAACATATAGTAACAAGTTTGGCCACTGGAGCGAAGGTTTCATGACAATCAAATCCTTCAACTTGAGTGTATCCTTTGGCAACTAAATGTGCTTTGTAGCACTCGAAAGATCTATCAGTACGATGTTTGATTTTGAAAACCCAATGACATTCAGTCGATCTCTTGCCAAGAGGTAGAGGAACAATATCTCAAGTGTTATTCTTCTATAATGCATCAATTTCAGCAGCCATGACCTTTTGCCAATGCTTATGTTTCACAACCTCGCTAAAACTATGGGGTTTAACCTAAGAGGTAATGGAAGCTAGGAAAGCAAGATGTGTATGAGAAAATTTATGATATGCTAGAAAGTGAGAAATTGGGTAAGGATTACCTGAAGATGGCCGAAGATTGGATGAAGTCGTGATGGGCGGAACTTGGGCGGACAAACATATATAGTCATCTAAGTGAGAAGGATGATGGTGAGGTCGAGTTGATCGACGTAATGAATTGGGGATGGGTTGGACGCAATCTTCATGGTGGGCAGAGCAGTGAGGGTATCGACTGAGTCAGGAAGGATATTAGATGTGGTATGAGTGTGATCAGTGGGTAGTGTGGGAGATAAAGGAAAAGTTGGTGGTAAAGGTTCCGAATCAGGTATAGGACGAGGTAGAACATATGGATCTGAGTGAGAAAAATTTTAATTTTGAAAGAGAAAAATTGTCTAATAAAATATGACATCACAACTAGTAAAGAAAACATATTTATCTAAGTCAAATAGATGATAACCTTTTTTACTGAAAGGGTATTCAACAAAGACACAATGTTTGGAACAAGGAGAAAATTTATCGCAAGGTTCCAAATTTCTAGAATAATATAAGCAACCAAAAACACGTAGGTGGATATAGGAGGGTTTGACATTGAGTAACATCAGATATAGAGTTTTGTCTTGGAGTTAGGATTGATGTGAAAATGCGGTTGATGAGGTAAGTGGTGGTTAAAATACATTCTCCCCAAAAGGTTAATGACATATTAGCTTGAAAACAAAGGGTGCAGGCTACTTCAAGAAGATGATGATGTTTTTGCTCTACTTGCTCATTTTGTTGGGGTGAATGAACACAAGAACATTGATGGTCTATTCCATTTTGGCTAAAAAAATTATGCATCATGCGAGACATAAATTCAGTATCATTGTTTATGCGAACATGTTGCATGTGACAATTGTATAGAGTTTTGACCATGGTGCAGAATTTTGTAAGGAAATGAAAGGTTTCATTTTTGTATCTCATAAGGTAAACTCAAGTACATCTAAAAAATCATCAATAATGGTGAGAAAGTAATGAGCTTTGATATGTGTAGAATTATGATATGGACCCCAAATATCACTATGAATAAGATCAAAAGGAACATAATCTTTATTAGCACTAAGAGGAAATGGAGACTTTGTTGGCTTAGAACGATGACAAACATCACATAAAAATTTTGAAGAAGAAGAAATGTTAGAATACTCTTTGGATAATTGAGAATTTTGATCTTTAGAGGGATGGCCTAGTCGTGAATGCTACATTTATGAGGTAATAATTTTTGTAGAAGCCATGGAATGATGGTGTGGGTCGGCTGGTGGATAGTGGTAAAGCCCATTTTGAACTTCACCCGCTCCAATCGGCCTCTTCGTCAATTGGTCCTAAAATATACAAAAGAAAGGAAAGAAGGTTGCAACAATATTAGAAGATTGAGATAATTTTCTAACCGATAATAGATTAAATTAAAAAGATGGAATGCAAAGAACATCCTTGAGACAAATATCCAGAGATATTATGACGGTACCTACATGGGTAACATTTATGCTTTGACCATTCGGTAATTCAACAGGTTTAATATTAGTGACAAAAAAACAATCGGTTAACAAAGACATGTGTGGAGTCATATGATCTGAATCACTTGTATCTATGATCCAAGAAAAAGCATTTAAAAAGGTATCACCTGCAAGATTAGTCGAGGAGACTAGAATTACACTTAGATTATTAGAGTGGTGTAAATAAAATTACGTCTTTGAAATATCTAAGGCTCTGGATCTGTCATCATTATGATGCACTTCGGTAGGTGCCATCAATTTTATGTGGGTAAGACTAAATAAATTGACTATGGAAGTCAATGGAACCTATAGCAGCCAACTGCCAAACATGCACTGCAATGACTGCGACCAACAAAACAAACAATACAAGATGATATGCAGGCACCGGTAACCACTACAACATGCAACATTGTTCGAACAAGATTAATAAAGGCCAAATCGGTGATGAAAGACTTAATAGATGGTGGCACCCTAGTATTGCTCTAATACCATGAGAAAAGCGAAGACATGAGAAACCCGATGGATAAAACCAAAATTGGTTGATCATATTGACCCTTCAACGAGGGTATTTATAGTTTACAAAGTCCATACAATTTTAGAAGGACAAAGATAAGATAAAATAGTACAATAGAAAGGAAAGGATAGTGAATGGTGTGCGCTATCATCTTATCATCAGTTACATGGATATCATCTTATCGTCTGTTACATGGATAATGAACGATATGTGTTATTAAAAGGAAACCTTTTTTATAAGTTGTAAAATTAAACAATCTGATTTTGCTTTTTTGCGAAGCAGGTTATATGTTCTCCCCCCGAAGATGCACTGTAGCAAATATTCCGTGTTTGAGGATCTGAATAAGCACCACATATATAAGCACGTGGAGCTTGTATCCCTATGTGTGTCGGCATCACTTAGCATGGGAGTCTGGTGCGGTTGCAAAGACTTAAGTACCATTTCCTGCCATTCCTGACATGAAACGATGATTCAAGAAAAGGACAAAAATGTTCATCTAGAAAAGTGAAATGATGGTTCGAGATCCTTTATCTAGAAAAGTGAAACGCTGGTTCCAGAAAAGGACAAAAATATCCTCCATGTAGAAAAGGGAGGATGTTGTTAACTCTTTAAAGTCCAAACGTTCAGTTTTTGCCCTAAGCAGTAAACGTTTGCACCATCTGCTGTAACAGGAGCTCCCTCTGACGACACACCCTTTGTCGTCGTCTGCTGTCATCGGAGCACCCTTTGTCGTCGAAGTATCCTTTGTCATCGTTTGCACAGTGGGAGCATCATTGCCACGATCGGTTGCATTTACCTTCTGGGTGTTTCTTCTCCACTGTCAGATTACCAAAACTCATGGCATTTTGGTGAGTTTTATTTAAGATTTTATTATGTAAACAAATCGATTTGTAAATTTGAATGCTAAATCTTATAATTAGTTGTACTATTCATGCTAAATAACACCTATTTTCATACTAAAATAAATCAATTTATACTTATCCACCTTCTGGGCATCAAAAAACAGTTAGCACGGTTTGTTCTTATGAAGGCCAAATGTTACAACGATATGTACTTATGAAGGATACATTTCTACAATGATTTGTACATTGAAATGCAACAATAATTTATACATTTAATTTTGTAGCGATTTGTACATTCGATGCAACAATAATTTATACGTTTGATGCAGTAGCGATGTGTATTTATGATTTATGAAGTTACCACGATTTGTACTTAAGTTTGCTAAATCGTACAATAATGTTTACTTATGAAGCCCAAACGTTACAACGATATGTACTTATGAGGTTGTGATTTCTACAACGATTTGTAAGTTTGAAGCAGCAACGATTTGTACATTTAAAGCAGTAACGATGTGTTTTTATGAAGTTACCTCGATTTGTGCTTAAGTTTGCTAAATCTTGCAACGATGTTTACTTATGAAGCCAAATATTACGACAATTTATAATGTTGGTGATTGTTTAACGAATGGGATAATTTGTAATATTATATAATTGGGGAGGCGATTGTAACATATAATGATGCAGTTAAATTTATGTGTTGTACAAGTTAGCATTGACTAAAGCTCATAAGATAAGAAAGCCCCCATTGTTCGATGGGATGACTATTGGAGAAATTATCCGTCAGTCCCATATATATGTGCGTTATGAAAGGTATCAAAATATAATGAAGATTGAGAATGATAAAGACATGGACAAAGCATTAGAATTGTATAATGCAGAGCATTATCCATCAGATATTGAGGCTGAAGAGCAAAAGAAGAAGGATGAGAAAGAACTAAAGATAAAGAAGAAGAAGAAAAAGGATGACAAAGAAAAGAAAAAGCAAAGGAAGGAGGAGGAGAATGAAAAGCAAAGGAAGAAAAGACAAATGAAGAAGAAGGAGGAGGAGGGGAGGGAAAGGCAAAGGCAAAGGAAAAAGGATAAGGAAAATGAAAAGCAAAGGAAGAAAAGGCAAATGAAAAAGGAAGAGGAGGAGGAGGAGGAGGAGAGGGAAAGACAAAGAAAAAATGAGGAGGAGAAAGAGAAGAAAAGGCAATTGAAGAAGAAAAAGGAGGAGGAAGAGAAGGAAAGGCAAATGATGAAGATGAAAGAGGAAAGACAAAGAAATAAGCATCAGGATGAGGAAGAGAAGGAAAGGCAAAGGAAGGAGAAGAAAGATGAGAAAGAGAATGAAAGGTAAAGGAAGAAGAAGGAGGACGAGGAAGAGAAGGAAAGACAAAGGAAGAAGGAGGACGAGGAAAATAAGGAAAGAGAAAGGAAGAAGCAAGAGGAGGAAGAGAAGGAAAGGGAAAAGCAGGAAGAGAAGGAAAGAAAAAGGAAGGAAGAAATTGAAAAGCAGAGGAGGGAGGCGAAGGGGCAAAGGAAGTAAAAAAGCAGAGGAGGGAGGTGACAGAGCGAAGGAGCAACAAGAAAGGCAGAAGAGGAGAGGAGGAGGAGAGAATGAATGAGGAACAAGAAAGGCAGAGGAGGAAGGAGGAGGAGCGAATGATGGAGCAACAAGAAAGGCAAAGGATGGAAGGAGGGGATGAAGAGGAGAAAAGTGTGACCATGGTACATAAATTGCTCTTATTTGTTATAATTTACTGTGATAGGTATTATTATGTATAGTGATTAATGTGATAGTGATTACTTTGTATAGCGATTAATGTGATAACAATTATTATGTATAGCGATTACTCTGATAGCGATTACTGGAAACAATTTATTGTGATAGGTATTATTATGTATAGCAATTATTGTGATAACAATTACTATGTATAGTGATTACTATATATAGTGATTATTGTGATAGCGATTACTATGAACGATTTACTGTTATATGTATTATTATGTATAGCGATTACTATGATAACGATTATTATGTATAATGATTATTGTGATAGCAAGTGTGCAATGATTATTATATATAGTGATTACTGTGTACAACGATATGTAGAAGTACAAATGAGACTAATTTTGATTTGATATGAATAATATGCTATTTTGTGTTACAGGGAGTTCAGAAGAAAAGTGGAGCACCAGGTGAAAAGCTTAGAGGGCAGTGTTAGTGGCTTGTAGTTCTGTCATAGTATGGATACCTGAGTGAATATCAAAAGGATCGATTACGAAATATGCACTTCGACGACCTTCTGGACCAACATTATTTTAAAACGTGATGGAACACCATGACCCACCTGGTAAATAAGTGAAATCATAAGACGAACACATTCCAGTTTGATTCTTTTAAGATCACCATAATCCTAGAAGATATGGTACGGATTATGGGTCTTAAGTTCCATAAAAATGCTATCCTATTACGGGATTCAAACTATAATGCAAGAGACAAGTGCACGACCCTTCTAGGAATTTCGATGGAGGACTGGGGTCAATATATTTCTGGTGGAAGCAATTTCACATCGATGAAAGTTTCTTCTTTACGTAATAAATGGGAAGGCCGGTCTACTGCATGTGCATCTGAAAGAGCTGACCAAGAGTTGCGCGACCTCCTTCTTTATTTTTTTGGACTTACTTTATTTTTTAATTTGTCTGGTTCGATGTTAAGTTACATGTGGCTGCAGTTCTTGGAAGAGTTAGATAAAGTCAACAACTATGCATGGGATGCTGCGATGCTCGCACACTTATACAATCAACTTTATCGTGTGAGTAAGGGTACAAAAACCGTTGCAGGGTTTTGGCCATTTGTTAAGGTAATTATTTATTACATATTTAATAGTTGTAAACTAAGATTTTTGAAGGTTATAGTCTTACTAATATATTGATTTTGTAAGCCTTGTTGTGGAAGCATATTGTTGCCTTGTGTCCTCAGTGTGGCCATGCGATTTATGGTTTTTCAAAGATCGGCCGGTGGGCTAGAATAAATGTCAAGGAGGATAATGCTAAGTTCATTTTAGATGATCTGCAATTAAATGAGGTAAATGGTTTAAAATCGTTTACAATCGTTTCAACATTTATCATTCATTAGTATAAATCATTGAAATGTTTAGCATTTTTAAGTAATCATTGTTGCAGAATTTTGTCTTCGTTAGTACAAATCGTTCTAATGTTTAATATTCTTAAGTAATGATCGCTGCAAGATTTTGTATTCTTTAGTATAAATCATTTTCGCTTTAGCATTTAACTTTCATTAGTGTAAATCGTTGTAATCGTTAGCATTCTTAAGTAATGATCATTGTAGGATTTTATTTTCGTTAGTACAAAGCGTTATCGTTTTAGCATTTAGCATTCATTATTGTAAATCATTGTAATATATAACATTTATTAGTGTAAATCATTTTAATACAAAGCTCTCATTAGTAACAATCGTTGTAATATATTTATCACTCGTTATTATAAATCATTTTAATATTTAACATTCAATATCATGAATAATTATGTTTATACCTAAACCATAATCTCCAATATACAGGTTGTGTGAAGACCGTATGAAGATAGGGAGGACGAAGACCAATAGGTTGTTGCTGAGGCTACGAGACTGTCTGGCTACCATATTCGGCTGTTTAGCAAATCTGAAGCCGAGTTGCAGCATGATAGTCAAGTTCTCCTACAAGCTGACTTGGGACAGTCTATTCCAAAGCAGCCTGTGGAAGTGAGAAGGAAGATGAATAGTGATGGGGCCATGAACATGATTTGGCACGAACACTTTAGGGAACAATTGGATAGCTGGTATAAAGGAGGTGTTTGTGCCATAGCATATGATTATAAAGAACGATACTATAACCTCAACTATTTTAAAAAATATTGGGAACCCATGTGTCCCTCCTGTCCCCCATCATGTCGTCTCTCAGCATAGAAAAAATGTTCATCGTGTCCCTCCGGCTACAACAACGATTCCCTCAGTTACAGTACATGATGAGGAGCAAACACAACTCACAAAAAAGAAGGTAGGCTCCGCCACAAGGTTAAAGATGTTGGAGATGGAGAATAATAAGCTACAGAAGCAGGTGAGGAATTTGAGGAGACAAATATGATCACAATATGGTACACTGGTAGAGATGATTACCAGTGGTTTTAATAAGATCGAGAGAACCAAGAGGCTACCGAGGAAAAGAAAGAGACGATTTGTATGTCATAGTCTATCTGAGTCATCAAGTGCCACTGAATAAATATTAGGTGATTTTTTTATCCTGATAATTACTTATTATAATTCTATAATTATTTATTGTAATTCTATAATTCTTTTTTGTAACATGACATTCTATAAATGTATAATTCTTTTTTTAATAAGTATAACATACAAGTGCCACTGAACAAATCATTGTAATGTTCAATCTTCATAAAAAAAATTAAAGAAGGGTTTAGCGTTGTGTACTGCGTAAATTATGATTTGCTTTTATAAGCTGTGTTTCTATCATGATTTACACGAAAAATGATAAAATGCTGAAATGATTTGTACGTATAAAGATTATGTGCTATCGCGATTTTCTTGATACCGATTGGCTTGCAACCAGTTCTATAAAAGATCAAGATTTATTTTTTATATAAGGTGTTCTATCACGATCTGTACAACCATCCCACCTAAACCCATCCAACAATCGAATACATCCCATCCCACCAAATCTGTTTGAATATTATATTGCGATTTATCTTTACGAGCTTTGTCTAAGTGAACGATACATACCATCACGATTTACACAATGATTGATTCATAAAAGACAGAAAAGAAAAGCAATAAACAAATCGAGACGATGTTTAGACTTAGTAAAGTACAAATCGAGTTAACTTCAATGATACAAACGTCATTGTGTAAATTTCTATGAGACACTATCTGGTATAACGATTCAAATACAATATATGTACAATGATTTATCTTATCATGATTTACACAATGATTGATAAAAGACAAAAAAGAGAAAGAAAAAACAAATTGACATAATGTTTATTGGTAAAGTACAAATCTAGGTAACTTGATAAATACAAATCGACTTACAACCATAATTCTTTAAGTTTCATAATATAACAATATTTATCCTATCGTGATTTGCTTTTACAGGCTTTGTCTATGTGAACGATATGTCATATCGCGATTTACATAATGCTGATTCATAAATGTAACTTCAAGTTAAGTTTTAAATTGACATGATGTTTAGACTTAATTAAGTACTGATCGATGTAACTTCAATGATACAAATTGAGGTACTTCATAAATACAAATTGACGTGATTTACAACTACATTCATTTACAAAAAATATGAGTATTTAGTTACAATACATCATGACCAATGGTTTGGCTTAGATACAATACATGACCATCATCATCAAAGAAAACAAACATCATCATCAGCATCACCCCGACTTTCAAATAGTGATGTACTTCGAATGCAATCCAGGTGCGCATGAAATCTAGCTTGCTAGTGCAAAAAGCTTTGAGGCATAGCTGACGAAGTTGCAGAATGTATGGGATACCAACACGTGGAGAACATGCTCACATGACTGTGTCATATTTGTCATGAAGTATATTGAAGATTAGTCAGATATTTTCCAACTGTGAAGTATGGTTTGCGAACAATGGAGTATATCAAAAAATGTTGTGTACTACTTTAGAGAGAAGTGCAGAAAACTTTGAGGCAGAGTTGACGAAGTTGCATAATATATGAGATCCTATCATCATCGATATGTTTCTACAGGCAGAAAAGATGGAATCGCACGACTGTAGCATATTTATTATTGTTATATTCTGCTTACGTTTTGATATACTTTATGACAAATATGCCATAATCTTATGTATCATAAATATGTCGATGTATACACAAAAAATAACCGTCATAATCATCATCGAAGATTATACAGATCTTTCCTCAAGACATGAAACAACTATGTTCTCAGTACAGGTAGAAGGAACACGTAAGAATAAAGAAGAAAGAAAAATACAAGGAAGAAGAAGAAGATGATGATGAAGGTGGAAGAGAAAGAAGAAGAAGAAGAAGAAAAAGTTGCGTTGCTGCAGAAAAGAGGAAAAGAGGTTAAATAGATTAGGGTTTTAGACCTGGACAATGGGTCGGGTCGGGTCGGGTCGGGTAGAGTTTTATATAGAATATGGTTTTACACATATCTATATTAGGATTTTACAAACATATCGATATCGTTCACAAAGACAAACAAAGTCATATCGCCGTCTCGGTAACTTCGTAAATACAAATCGATGTCCTAATAATTATTTATTGAGATTCTATAATTCTTTGTTGTAATTCTATAATTCTTTTATGTAACGTGACATTCTATAAGTGTATAAATCTATTTTAATAAGTGTAGCACACAATTGCCACTGAGCAAATCGTGGCAATTTTAATAAAGATATATCATTGTTGTAGTAACTTCATAAATACAAATCGATGTCCCAATAATTATTTTTTGTAATTCTGTAATTCTATAATTCTTTTGTGTAACGTGACATTCTATAAGTGTATAAATCCTTTGTTGTGCTATTGCGATTTGCTTTTACAAGCGTTGTCTATGTAAACGATATGTCGTATCGCGATTTACACAATGACTGATTTATAAAAGGCACAAAAGAAAAATAATAAACAAATCGACACGATGTTTAGACTTAGTAAACTATAAATCGAGGTAACTTCATAAATACAAATCGACGTAACTTTATAAATAAAAATCGACATCGTTCACAAAGACAAATAAAGACATATCGTTATTGCAGTAATTTCATAACTACAAATCAACGTGATTTACAACCACATTCATTTATAAAAAATCTGAGTATTTAGTTACAATAGATCATGACCAATGGTTTGACTTAGATACAATATATGACTATCATCATCAAAGAAAACAGACATCATCATCAGCATCACCCCCACGTCCAAATAGTGATGTGCTTCGACTGCAATCCAGGTGCACATGAAATCTAGCTTACTGGTGCAGAAAGCTTCGAGGTAGAACTGAACAAGCTGCACAAGGTATGGATCCCAACAGGCAGAGAAGATGCAGCCCGCATGTATGTCATGAAGTATAATCAAGATTAGGCAAATATTTTTCCAATTGCGAAAGATGGTTTATGAACGATGGAGGGTACAACAATAGGAATAGATCAAATAGATGGTCATCAGCATCACTCCCTATCTATCATGCAAAATATCTATGCTTGCTCCGGTATACAAGGAAGAAGGAGAAGGAAGATGGAGGCAGAGGAGAAAAAAAAGGAAGAAGAAGAAGAAGTTATGCTACCGCAGAAAAGAGGAAGAGTTGTTAAATAGATTAGGGTTTTAGACATGGACCATGGGTCGGGTCGGATTGGGTCGGGTAAGGTAGGGTAGGGTTTTATATAGAATAGGGTTTTACACAAATCTATATTAGGGTTTTACATATACTAGGGTTTTATGCACGTGTACACAAATCGAAGCACATATTTTCTAAACCTCGTGATGAGTTTCTTCAAAATTTGTCTCATTGTAATGTTTGACCTTCGTAAATAAAAATCGTAAAAGTGATTAGCATTGTATATAGTGAAAATTATGATTTGCTTTTACAGTCTTCTTATCATGATTTACACAGTGATTGATAAAAGGTTGAAACGATTTGTACGTATGAAGGCTACGTGCTATCATGATTTGCTTTTACGGGCTATGTCTATGTCAACGATATTTCCTATCGTGATTTATAGAAGTATTTTATATTTTTTGGTTTTAAGGGTTTAGGGTTTTAGAATTTATGGTTTAGGGTTTAGCGTTTAGGGTTTAGGGTTTAGGGTCTAGGGTCTAGGGTTTAGGGTTTTAAGGGTTTAGGGTTTAGGGTTTTAGAATTTAGGATTTAGGGTTTAGGGTTTATGGTTTAGGGTTTAGTGTTTACGGTCTAGGGTCTAGCATTTAGGGTTTAGGCTTTAGAGTTTAGGCTTTACGTTTTTGAGTTTTAAAAGTTTAGGGTTTAGGGTTTAGCGTTTTGGGTTTAGTGTTTAGTGTTTAGGGTTTAGGGTTTTAAGGGTTTATGGTTTAGGGTTTAGGTTTAGGGTTTAGGGTCTAGGGTTTAAGGTTTAGGTTTTTGGGTTTTAAGGGTTTAGGGTTTAGATTTTTGGGTTTTAAGGGTTTAGGGTTTAGGTTTTAAGGGTTTATGTTTTAAGGATTTAGTGTTTAGGGTTTAGGGTTTAGTGTCTAGGGTATATGGTATAGGGTTTAGGGTTTAGGTTTTAAGGGTTTAGGGTTTTAGAATTTAGGGCTTAGGGTTTGGGGTTTAGGTTTTAAGTTTTGGATCTATCTAAATTCTAAATGAATCCCCTTAAATAAATAGAATTTGGGTTCATTTGATAACCAAATAATATATATATATATATATATATATATATATATATATATATATATATATATATATATATATATATATATATATATAGTTTAGATATGTTTTGGATTTGATGAAAGCTAAATGGGTCTCACAACCAACCCAATCCAATCACTTCCCCACCTAAACCCATCCAACAATCGAATACATCCCATCCCACCAAATTTATTTGAATATCCTATTACGATTTGCCTTTATGGGCTTTGTCTAAGTGAACGATACGTCCTATCGTGATTTACACAATGACTGATTCATAAAAGGCAAAAAAGAAAAATAATAAACAAATCAAGACGATGTTTAGACTAGATAAAGTAAAAATCGAGGTAACTTCATAAATACAAATCGATTTACAACTAGATACCGATTTAAGTAACTGTTGTAAATCGATTTCACTATAACGATTTATATAGCCACAAACATAAAGCAGAAAAGGTGAAAAATTGATTTCACTGTAACGATTTATCCTATCGTGATTTGCTTTTATGAGCTTTGTCCATATGAACGATATGTCCTATCGCGATTTACACAATAACTGATTCATAAAAGGCAAAAAAAATAATAAACAAATCAACACAATGTTTAGACTTAGTAAACTATAAATCGAGACTTAGTTGCAAATCGATTTCACTGTAATGATACGTGCTATCACAATTTGCTTGATACCGATTGTCCTATCGCGATTTGCGTTGGCAAGCTTTGTCTATGTGAACGATATGTCCTATCGCGTTGATGAGTTTTGTAAAAGGCAGATGAAACGATGCTTTTTAATTTAATTAATACACACTGCAATTTATTTGATCACAATTTTTAAAAATGGGCGGTACGTGAAATGATGTTTCCTTTATAAATGAATGACACGTCGCACAAGTTCAGGAGGGTGTCGCTTTGCTTTGCTTTTTGAGTAAGGAACAAATGAACTGGTGTTTCCTTTATAAACGACGTGTTCGTGGGTCAAACATATAACCTACTTCAGCGCAAAGGGGGTATCAATGGCGAGAAAGGAGACAACGACAACTACATGGCAAGCGATGGTGATGAAGGAGACAATGATAGCTATACGGCCAACGATGGCGAGGAAGGAGACGACGACAACTACACGGTCACCGATGACGAATAAGACATATATTTTCTAAACCTCGTGATGAGTTTCTTCAAAATTTATCTCTTTTATGGCATATATTTGATTTGTGTTGTGTATTGTAAAAAGGAATTGCAATATCGTTTATTGAATATTCTGCTAATGTTAGTGGAATATCCACAAAAAAGGTGCCCGAAAACTCAGCAAAGGGCTCCAAAATAACATCAACCGGCTGCAAGATGAATTTGTAGAAGAAAATACTATCCGTAATTTTGTATGTATGAAACCACTATCAGTTATATATTTACTTATGTCATAGGTATGTATGTTAACATGTGCATATTTAATGCAAACAGACTATATACGATTTCGTCATGTATATTCAAAGAAATGTAACAACCAATACTAGACGCATCGTCATCCCTTATTTCATGGTATATCGGTTCTCTTATATGTTTATTTTTTTTTTATTTACTCTTGTTGCTTCATGTTTTAACCTTACTATTATCACTGTTTTGTTCAATAGAGTTTTGTCTGTCGACTGTCATATGCCATTGGATTTCAAGATGGACTACAATGCTGGGATAACGATGATCACTGCAGAGACTTTTGGTCAAGTGAAAGGTAAGTGAAGAAACCTGTTTTCCAAAATATTATATCAATTTAAGACATTATTTTGATTCTTAATATTGATTCATAAGATATTTTATTATTGATTTGCAGATATTGATTTCTACATTGTGGCAATCTTGTGAACATTGGGTCTTATACGTGATGGATTTACGAAAAAAACAAATATGGTGCTACAACTTATTGGACTTTCACATTGGTATATAACATGACATTATTCATGCACCCTTCTTATCATGTGCATCATTAGTGCACATGTTCATTTCTTCAAGTGCATTATTAGTACAAATGTTCACTTCTCCATAACTTTCCAATGATTGAGATATATCTTCACTTCAACCAGATGATAAGCTCACTACTGTCATAAGCAAGATATCAATTTGTGTTAGCCAGCGTATACATTTACTACGATTTATTCAAGATGCATATAACAATGAATACCTATAAGGTTAAGCAAGTCAAAGAAATGATTGAATGAATCACAGTATAAAAGCAATAATGATTTGTTATTTGCTTATATTATGCATCGAGTTGTTATTTTCCATGCCAATAAAAGAAACGATTTATCGTATATGTATATTGATGATAGCGGTTCACATGACAACGATTTAATTATATCTACGACACCGTGAAGCGATTTCAATAAAAATCGCTAAATAAGCAGCGATTTGAATACACAAATCACCACTGCAAGTGTGCAACAATATATTTTTGCACACACATGTTTTAAAATCATACTACAAATATCTTACAAATCAATACTAGAAAACACATAATATCTTACAAATCGATATACATATCACATAATATATTACAAATCGATACGACAATTCAACATAATAGCTTACAAATCAACACTAGAAAACACATAATATCTTACAAATTGATATACATATCACATAATATATTACAAATCAATACAAAAATTCAGCATAATAGCTTACAAATCGATATTAACAAAAAAAACAATATCTCACAAATCGGTAGTATGTTACTATAACCGCGATTTGCATTACATTGCATATACTGAGTGAATGGACGATACCGGATGGGGTAGAGGCCCTTCCTTGCATCTGTAAACAAGCATTCTTGTTAACAGGTCCCAGCGTCTTACAAATATCTTTAAATTTTCAATTGTTAAAAAGACAACATCCACCTACAATAACAAAACAACGCTTTAATGGCACTCACGACGACATACATTCTTTAAAAATAGCATGATGACATGGAAAAATACTCACGATGCCTTAATGACACTAGTTAAAATATTTGTGCGCCATTGCTTTTTTCCATACTGCCTAATAAAAATGAAGAAGAAGAGAAGGACTATAAAAAGAGATGGCTGGCAAATGCCCCTATGACACCCACCAATGATCGAACCAGTCGATCGATTTATAGTTATCTCCACGAGGTAGGACCAAACCCGAGAATGTTTTGTAACATAAGGCAAGAACGAGAAGGCAACAATGTGTTGTAGCACAAGCTAAAAACCAAGGCGGAAACCTGGATTCAAGACGATGACAAAGGGTGCTCCAGCAACAACAGACGATGGTAAATGGTACGTCATCAAAGGAAGCTCCTGTTACAACAGATGGTGCGTGCTCAAAGAGTAATTCGCTGGCAGCATAGGAGTTTACTGCTTAGGGAAAAAATAAAACGTTTAAACTTTTTAAAGAGTTAAGATCACCCTCCTTTTTCTGGATAGTAGTCATTTTTGTCTTTTTCTTAAACCATCGTTTCATGGAGAGAATGGCGGAAAAGGGTACTTAAGTCTTTGCAACCGCATCAAACTATGATGCTAAGTGATGCCGACACACATGAGAATACGAGCCCCACGTGCTTATATACATGGCGCTCATTCGGACCCTCGAACATGCATTGTAGCAAACCCTGTGTCTTCGGGGGAGAACACACAACACCCTCTCGCTTTCCTGTATCCATAGTAGTTGGCCAAGCATGATATATTCATGTGTTTGTTAGCTCGCTTTGGAATTTTTTCCCCATTGAGAGAGAGGGGATAAGATCCAAGGACCTTGGATAGAAAACTATCCAAGGTTACTTGGATGCCTTTGATTATGGAAATAAACGACACCCAAAACCTCTCTAAAAGGACCATTCAATTTGTTGATGAATGACACTAACGACACATAAATGGACTGGCTGAAATCAGGGTGCATTAGGTTCATCATGAAGATGAATGTCATGCAAACTGGGAGGACCCATTTACGAGAAAATTCTACCAACCAAACGGGTCTTTGGCTCTGCTCATGCATTAATGTCTTAGGCAGTTTTATTATACCAACCTGGTGAAAATTGGATTTCTGAAAAGAGATTTCAAGCCTAGAGGCACGTTCTTAAGATCGCTATCTTTAGAACTTCAATCGCCCCACTCCAGAAATTCCGAAGATGCGAAAAAGGGTTTTGTTACGACTGAGTTCCCAGGATACAACTAGGCTTGAACCTCAAGAGAGTCACTGCTTCGCAAGAACAAATGACCTCTACCACACATGAACTCTGCAAGCCAAACCGAGAAGAAAGAAAGGAGAAAACTGGAGAGTCAGAGATTCTGATGATCTTCAAAAGACGAAAATAGAAGAACTTATAGACTTTTAGAGAGGCCAAAACGTTTTGCGATAAATGAGATTAATGGCCATAAATCTGACGGTTTGAAAATAGTACGAAAAGATACCCGAACGATCACCCACCTTTGACTGTTAATCAAAGGCCTCCAAAACCGTCCAACAGTCACAAAGCACCTTAAACTCAATATAAATGATATTAAAACTTTTCAAACGGCCAGATATCTCAAAACCGAAAAATCAAAACGGATATTTGAGCCTCATATGCACCTTGCACCGCTGCGAGTGTGCGAAGTGCGCCATCAAAACGCCACATTGCGCCTCAAGCGCCCTTGCGCACGCATGCGAGCGCGCATGCGCGCGAACGGCGCGTCCGTTGCTGCACGATGCGCAGCAACGTCCGCAAGCCACCCATGGACACAAGGCTTACCAAAGTATAAAATAGAGAACAAAGTCTGTATTTAAACCACTAGAAAAACTGATTTCTCTTAGATATGGGACTAAACTTTTTAAAACACTTATGGTGGAAAGAAATCATCAATTTTAAAACTTTCCTAACAATCTCCCACTAGTTTTAAAATATATTTGGCTTGCATAGAAACTTATGCATTAGTGAGAGTGTCTGCATGACTTGAACCCCCACTATTTGAAAGAAAACCTAAATTAACCAAGGTGCTAAGTGGACTTACCTTGAACTTAGCTCCTTATATTGTTAACGGAGTTTTCAATCATACATAGGTTTCCAAAAGTTCGATTGTGTGGATTTCATGTTGGCACATTTAAAGCCTTGTGTTTTCCTAGATTCATGAGTGCTCTAGAGAATTGCCAATTCTCATAAGAAACGGCTCACATTTCTACACTCATATAGGTGAGTTTGTCTAGATGTACTGTAACACACCTTAGCCTTAAGGCCTACAAACTCATTAAGAGCTATTAGCTCAACCCTCATATTAGTTACAACTCATGAGCACACATCAGTAATGGGCTTACATAAATATGCTCAATATCTGTCATTCACCAATTCGTTTCCCATTGAACCTATGCATGTGGGATCTCCAGCGCTCTAGGTTGGGTATCCTTAGGTGATGACTTAATTGGCTTAATTCCCATTCCCCTCGATGTTTTATTGATGACATCTCTCGAAAGGCCTTTCGTAAATGGGTCTGCCAAATTTTGACATGACTTCACATATTTCAATGAAATAATATTGTCATCAATCATTTGTCTTATAAAATTGTGTCTTAGACTAATATGTCTAGACTTTCCATTGTATTTCATATTACCTGCTTTACATATAACTGATTGGCTATCACAAAACATTGAAATAGCAGGTATAGGCTTCTCACCTAGTGGAATATCCACTAGCATATTCTTAAGCCATTCAGCTTCTCTACAAGCAGATGCCAAAGCAATAAACTCAGATTCCATTGTAGAATGAGTTATACAGGTCTGTTTCTTAGACCCCCATGCAACTGCTCCTCCTCCAAGGGTAAAAACCCAACCACTCGTAGACTTGGAATCTTCAAAGTCAGTATTTCAACTTGCATCACTATACCCTTCAATAACAGCAGGAAACTCGGTATAGTGAATTCCATAGTCTAAAGTATGCTTTAGATATCTAAGAATCATGTTCACTGCATTTCAGTGTTGATGACCAGGATTATTAGTGTATCTACACACTTTACTCATTGCATAGGCAATGTCAGGCCTTGTGCAGTCCATTGCATACATAAGGCTACCTACAACACTGGCATATTTTAATTGTTGAACACTAGCACCATCATTAGGAGTCAATTTCATATTTGGATCATATGGGGTGCATGCTGGTGAACTATTAAGATATCCATACTTTGTAAGAATTTTCTCAATATAATGTTATTGACATAATACAATGCCATTTTTATTTCTTATAATTTTGATTCCTAAAATAACATCTGCAACACCCAAGTCTTTCATACAAAACAAGGAAGATAAAAATCTTTTGGTTTGATTTATGCATTACTATTGTTACCCAAAATAAGCATATCATCAACATATAAACAAATAATAATAATTGAGCTACTATCTACTTTACTGTAGACACATTTGTCTGCATCATGATTTTTAAAACCATTATGCACCAGAGAACTATCAAATTTTTCATGCCATTGCTTAGGGGCTTGCTTTAATCCATATAAGGATTTCTCAAGTTTGCAAACTTTGCGCTCTTGCCCTAGCACTACAAAACCTTCAGGTTGCTCCATATATATCTCTTTATCTAATTCTCCATTCAAAAAGGCTGTTTTCACGTCCATTTGATGGATTTGAAGCTTATATATGGCAGCCATGGCAATCAAAATTCTAATAGTAGATATTCTGGTTACAGGAGCAAAAGTATCAAAATAATCAATACCTTCTTTTTGTTTAAAGCCTTTTGCAACCAAACGTTCTTTAAATTTATCGATTGTACTATCAGCTTTTAATTTCTTTTTAAAAATCCATTTGCAGCCAATAGTTTTGCAACCAACAGGTAAATCCACCAATTTTCAAACATTATTAGACATAATTGATTCTATTTCATCATTAATAGCTTCTCTCCAAAAGGCAACATCTTGAGAAAACATAGCCTCTTGAAAAGACACATGATTATTCTCAATTAGAAATGTATAAAAGTCAGAACCAAAATTAGTTGGTTTTCTAATGCATTTACTGAGTCTAACTTCAGTTTCTGGTTCATCAACACATTCATTAGAATATTCAATCATGTCATTTACAGGAAGTTCATCTACTATAATCCGGCTGCCATCAAGAAGAGAATCAAATGCATTTTTATGTTCTATAAAAGATGCATCTCTAGATTCTACAATAACATCATTAACAATGTCCAAAAATCTATATGCTTTACTATGTTCAGCATACCCAACAAGTGCACATTTAAATGCTTTAGGTCCAACCTTCTTTCTTTTATTTTCTGGAATTTTAACATATGCTAAACAACCCCAAACACGAAAATAACTAAGATTAGGTTTCTTACCAAAACACAATTCATAAGGTGATTTGTCAGATTTGAAATAAGGAACTCGATTAAGAATATAACAAGCAGAAAGTATAGCCTCTCCCCATAAGTTGGAATGCAACCCCGTATTAAGAAGCATAGCATTCATCATTTCTACAAGTGTTCTGTTTTTCCTTTATGCTACTCCATTTTGTTCAGGAGTTCTAGGTGCTGAAGTTTGATGAATAATGCCATTATCTCCACAGAATTTATCAAATTCTTCTCCTAAGTATTCACCTCCTCTATCTGTTTTTAAATGTACAATATTTGTTTTAAACCTATTTTGTACTTCAGCAAGATAAAGAAGAAATTTGGAAAATGCTTCAGATTTATGTTTCATCAAATAAACATAACAAAATTTCGAGTAATCATCTATAAAGGTAATGAAGTACCTATTGCCACCACGACTTAAAACATTATTCATCGTACACACATCAGAATGCACTAATTCAAGCAATTTATAATTCTTTTCTACACTAGGAAACGAGAGTCTAGTTAACTTAGTTTGAATGCATGTCTCACACTTATGTTTATGTTCTATTCTAACATGACAAGGAAGAAGACCAAAATTATTCATATTATGAATGCAACGAGAATTTATATGTCCTAATCTTGAATGCCAAAGAAAATAGGAGTCAACCATATAAACAGAAGTAGTAGCTTCATTTATGCTCATCTTGAACATACCACCAGTGGCAAACCCTTTTCCTACAAAGATTTTTCCTTTGGTCACAGTTACAATCCCAGACTCAATAACAATCTTAAAGCCATTTCGTGACAGCAGATCTGCAGAGATTAAATTTTTTCGAACTTCTAGAGCATAGTGGACATTTTCAAGTGTTAGGACTTTCCCGAAGGTGAACTTAATTTCCACACTCCCTTTTCTCAACACTTTAGTTGAGGAAGAGTTTCCTATAAAGAGATTGCATCCCTCCCCCACTACTTCATACGACTTGAACAAGTTCTTGTCGTTTGCCACATGAACAGTGCTTCCAGTATCCAGGTACCAGTCCTTATTTGCAGCCACTATAAAGGTTTCAGAGATTACAACAACAAGCCTTTCTTCTGACTCATTTGGCTTAGGACCAGTCCTCTTCCGTTCTCTGCATTCTCTAGCAAAATGGCCAAACTTGCCACAAACATAGCAACTAATTTTTTTTTTATCAGTTGGCTTTTTCCCTTTCACAAAATTCTTTTTGATTTTCTGGGTTTTCATGATTTTGCCACCCTTGTTACTAACAAAATTCACTTTAGGATAACCTTCTTTAGGACTCAAATTCTTTTTGTCACGAAGACGAGTCTCTTCCTCAATTCAGATGTCCTTAAGAAGGCCATCTAAAGTGATTTTCTCATTTTTATGTTTTAGGTGATTCCTATATTCTTTCCAGGAATGCGGCAGCTTCCCAATGATGACAACAACTTGGAAGTCATCATCAAGATACATACCTTCTCCTTTGATCTTATAGGCTAGTATTTGCATCTCATGAATTTGAGCAAGTATCAGCTTATCATCAACAATAGAAAAATTAACATACTGATCTACGATAAACCTTTTGTTACCAGCATCTTCTGCATTGTACTTGATCTCGAGAGCATTCCACAACTCTCCAGCCGACTCCAATGGTGAATACAGGTCAAAGAGTGAATCGGCTAAAGTGTTCAGGATATGCCCTTTGCATCTGTAGTTGTCAGTATGCCACTTCTCTCGCTCTTTCTTCTGTTCTTCTGTCTCAACTTCTCCAGCAACGACAGTGGGACAAGGCTTTTTGAGGACATAGTCGATATGCAGCTCGGACAACAAGAAAGATACCTTTGATTGCCACCGCTTGAAGTTTGACCCATCAAATCGATCGAGTTTTTCAAGGTCACGACTAAGCAGATTGATGGAGTTGGATGTCGAACCAGAGGCCATAATTGAAGTTCTAAAATTGTTATACCAACCTGGTGAAAATTGGATTTCTGAAAAGAGATTTCAAGCCTAGAGGCACGTTCTTAAGATCGCTATCTTTAGAACTTCAATTGCCCCACTCCGGAAATTCCGAAGATGCGAAAAAGGGTTTTGTTACGACTGAGTTCCCAGGATACAACTAGGCTTGAACCTCAAGAGAGTCACTGCTTCGCAAGAACAAATGACCTCTACCACACATGAACTCTGCAAGCCAAACCGAGAAGAAAGAAAGGAGAAAACTGGAGAGTCAGAGATTCTGATGATCTTCAAAAGACGAAAATAGAAGAATTTATAGACTTTTAGAGACGCCAAAATGTTTTGCGATAAATGAGATTAATGGCCATAAATCTGACGGTTTGAAAATAGTACGAAAAGATACCTGAACGGTCACCCACCTTTGACTGTTAATCAAAGGCCTCCAAAACCGTCCAACAGTCACAAAGCGCCTTAAACTCAATATAAATGATATTAAAACTTTTCAAATGGCTAGATATCTCAAAACCGAAAAATCAAAACGGATATTTACGCCTCATATGCACCTTGCACCGCTGCGAGCGTGCGAAGTGCGCCATCAAAACACCACATTGCGCCTCAAGCACGCTTGCGCACACACGCGCGAACGACGTGTCCGTTGCTGCACGATGCGCAACAACGTCCGCAAGCCACCCATGGACACAAGGCTTACCAAAGTATAGAATAGAGAACAAAGTTTGTATTTAAACCACTAGAAAAACTGATTTCTCTTAGATATGAGACTAAAATTTTTAAAACACTTTTGGTGGAAAGAAATCATCAATTTTAAAACTTTCCTAACAATTTTTTCTATTCAAGGCTACATATGTTGGTCATGGCTGGCTGTGTTCTGGCATGGATTCATGCGTTGAAGAGAGAGGTGAGCCCACTCTCTCTCCAATGAACTGCTCATGAGCTTAATATTCAAATACACTTCATTTGGATAGACATGAAGAGGTTACAATAAGCAATTTTCCTTCTAATTAGGAAAAATTGGTAGATCCTTAATTTTTGCTGGGTAACGGCTACTCAAGAGAGTAGTTCCAGCAACTCTTCTTTGTTAAGGAGAGGTTTACTCTCAAGATTAATCATTAAAAAGTTAGAGACAGATCCCCCGAAGAAGGCCTTACACTGTTTCTAAATCCCTTACTCTTCCTCCGGTGAACTTTGAGCACTACTTTCAATCCTTCAACTTAAACCTGATCCTCTCTCTTCACAGGGCCAGGGTTATATCCAAAGGGTCATGGTGTTTTGCTGTGAGCACACATGCCAAAACAATTTAGGCATCATAGATGAATGACCAACCATGAAGTCCCATATTCAGGCATTGTAGAGTAAAAACTTTTGCAGTTGTCCAATTTAAGGCTCATCAAATCTGCTCCGGACCCTTGTTATGATAGTGTTTGGCAGAGTAGAACTTTATGGCCAAAGGTTGGCAGGTTTTCATCATTTTTTATTAATCATGGACAATATAATGAAACAAGATTGCATTCTTTCTTTTTTCTGCACTTTTCCATGGATATGGGGATGTGAATGGGTCAGATTCAATTCGGATTTAAGCAAATATTGAATCTGACCGAACATATTTTGCACAATCGAATTCAAAGTCGGATTCAGATTCGGATGAACAAAGGAATTTTTTTGTGGAAAAGTAAAATTGAAAAAAAATATAAAGCCCAATATGGATCTGACTAGCTTGAATTGTTAATTGGATCAAATATTTACATGTATTCAAATTCTTATCTATCTAAAGCAAAATCAAAATGGAAAAGATAGACAAATTTAGCACCGTTCGGCTCCTGATGATCCTACGTCCACTAGGAGTCTCAATGGGCCCGGTTTGACTCAGACCGATTAGAATTCAAGTCAGACTCAAAGGGTCCAATTAATATATAGATCCGGGTATGGTTTGTGAAATTTGATATCAGACATATGATATTAAAACAAATGCATTTATCTAGCAAGGCTATCATTATCCAATCAATATTTGAATATGATTACATTAACTTGTTCATATGAGCTAACTAGCTTCAAACAAGAAGATGAGAACCCTGTCTGGATTCAGGTCATACTAATTAAATCCATCAATGCTGCTATCTCTTAGCTTTAACCTCAATATGACATGCTCATGAGAACTACCTCATATGGTAGGAACAACTTTGAGAACTTCACCATGGTGATGGAACATTACAAATTCAAAACCCTCTGCCAATTTTTTTTCTTTGGTATAGACTATAGAGTGAGGTGGGGCCTTTTCTGTTAGACGCCAAGTAGGGATGGCAATGGACCGGGGCGGAGGCCTGGGACAAGGTCTCCACCCCCACCCCATCTCAAAATCTGAACCTCCATCCCCGTACGGGGATGGATTTTAACCTCCACCCCTGCCTCCATCCTCGTTTCATGTCCTCCATCCCCGGTCCAAACGGGGCGAGGCGGCCCCCCATTTCCCCTCGGCCTATTCTCATCCCTTAGAAGGATTGGGGATGGAGCAGGGCGGGGGCAAGGTGGGGATCGAGACGGGGGCGGGGGAAAGCATCAGTCCATCCCCGCCTCTATCCCCACACTGGGAAGAATTTTAACCTTCATCCCCGCCTCTATCCCCGTTTCATGCCCTTCGTCCCCTGTCCAAATGGGGGCGAGGCTGGGCGGGGCCCGCTTTCCCCCGGTCCACTGCCATCCTTAGGGGCAAGGTTCGATTTTCATGGGTGTCCCTTCTCTCCCCAAGCCAACATATAGCATAGGCTTTCGGGGGCAGGGGTCCTCGCTTGGGAGTTTTACGCTGCCGGTATAATGACCGTAGGTATGACAGGCTGAGCCAGCGCGACCAGGTCTTCATGTCGAGTGCGGTTTGTTCGGGTTATAAATCTAAAAAAAAAAAAAAAAACTATAAAACCTATGATGGGCGGTTGCGATGACCCCAGTTTTTCTCATTTGATTAAAAGAGATCCAAGACTCAAAAGAGTCATAAACTGGAGCATCAGAGGCAAGACAAGGGGGCAGTTCCGCACCCATGTCTTGTTGGTGTAGGGTAGGAAAACAAAGGCGGGGCTCTGAAGGGGAGCGTTGCTGATGGGCGACAACAAATCGGTGAGTCCGATGGCTGTTAGAGAGAGGGATCGAGAGCTGCTCATACCGGTCGGAGAGCCCCACGAGGATGGTGGTGACTCCAAGGCTTCCTCTTCATCCGCTTCTTCATCCCATCACTCCGGCAGGGAGGTCAGCTTTCTTCTCTTTCCCTTCTTCAGATTTTTCCTTTTTTTTTGCCCCGCTCTTTTCTTCACTCTTTTTCCCCTCCCCAATTTCTTGTGAAGCCAAATCCTGTTTTTGGGGGGTTGGGTCGAATTTCATGCCTTTTGATCCCTTGCAGTAGTCTTTTTATTGGTCGGTTTATGGGGAATGATGTTCCGTGCCTGTTTCATCTGAATATTGAGAGTTGCTTGGATTCATTTCTTTTTTAGGTTTTTTCTTGCCGTCTATAAAGCTGTACTATGCCTTTCTTCTTTCTTCTCTGGTAGTTGTTCTTGTTATTGGGGTATGAGGATTGTTGCAAAACGGGATTAAGGCTTCTGCTGTCATGAGTAATTAGGTCTTTTTGCTGTGGTCGGAGAAGGGCAATTAGACATCTCAATTTATTGAAGCGGTTCGAGATTGGTCGCTTAGGTTATGCTAGAAGATTTGGAGATATGAGTGACCGGAGTTTGGGTTGGTTCTGTGTGAATTGTAACAGAAAGATCTTGATTATCTGCGGTACCCCTCTTTGCGTCAATTTTGTTGCATCGTTATTTTTGAGTTCTATGCAACTTGGGTTTTGATCGAGCCTGACAAAAACTGCAAGTGTTACGAAAGGAGGGAAATTCTTAAGCTTACACTAGGATGATTTTTTAGATTTGCGTTGGAAGATTTGTTTGTTGTTTCGGCAAATGTTTTTGTCATTTGAGGCAGCAAAGGAAAAAGGCTTTCGTGAAAGAGGGACCAGAATAGTTTTGATGCGAAAATTATAATCTATCCTCACTGTATATCTGAGGATTCAGGATCTTTACCGGTGTGGACGATGAGAAAGCATCCATGTTATGTTACTGTTTGGAGCATTGGTTGCCTACAGCAACCTTTCCTGTAATTCATTCTTCAGTCAAGCATCACCATGTCTTGAAAATCTGTGTTACAATTTTGAGTTAACTAAAGTTTCTCCATGTACATCATATGGTGTTGCTTTGATTTTCCTGCCCAGCGATATCTTTTTGGGTGCTTGTGGAGTGTCAGAGTGTGCGCAGGCACGTGCACACACTGGAATAAGCAAATTAGTTGATAATTTTCAATGCAAGAGGGTAGCAAATATGTTTTAGGACTGTTTGTGTGTTCTGCATGTGTGCATGCATGCATCTGTGTGTGTGTGTGTGTTGTGAATAAAAATAGTTGAGTAGTGATGCATTAAAGCTTCTCTTCAGTTCTGTTTACTTTTAATCTTTCTCCATAAAGTAGGTGTTTCCTACGATCAGATTAGGGGCTCTTGCAGGTCTACGATGGCTGCACTATCTATTTTATTTTCCCAGATATACCTCCTCATATCTACTTACCTTTTCACCTAGGAACATGTGTCTTTTTTTCCCCTTTGAGCAAAATGAAAACGAACATTATTAATAAGTCAAAAACAGGTGAGGGGTCATCACCAAAGACAATAAATAGAAGCCAAAGCCCAAACTAGCATGGTAACATGGTTGAAACCATGATAAATTAGCTCCAGGCCAACGGATGGAAGTGCATAAAGAAACATCAGCCCTGATCTACCTAAACAATACAAATAAAGTGCGAGGGAGAGTAATGTAAAAGTTTCTTGTTCCTTTCAAGCTAGTTGGTATCACCAAGACAACGTAAGCCTTCACTTCCACGCCAACCACTTTCTCTTGGATTTCCTAAACAATTTAGACCCTAGTAGTAGGCTACCAATGCATGAAAATCTCTGCAACCGGTATCTGCAAACTCTGCTAAGATAACTTGAATAGTTGCTGAAAGCTATTGCTAACTAGAAAAGGTGCTCCATGGATTCCTCTGTGTCAAAGGGCATATAGCATTTACTAGAATGCATGAAAATCTCTGCAACCGGTAGCTGCAAACTCTGCTAAGATAACTTGAATAGTTGCTGAAAGCTATTACTAACTAGAAAAGGTGCTCCATGGATTCCTCTGTTTCAAAGGGCATATAGCATTTACTAGAATGCATGAAAATCTCTGCAACCGGTAGCTGCAAACTCTGCTAAGATAATTTGAATAGTTGCTGAAAGCTATTACTAACTAGAAAAGGTGCTCCATGGATTCCTCTGTTTCAAAGGGCATATAGCATTTACTAGCAACCTTCAACCCCTTAACTTTCAGGTTGAGCTGGGTATTAATTGTCCAACAATAGAAGCCATGTGAAAGATGTTGCTTGAAGAGGAGGCCTCCAACCCCACTAAACGTGCTTGGGGAGAAAATCCCTGCATGGTTCCAGCAGAGCTCTATAAAAGGATTCAACAGAAAATAACCTTGAACTTAAAACATGACCACAAAACCTGATCATCAATGCCCGGAGAGTGAAGGGGGGCTGATAAGCTGCATAAGGGCCATCCAATCCTCAAACTCACTATTAGAAACATCCCACTGTAGGTATATCAACCAACCTTCCTCACTATCCCAGTGTTGACAAAATTTAGGTTACAGACATGTGGCCAACATTGAAAAGACTAGGGAAGATAGTAGATAAAGGTTGATCATCACACGATGGGTTTAGCCAGGAAGAAATCTGATCACCTCTCCCAATCTTAACATGAAAAAACTGCAAGAATGAGGCAAAAAAATGTTGCAAACCCATCCATATGCCCCATCCTGCTTCCACCAAGAGTGTGGCTTTCATTGCCAAGGCATTCTATAGAGCTTGTATTTTCACTTAATTAGCTGCATCAAAGGCTTAGCATCCATACATAAATACCACCACCACTTACCTAAGAGAGCTATATTGAAAGTGTTGAGTTGTTTGATACCCAACCCACCTAAATTCAAAGAAGCCATTACAAATCTCACCTAACCAAATTCTTATCCTGATGGCCGATGCTTCCTCATCTATTTATTAAGGTGTTTCCTTGTCTTCTTTGGGAAACTTAAATAATGTGAGGAGGTACCTATCGGTCCATGACTGGAGCCGCTTTGACGTTCTGGTTTCCACATTATCCTGATGGCCAGCCTTTGAAATTAGTCATTCCGAGGTACTTTAACAACAAGCTGCTATTGTGCCAAAGATGACTTCAATTGCATGGGTTAAAGCCATGGTTGCCAGTTGAGGAAGCGGGAGCGGGAAGCGATACGGGAAGCGGGAGCGGGAAGCGAGGCACTTTCAAAATTTTAGGAAGCGGGGAAGCGTGGGACCACTTAGGAGCGATTCGGGAAGTGTCTCGGAAGCGACCTAGGAAGCGTCTCGGAAGCGTCTCGGAAGCGAGGGGGAAGCGAAAAAAACAAAAATAAAAAATAAAAAATACAAAAAATTTAAAAAAAACAAGGGAAGCGAGGGGGAAGCGTGGGGGAAGCGTGGGGGAAGCGTGATGGGAAGCGCGCTTCCCATTAAAGGGAAGCGCGTCCCCCATTAAAGGGAAACACGTCCCCCATTAAAGGGAAACGCGCTTCCCAAAAAAGGGGGACGCTTCCCCCCACGCTTCGGAAGCGCGACGTTCCGCGCTTCCGAAGCGCGCTTCGGGGAAGCGCGCTTCCCCTTTTAGCTAGGCGCTTCCGGTAACGCTGGTTAAAGCCTCATCAACCTTGAAAACAACCAAACTACACTTGTCCTGATCTATGTCACAGGGACTCGGCCAACTGGGTGTCGCACCCGCGTCGACGTGACGCAGGTGCGGCGCCCGGTGCTGTCAACTTGACCCTGGGTATGGTCAACGCACCCAGGGTCATTTATGTTCAACTTTTGGACTTTATATATATACATATATTTTTTATTTTTTTGCCTCACCCCCGCACCCACACCCTCATCCGCACCCTCATCCGCACCCTCATCCGCATCCGCATCCGCATCCGCACCCGCACCTGCACCCGCACCTGCACCCGCACCTGCACCCATGTGACATAGGTCCTGATTAATAATGGTCAGTCCTGATATCAAGAAGAAAGCCTTCAAAATAGCCCAAGTGCGTAGCATATGATCTGCGGTAGCTTCTCCAAAGATCAAAATAGCTTTAGCAAACTGAAGGATAATACTAGACAACCCCCCATCCAAGTGAGAAAACTTTTAAATAATATGCAGATCAATGGCTTTCTGAGAGGGCGCTATCAACCCTTCTCAAGGATGTTAAAGAGTAAGGAGGAACGGAACAACCTTGTCTTAGGTCACCATCACACACTTTCTCATTGACTAAATCACCAAATATGTGGTGATAAGCTCCTGGATGCACGAGTACAACTTCTAACTAAACCCAAACACTTGGGGAATCTAGGAGAAACTCCCAACTGTCTGAATCAAACTTGGATATATCCACCTTAAAAGGAAGTCCAACCTCTTAGCCAAATTGATGCAGTGAACAACTTCATTAGCCATGATTTTGCGTTTTGTGTATCCTTTGTCCTTCCACTAAAGCATAAATGCAAGGGGAGGGATTGATATGATTGTTTTGGACACTTGTGTTAATTTGGTAGCTATGTCACACAAACACTCCATTTTTGCCTGCATATTGTGTACCCTTATACACTAGTCATATTGGAAGCCTCATAAAAATGGCCATATCCCTGTATCCCCAGCCGTGTCCATGTGGACATACTTTGGTAGCCATCATTTTGGGGATAATTTTGTATAATGACCCCAACAGTGAAATAGGCCTGAATCTTAAGGCATCATCAGCTCGTCTTCCTTAGGAATGAGGACAAGATGGAACCTTTTAAATCCTTCAAGAGGGAACCATTGACAAAGAATTCCCCTACACATTCCATCAAATCATCTTTAACATCAGCCCAGAACAACTTGAAAAAATCGAGGGGGATTCCATCCGGTTTTGGAGCAATGCACTTAGATAAACCCCATATAGCCCATTGAAGGTCATCCTCCACAAAGATTGCCTCATGACCCTCTCGCTGCCCATCACTTTTCTCACTAGGTATATTTCATGATATCTCATCCATTAGGTGCTGAAATTCATTGCGATCCCTCATTTAATTTTAAATTACTAGATATGTTCCATTTAAGTTGAATTATTAGATATTTTACTTTTGATATTATTCAGTCCTAATATTAATTACTTCCAATTTGCACAACTTTATTCTTCAAATATCTAGTGACCATAGTCTATATTCCATATAGTTTTTCTTTTAAATTTTTTAAATTGAACTTCGTTTCTATTATCATATTGTTTGTCCTGTAACACAAAAGGGCTCTCTGATGTGCTTACATTGTAAAATCTCTTGTTTTTCCTTGTCATTGTAACAATTATTTCTACTAATCTATTTTTGATTGCCAATATCAAGTGAACTATTACATTAGAATTTGGATGTTCGTAGCTTAATTGATATTCTTTCTCTTTTTTCTCACAGTACTGCTATTTGTTCTGAAACTGAAGCTCAAAATGTTTTTTGTTTTAGGCATTTTATAAAGTTATTCGAAGCTGGGCATCGAAAAAGTTCATGACAGGATGGTGAGTTTCTTCTTATCTTTTCTTACTCTTTCTTCACACTAAAGTGGGTTTGCCTCTTTCGTCTTTTTGTTTACGCTTTAATTAGCTTACACAGTCTTGGTTCTTGGCTGCAGCCTGTTATCTTTTTTTTTTTTTTTTGAGGTTTTGCTTCATTATTTCTCTTGCCTCTTTTTCCAAAGAATCTTCAGTACCTTATTCTTGGCTGCTGTTTTGTCAGAATCCTATTTGTTGGAAGGTGAGAACTCATTGTTCCTAATTATGATCTTTGCCTCTTTGGATGCATTGGATCATTTTTCTATTGGCATTTGTGCTAGAGTCCAGCTTAATAGCTGATATGACATCACCATATTTTATGATGTATATTCTTTAAGATTGACAGCAATGCCCTGCTTCCATCTGAAGCTTGTAATTCTTGTTCCTTAGGATGGATTAATGTTTTAGGACAAGTTATGGGATGAGAAATTGGAATTTAACCTCTCTTTATTTTTGCACGATTGGGGGAAGTGGAAAGGCTTCCTTTGTCATTTGAGTCTAGTTTGATATTGTGCAAGTCACAACTTTTTTATGGGGCGCCGGCCTACCCTTTTCTATTCTGGGCTTTAGATTCCATGTCTTCCCATGCACAATCACAAGAATAGGTAGTAAATTAGATATATGATGTGCTTCATTAATCCATGGGGAAAAGTTGGCTACACGTGTGGGTTCCAAACTCACAACCGGAATGCATAAATTTTTTTATTAGTTTTTATTTTTGGTTGATAGACCATTCATATGTGATCTACATGTTTGGTTTAGTAACACTTGGCCCTTGGATCATGTTTTTTTGACATGTAGGATTTTAGAGGTGTTGAAAAACTAACAACCTACAAAATACCAAAAACTGTGATTCAAGGGTCAATTCCTACTATTTGGACTGAGGTTACCGAAAATGCTATAAGAGAAAGGGAAACCCATTTCCAAAACGGAAACATTGTGTTTCCAAAACGTTTGGGAAACATAAAAAAATTGTGGGTTATGCATTTCCCATATAGTGTGAAACATGTTTGCCGTCCCATGGGAAATGCCTTTCTCCTACTTTGGGAAACACATTTCTCATATTTGGGAAGCTCGTTTCTCATATTTGGGAAACATGATCCCCACATGTTTCCCATGCTTTTCCCTCACGTTTCCCCAAATATCTCTTTCATGGGATATAGGCTATGTCACAGGGATTTGGCTAGCAGGATACCGCACCCACGTCGACGCGACTCGACGCGGGTGCGGCACCGGGTGCGGTCAACCCGACATTGGGTGCGTTGACCGCACCCAGGGTCATTTTTGTCCATTTTTTTTTGGATTTTTTTTGCCCTATGAGATGGGCTGCTGAATTTAAAAAAAAAACTTTGGGGGGGGGGGGGGGGGGCGCTGCCCCCCTATAACCACCGGCCAGGGGCGGCCCCCCCTGGGACCCGCGCCGGGGGGAGCCCCCGGACCCCCCTTCCTGCAAGGGCAAAAACAATGAATCAGGCTCCACAACTCATCACTTTCATCTTTGGGGACAACCATATAAGATAAAAAAATGGTAAAAAGTAAGCTGGGCATAAATGTTATATATATATATATATATATATATATATATATATATATATATATATATATATATATATATATATATAGTTACATTTTTGCCCCTGCCGAACCCGGGTTTTTTGGAAGTGCCGAATCCCCGCACCCACACCCGCACCCGCACCTGCACCCATGTGACATAGGATATAGGTTTCTTATGTTTGGTTTTGTTCATTTATCATGTCATTAGGGCTTTTCTTATTCTTAAACTTTTCCCATTTCCCCGTCATTTCCTGTTCTGTTTCCTGACATTTTCTGGTTGTTTCCTGTTTCCTGTTTCGCATGCACCTGAAAAACCTCATTTCGTATTTCTGTTTCCCAAGATGTTTCCCGTTACCGTTTCACTTCCTGGCAACCTTGATTTGGACCATGCGAAAGACATCTATGGGGTCAGATTTGGTCAATCTAACCAGCCCGTATGAGTTTCAACTAAGGGGGTTCAGAACCCACCAGTGTAGCCAATATTGTCCCTTAATCCATATCTAGACTGGTCTGTATTTTTCCTGTTTGCAGTAGGTAATTGAATTTCCAGGGTGCACAACAAACCTTTTCTTCTCGCTGCAGTTTTGGTTTGATTGTTAGCAGTTTTTTGTGCTTTTGGTGTTTATTTCAATAAGAGTCTACTAAGTCGTCTTTGGATTATCTGATTTGGTGCATGAAACCTCTACCCAGTTACTGGTTGGATCGATTATGGTGTTATTATTCTTCTGGTTTTGCAATGGGTCCTGAACTGGAGCCCCATCTATAAGATATATTGTACTAAACCCTTTTCAGTAAATAAAGTTGTCTTTTTTTTCACTGCAACATGTAGTGATGCAATACAACCTGCTGTTGTGGCCTCCTACTGTGGACTGATGATTCTTTTGTACATGTTTTCGACACAAAATTAGCTAATATAATTTATAGGGCAGCTGTTTTGTTCACAACTTTCTTGGGACAGATCATATTTTCTCAGCCGAGTGTGGCTAAAGGTGGCCTGTAGCTTTTTCTCACACATGAAGCTTGTTTTTTTGTGGGAAGGAATGCATGATAACCTTGGGGTTTGCAATTAGGTTCCATTCTGATAAGTCACTTATGCGAGGATATTCAGGTCCCTTTCTTTTTCAAGAAAATGGTCTGCACTGTTTGTATCTTTATCTTACTGAAGTTTACTGTAGTTATTTACTTTTCCCCAGTTTCTGTTTAGTTATTATGAGAAATGTTCTTCATGCCCATCACAATACTATTAGGTGATATTGACACATAACTAGGTTTCACTACTATGGTTATAATAATATAGAGATTATATGTGACAGGCATGATATTTTCGGCATCAAAGATATGTTAGTTCTCTTTGATATGCTTGCCAAAATGAAACCATAAAAAGCGTTGTAGGTTGATGCTTCTTGTGTCTATGGCTTTGCAATACTCTAGTGTTTTGACATGTCAGAATAACTCTTATTTCCAAGAGAGCTTACTTTCTTTGTAGGGTTTAACTTAATTAAGTACGGGCATACATTCAAATGCATGCCTGCTTTCTTGCCAACATCAATCAATTCAAACCTAATATGGAATGATATTCTGGTTAGGCAAATATACTCAGAATGCTCAGTTGTGCAAACTATGTTCCCTTCTGTTATTGAACTTCTTGTTTTCTTTGCAGTGTCATCCTGTTTCCTATAGCAATCACTTTCTATATTACATGGTGGTTTATTCGTTTTGTGGATGGATTTTTCTCTCCAATATATGCACAACTTGGAATTAACATATTTGGTAAGTTGTTTATACAGATATTTGAAAACAGATTTGCATTACTGTACCTGAATCTTATACATTTTTTGAGATTTGCTTTAATGCTTTACTTGCATGACTTATTGTAGGACTTGGTTTCATAACTTCCATAACATTCATCTTCTTGGTTGGGGTCTTCATGTCTTCGTGGCTTGGAGCATCTGTTCTGAGTCTTGGAGAGTGGTTCATCAAACGCATGCCATTTGTGCGACATATCTACAATGCATCTAAGCAAATCAGTGCTGCCATATCACCGGGTAGGTCACTTCCTATCACCTTATCTTTGAGTACAAGTTCTAACAATTTACTGACTTCCAAGCTGTATACAGACCAAAACACCCAAGCCTTCAAGGAAGTTGCCATCATTAGACATCCACGTATTGGTGAATATGCATTTGGCTTCATCACTTCTTCTGTTGCTCTTCAGGTTTATGCTGATCCCTGCTGTAACTTTTCTATGTGATATTTTTTTTAAATCTTTTTGGTGTTGTGAATTTTGTAAGCTTTGAAAATAGAGAATTTTTATCTGTTACATGAATTACCGAAATGGTCTAGTTCTAATATGAAGAAACTCTTTTGCTTCCTTCAGCATCTTTTTCCTCTAAATGATGTTCCTGAAAATGTTCATTAGTTCAAAATAATCATTTTGGATTTTCATTGCTCTGTTGGAATAATGTCAAGCTTGTCTGAAAGTAACAAAAGTTTTCTGTCATTTGCAGAAATACAGCATTGGTTTATCCATTTCTTTAAATGGGTGTATGGCCTCTTTATATAGCCTGATGTTTTGATAGGGTTGTTCGTGTGTAGGATGTTTAATAAGCAATTCTTTTTGACCTTAGTTAAATACTCCTGTTTTTAGTTGCAACTGTCCTATTTCCATTCTGTCACATAACTCTCATTGAGGAACTGCACCCGTACACGTGTGCATGTGCACATGCAGCACCCATCCTCTCACCTGCAGACGCCTCATGAAGCAAAATCCATTTGGTTGTCCATATGAAAATATGAAAATTTAAAGAAAGCATACTCTCCTTTTGGACGGACCCAGATGAGTCTATGCCATGCTAAAGGAATCAGTTTGAACACATCATGGACTTCATTTTTCAACATTGAAGTGTTCAAGGACACTTTGTGTTGTGTGTTGAACACTTTTGGTTGTCTTAAACACGAAGTGTCTAATGTTTGAACACTGTGTCAACGTTGTTTAAACCCTATTTTCTCTTCATGTATTTTATTGTGGCCTAACTTGATGAAAATGAATCAACATACCCCTTTACAAGAAAAGGTCTCACTCCCTCTCTGTCAAAGTTGATGAATGAGTCAAGCTTTCACAATTTTGATCAATTGTATGGTGCAACATAGAGGGAAGAGAGAACCGAGGATGTCTCCTTTTTTCTTTTGAAATATTTCTTTTATGTTTTACTTAATTACTTTTTCTCTCTCTCTCTTAATAAATAAATAACTAAATTATATATATATATATATATATATATATATATATATATATATATATATATATTCAAAACCCACTGAGTCTCACTTTGTACTGTATCCGACACTGACGTAACATAGGTCCTACCATGTTACTATGGGAGTGCTAGACTTTCTGATATCGCCCATAAAACTTGTCAGCAGTTAGAAATTATTCTAGGCTTTGTTTGGGAGCCTTGCATTGAGATAGAAACATGATTATCATGTGTTGTCAAAAAGATCGTTTTTGCCAAAATGTGTTGTTGAGGATGGAGTTGCCAAAAACCTCGTCTTGTGAGTGTTGTTGAAATGTGTTGTTGGGGCTGGCAACTCCATTCCTGATGCAGTGTTTTGGCAACACCACTGCTCCCAATCAGCAGAGGGCATGAGCATTTGGGGAAACTGCTGCACACCTCCGATTCAAGGCTCCCAAGCCGAGCCTTAAATTCTTTTTTTAATAAAACCTAGCCATCTATGCATTATTTCAGGTGATGCTCCCCTTTTGATTAATTTTGTGTGTCAAGTTGTGTTACTGTGATTGAAAGATGGTCTCTTTTCCTGAGCTTATGATCTGTGGTTTAGCACTACTCTGGTGAAGAGGAGCTCTGCTGTGTCTACGTGCCTACCAACCACCTTTACATTGGTGATGTTTTCCTGATCAATTCCAAGGATGTTATACGGCCAAACTTGTCAGTCCGCGAAGGAATTGGTAAGTGTTCATTTTGTGGTAGCTGTTCTTGAAATCATGTTGGAAAAGAAATCAACATTTTAAACCGGTTAATGGTTTGCAGAGATTGTGGTCTCCGTTGGGATGTCGATGCCTCAGATATTATCGACATTAGACTCACAGGGAATCCAAGTTGACAGGATCAGATCTACCAGAAGCTAAAACAATCACACCATGGTTGTCCATGTTATGGTCCCTTCTATTCCCATCAGCCGTAGTTGCTGGGTAGCATGTGCTCTTTCTATCCACATGATTTAATTTTTCCAACTCAGAACTGATGGCTTGTAACATGGTTCCTCTCCTTGGTTCTCTTTTGGGTGTGTAAATTGCGGTTTGATTGACACTGGGAAGTATTTACATTTTGTAGTTGTAACCCACTGGCCTTGACCTGTAATCCTCAATATTCTATATTTAGATGGTGACGGTTTCTTACTTGTTTTTGCCTTCTCTTTTTCATGGCTTTGACTGTACACAATCTGATGAAGATCCTGTTTTACATGTGTTCAGATTCGGATGTTAGTTGGATTGAATTTGGATTTTGGTTTGATATGTCATGCTGTAAAACCCAATCCGTGGTGTTAGTTTTTTGAGAGTGTTGTTAGTTGATGGGATTTGGTTTTTTGAGAGGAGTGCTGTTAGTTGATGGGATCTATAATGCTTTACTGACTGGCTAGTGAAAAACTATCTGATGAGGATGCAGTTTCACGTGTTCAGATTCGGATGTTGGGTTGAATTTGGATTTCGGTTTGAAATGTCAAGCTCTAATACCAAGTCCGTGTTGTTATCTGGTCGGATCTATATTTCTTTACTGACTGGCTGAATGGTAGTTTGGTCATCAGATACCTAACGAAGAAAGAGCGGAACAAGAAACAAAGAATTCAGTTTGGATGAACATTATTACATCATGGAATTCAGCATAATCAGATTTGGCCCAACTCAATTAGCGATGTAAAACATGCCATTAGATCTGGATCCGATTAGCTATCAAAGCCAATTGGACATACTTTTACATGTATCCGGTTCACACCTGAGTATGATCTGGATTTAGATTCGAGTTTGGATATAAAATCATAATATGAAAAAAAAAACAATTTGCTGGTTCTATGATGCTGCTTTGACAAATCTGTGTAAACTGCTATCTGTTTGTCAAGTATTTGGTTACCTTCAGATTAAAATAAAAAGAAAAAGCCAATGGATCTTCCTTGAAAACAGGTTGACAGGTTGCCTATTTACTTAATTAGTATTTTACTGTTGATTTATATGGAAATATAATAACATTATTTCCTCAAGTATAGGATGAGAACACAGGACAAAAAGGATTTGTTGAGAGAGAGAGCGAGCGAGCTCACAAGGGCTCTGTTCATCTGGTAGGGTGACTTGTGGATGTCACCAAGTTGACGGGATGTTACAAGTTTGAAACCTACGAGTGGCGTCCCTTCCTGTAAGGTCAAAGCTGGTGATTGGGGGTTTTGTCCCTTGGACGAGAGAGAGAGAGAGAGAGAGAGAGAGAGAGAGAGAGTGTGCTTGATACAAGCAGGATCAACTAATTTTTAGCATATTCAGTAAACCCTTTCCACGTGCAGTAAGCTGAACAATTGCATCTGTTAGTCTGGACTTACATAATCACAGAACCCATGAGGGTAGCAAACTAATAGGATCCAGTCCTAGTTATGGGGAGGAGGTCCTCCCCCACATGATTGCAAATGCAAATATGAACCACCCATCTGATGGTGCTGCATTTGATTACGTCAGATTTGTTTTATGTCTAGATCCAAACTTGACCCACAGTGTGTGCAACTCTACCAGCTTACCCATGAAAATAAATCCCAGCACATGTTACCCCCTGAAATAGGGATGACAGTGGACCGGGGGACAACGGGGCTCCGCCCCGCCTCGCCCCGTTTGGACCGGGGATGAAGGGAATGAAACAGGGATGGGGGCGGGGATGAAGGTTAAAATCTATCCCCGTGCGGGGATGGACTTAAGCTTTTTCCCGCTCCGCCCCGTCCCCGTCTCAATCCCCGCCCCGCCCCATCCCCAATCCTTTAAGGGATGACTATAGACTAAGGGGAAACGGGCTCCCGCCCCGCCTCACCCCCGTTTGAACCGGGGATGAAGGACATGAAGCGGGGGTGGAGGTTGAAATCCATCCTCGCGCAGGGATAGAGGCGGGGATGAAGGTTCGGATTTTGAAATGGGGCGCGGGTGGAGACCCTGTCCCCCACCCCCACCCCCACCCCGGTCCACTGCCATCCCTACCCTGAAACAATCCCATACATTTGCCATGACCTCTGTTCATGCATGTGATGCAGTTTAAAGGACCACTCCGATTGTGTATAATTGACGCTCTGGATCTATAACTTGTTTGACTAATGAAAATTTTGAATTAGTGCATTTGGATGTATGGGGTCCCGCTCCCGTTATGTCAAAAGGTCATTATTCATATTATATTACATTCATAGATGATTTTAGTAGACATACTTGGATCTACTTCCTTATATTCAAATCCGAAGTCTTTTCATGTTTTAAAGATTTTCATAATCTTATTAAAAATCAATTAAAAACAAATATTAAGATCTTTCGCTCAAACTTAGGAAAATAGTTTCTTTCAAATGAATTTTAATCATACCTAAAACCCCATGGTATTTTGCACCAAAAAATCATGTCTTAGGACCCCTCAACAAAATAGAATTGCCAAAGAAAACATCGCCATATTATTGAAATTACTAAGACTTTACTTATTTCAAAAGTACCAAAGAAGTTTTAGGTCAAAGCCACTCTTACCGTGGTTTATTTGATAGAATGCTTTTTCAAATCTTAGAAAACAAATCTCTAATTGAAATATTTTTTAAGACTACTCCTTATTTGAAAAGATTAAGGGTTTTTTTTATGTAAACATTTTGTGCATCTTGAAAAATACAACAAACTCTCTCTCAAAGCTATTAAATGTATTTTTTGTTGGATATGCCAATAATAAAAAAGGCTATCGATGCTATGACTCATAAAATCATAAACTTTATGTATTTAGAAATGTTACTTGAAAAAGAAAGTGGATTTGATCTTGAAAACCCTAAGGAAGAATCCGGGTATGTTTTTTGTTTAACTTATTGCCCAAGTCCAATAATGAAAATGATGATAATGAAGTTAGTGATAATGTTGAGCCAAGTAATGAACCAAGTGAAGGAAGAGAACCTACTTATAACTTTATACAATACTCTAGACGTCATAATGGAGAGCATCTATGTGCATTTGAAAAATATAGTCAACTACTCGAAATAGAAGAACCTAGTGTTAGAAGATCTGAACAAATATCTATAACACCCCAAGCAAGTTTGTGTCATATGAATCTTTTTCTTCCAATTATAGGGCATGTCTTCTAGTGATTCACTCATATCATGAGTCATCCAACTATAGAGAAGCCAAAGACATAAAAGAATGGGTCGATGCTAGGAAAATAGAATTAGTTACATTACATAAGGCTCATACTTAAGAAGTCCAACATCTGCCTAAGGAAAAAAAAAAGACAATAAGATATAGATGGGTATTTAAAATCAAAACAAAGAGTGATGGATTCCTAGAAAGATACCACCACCCAGTTAATTTACAGACAAATACCAAAGAAGAGCCTAATTAGCAATAGAAAATACTGAAAAGAACAAGAGAGGAGAGGGTGAACTAAAAAAAATTACAGAAAGCGGGCTTACTGGGCTTCCTCTTAAAGCAAACGTCTGTACGGACGACACAGGGGAGGAAAACCCTCGTGCCTCTTGACTCCCTGATGAATCCGCTCGCACCGGAAACTGGCAATCCCGCGCTCTGGCTCCCAGGCCTCGTCCCGGCGAAACCCTGCGCCACCAGAAAAGAACCGGTTCGATGTCAAAACCGAGTTGGGAGTGGGAAGGGCAAGGGTGGTACAAGCAAAAAAGACGTTCGGTTCGTTCCCGTAGAATAGCCATTTAAAAGAGTGAAATCTCATGTTCAACCTAGACCCAAATTAGGTATCAAATCATCATGGAAATTCACAAAAATTTACAGAAAGAGACTAAACAGAAAAACAAAGATTTATCTTTTTATAGATCGAAAAAATCATCTCCGGTTAGGGAGATATCGTTTCGGCAATATACGCTTGATTCCAACAAATATATAACGAGTTGAAATAAATATATCCGGTTTCAGGTACAGAGAAATATAACAAATCATATTAAAAAATTATAAAATTTTAGCAGCTGAAAGTAGACACACAAATGAAGATTTTTCTTTTTACAGATCATCGATCGGATCTCCGCTGAGGAAGATACGATTAACACAAGTCGATCTAGGGTTTAGAAAATGCATAACGGCTCTGTAAAACCGATTCTACTTTCTGTCAGAGGAAAAATAATAAATAGATGCATAAAGATCTGAAAATTTTACAGGAAATACTAGACATCAATACGAAACCACTGCAACTTACAAATCGTCGATCGGATCTTTGACGAGGAAGATATCACCTCACCAAGTCGCTCTCGAATCCACGTAGCGATTTCACGGTTAAAAAAGCAGGGTTCGGTTGTTCATTACCTGATCCTCATCTGAGCCAAGAGGAACAAACTATAGTTGTAGTTGGTAGATCTTCGCAATTGATCCCAAACTTGGGTGTAGTAGGATGGGACGTAGGTCGCTAGGCAGGTAGTTTTAGATTCAAATTCTATGGGCATCATCACAAGCCTAAGAGTGGCAATTTCATGAGGGCAAGTGGTAAGCTCACTGGAGTTTTAGGCTTACCAGAACAGCAATAGGAAGAACGACGGGCAAAGCCAGCGCGGCTAGGCCTCTAATTCCTGGTGGTTTCTTCATGTAAATATCAAAAAAAGTAAAACTCCAACTTCAGGGAGTTGTGATTGACCGCAAAGAGAGCAACTGGCTCCATTATTTGAAGACCAGAGGCTTAATTGGGTGAGGGACCCTCTTATTTCAGTGAGTGAAGACGCTTCAAAAAATGGGGGCCCACCATCTCTGAATGGGTTGACCTCATTTGGATGTGGGGCCTGCCCATTTCTGTATGTGAATCCGCGTGCGTCCGCCAAACACGCCATGCTGGAAATTTGTCAGTTCCTACCCATGGGTTAGAGTAAAACCTGTGAACTACTCACGGCCGTTGGATCTTTAGATCCAAAGATCCAGATCTTGAGCACATTCGAGCAACATAAGTTTCACATCCCTTGCAATCAAAGTACATGGCTCTCGACACATTTTTAAGATATATGTTTACTGGGAATGGACCTAGCCAAGTCAGGAACTCGGCTCCCCCAACCGCACCCAGAACCGGAATCAACTTAGCTGGGTCCACCTAGACTGGCTCGATCTCCACATCGACGTTTCGTCGAACTCAGCTGCCACCATCCCACTCGAGTATATCGGTCAACTTGAACCTAGTCATTCATGACCGATGCAAATTGGGCAACCAACTCCAAGGTAAGCTGGGCCCATACCAGCTCGGACCCACCCGGGCGATGTGGGACCCACTGGACCAAGAATCCCCTCGTCCTGTCCGGCGGGCCGGGTTCAAGCCTAGGGTTTATATCGTGTATACAGTATATGGCTTGGTGTCTTTTAGTGGCCGCTGGGAGGTCGATTCTCAGCCGCATCAAGAGTTCACGCTTCCCCATGTCAACCACACTAAGTCACGATTCACTGGGAGTGACGTCGTGCGGGTGAACCAAGACCCGTTCTAGGATCAGGGGGTCCGACTGTTGGGCTAACAGGATAAATTTTCTGGCAAAAATTTATTTAAAAAAACAAAAACTCTGATAAGATTGTGAAGTGGTGACTGGTGATACACCCGCCCGGGTTAGGCTGGTAAACGAGCCGAGTTTGGACTGTTCGGGCTAGGCTAGTTGAGGGTATGCCCTTGAGCTAAGTTTTACGAGCTGATCCTGAGTTGACTTCTTTTCTAAAAAGTTTATTTTTTCAAGTATTTTAAAGTTTGATATATATATATATATATAGTAATGGATTCTTTTTTCAAACATCATTCTTTTCATGGAAAACATATGACCCAAGGTGTGGATTCTTAGTAAATCAAACATGCCCAACATATTTATGGGGGCTGGAACCGCATAAAAAGTACCAGAGAAGCCCAAAAAACACCAATTTAGCACCAAATTAGTTTAGCACATACCCATTACAGATGTCATAAACCAATTTAGTGTTAAACCGTGTGCTAAATAGGTTTTTTTGGGCTTTTCTCATTTTATTTTTAAATTATGACCGTACAGATGTGATCTATGTAATTGATTTTAAAGGGATCAGCTATTGAAGCATTTGATTCCAACACATTGGTGGGTTTTTATAAAGTTTAAAAAATTAATGGTCCAAAATCTTAGTAACTTTTCGAGGCTCCAAACATCATTTTTTCATGGAAAACACATGATTCAGGTGTGGATTCTTAGTAAATAGACCATACCCAAACATTTAGGGGACTGGAACCCATTTAGCACGGACCCATTACTCTACTTGCTAAACCAATTTAGTGTTAAACCGCATGCTAAATGGGTTTTTTCGGTTTTTTTATTTTATTTTTAAATTTTGACTGTACAAATGTGATCTATGTACTTGATTTTAGAGGGATAAGAACTTGAAGTGTTTGATTCAAACACATTTGTGGGTTTTTATAAAGTTTGAAAAATCAACGGTCCAAAATCTTTGTAAAATTTTTAGGCACCAAACATCATTTTTTTTCATGGAAAACATATGATCCAAGTGTGGGTTTTAATTAATAGACCATGCCCAACACATTTATGGGGTTGGAACTGCATAAAAAGCATCAGAGAAACCCGAAAAACCCATTTAGCACCAAATTGAAAAAAAAAAATTGAAATACTTTTATAAAATTCCAGTGAAAAATTTATACAGTACAAAAACTTGGTGCGTTATTTTTTATTACATTTACATCTATACATGTATTTAATTTAGAAAATTAAATATTCATAAATCAAATAGAAGTACATTACATTTGAATTTTAATAATAACAACACATTTTAAAATTTAAATCAGAGTCTTGAGCATTTAAAAATGCTCGCAATCCAAAATGCTCGAAGAGATGTGAAAGGCTTGGCTCGACCCCCGTCGCAACCTTTCATCGTCACATATGAATTCACTCACTACCTGAAAACAAAAAAATCAATAGGGTCAGACAAACATGTCTGAGTAGGGTAGAGCTATTCAAAACTTATAAACTAAAACTGTTAAGCAGAAATTACTTTATTTTTTCATACATTCAATAAGATAAAATACAACACAAATACAAACATGAATTCCTAATATGTCATTTAAACATTCATTCTCAAACTTGCTTTCAATTAATCATTCACTTAAATATGTAAAAATAAAGATCCATGAACAAATAAAAATGCATGCACTTCTCATTGCGGAATTCAAACATTATACACAAGTGCCTTTAACATCTTTAATTAAGTTTTCTTTTTAAATGATGCATGATACGCCTATCTAAATGCACAATAAATTAATATGACAGTTCTTATTTTTTGTGGGTACAAACACATACAGTAATCCTGGATAAGAACCACAACGTAGGTGGTGTTTTCAAACAAGAGTGACTTTGGCCTGGTCGGACACTATTCACCAGTGTCGGGTGAGGAATGCCAAAAGTGAGAGAAATTCTCATACTACCCTCTTGATGCATCAAACTTTACTTTTGAAATTCTTTATTCTCTACGCTATAGTCTAATGTTGAAGGTTCCTCTATCTTCGTGGTTGGGAGGAAGCAACCTTCCATGCTCAATTTGATACCCACGAAACCCGAATAATACCAATTATCTTCTCTTAGTAAGTATTGATCTTTTAGTATCACATGTTTAAACTTTTAAGTTAATTATTGTACATGCAATACTCACATAAAAATTCACTTAAAGGATTCGGTCTCTTCATGGTCCATGGATGCACATTTTGAAACATATGTTTTCAGTATCATTGCGCATGTCTTTCTTTCATTTCAAACTTAATCATATGTTCACATAAAACATTGAGTTTCTTTACATCTAAACACATTCAATCATTTACACCATCATCATCATGTACATGGCAGTCATATGAAAATAAATTATAGCATGCACGATTCATTAACAATTCGCATTTAGCTTTGGGCTTGGTAATATCGCACATGTTTAGTTCATCTCGTTTTTTAGCTCACATACATTAATGAAATAATGAATTTCTTGTTGCAGAAAAATACATCTAATATTTCAATCTTTAACAACAAATACATGTCAATTTTATTTCAGAAAAAGACAACATGCATAATCACTTAAATATTCTTATCAATTCACAAAATGAACACTTCAGTCCACTTATTTGTTAGGGGCCACAAAGAAATGTTTGAGCTTTAGCACATCAATCAAGTCATGTCTCAGTAGAAAACACTTAAATTTATTGCAACAAACTCATTTTAAATAGCCCATAACTGTACAACATAAATTTGCAAGGGCATGCATACAAACACATGAGATACGCAAACATTCAGTAGCTAGTTCCTAAACCAGTTCTAAACTTGTAAAAACCCAACTCTGTTTGACCGTTATAGAGGTTATAGAAAATCTTATAATCATTGTCTAGAATTGATTTTTTCACAGTTTATAGAGAATTGTATTAGCTTTTCGATGTCGTAAACCATCCATAAAAATTCATCCAAACGTGGGAGTTACGAACGTTTTGGTGCAGACCTATAATTTTTTGTTTCAACTATCACAGAATAGTGCTCAGTCCATGAACAAAGCTTAAAATTTTACAAAAGTTGTAAAATTTTGTTAACCTTCCAATGCAACAAACCACTAATAAAAAATCCTTTAAACAAAAAGATACGAGCAATTTAGTGATCAGATGTCTGGCCAAAAATACGTACTAACAAATATATGCATTCGGGTAGGCCCAAAACATGCCACCCGAATTCATATTTCTAATTTTTTTACAAGGACACACTAAAAAAAAAAATCATAACTATACTACTTTAGATTAATCTATAATGGATAAATCTTGTTTTCACAGCCGTTGGTCAGAAAAACAGACTTGTCTCCCAAAAGCCTATTTCTTCAAAAAAAGTTTCGGTAAATTTTGCGATAACACATATAAAACACGTAGTTTTTCCATGACATAAAATAAAAAATCATGCTAATTATTACCATGCATTCACATGAATATCCACTACAATCTCAAACTAAAATTTGCATGAAATCAATTAGATATTACATGAATATTTCAAAAATTACATAATTTATTTATCAGAAAATCGATATCATGAAACACATATTTTTATATGATGAAAGCAATGAAAATCATGCTAATTTTTACAGTACATTCACATAAACATAATTTACTATTTTTTAACCAAAATTTACAGCAAAAAAACTAAGTAATACATGTATTTTCTAAAATTTACATGTTTTGTTTCTGAGAAACCGATAGCATGCATATATGATTTCTTTTTTATTTTTAACTAAAAAATTTGGCTACTTTCAGTGGTGAATCGATTTCTTCTAGGAAAAAATGAAATCAACCTATTTCTATTAGGTCCAATATAAAATTTTTTATGTGAATTTGATTTTTACTCTTTTTAACAAAAGTTTGAATCGAGTTCTCAAACCTGATTTTAGAAAAATCAGTTTTTAGAGCGGTTTTCTTTTGAAAACCGTCTTTTTATCTTATATTTCGACAATCATAAGCCAAACCCACATGTGGAAGGCATGGTTTAGGGTTTATTCTTATGAAAAATCGAAAGAACTCATGTCTATGAATTTCGATTTACGTGTAGAGAAAATAGAACCCCTTACCTCTTTTGACGAAACTGGCTCCTATGCTTGCAAAATCAAAGTGCAACCACGAACCGGTCGACCAACACGAGTGATGACCACATCAACGAACTCCTTCCGCTCCTCACATGCACATGCATATTCTCCTTGTTGGGTCAATGGGCAATACACAAAAAATATATAGGGAAGAAGATGATGAAAATAGGAGAATTAATGAGTAAGAGAAAAAAACTAGCAAAAAACCCAAGAGAGACAAACAAGAGGGGGGGGGGGGGGGGGAGGGAGAGGTGAGCCCCTTTTAAGCCTTTATATGTATTGGGTGTTAGGGCAAATATTGGGTTAATCTCAGTCATTGATCTTTTTCAAGTGTTTCTTTTCTATCTTCTTATATTTCTACTTTCTTTTTTTCTTTATTTTAATTTCACTTTCCTTTTTTTATTGGTATTTTATTAACTTAGTTTAGAATAGCTATTACATGTATATAATTCACTTTAGACTTAGTATGGTATAGTAAATATAGGGGGGGATATGGGCTCGTCAACACCCCCCATTGGGGGTTTCAACCTTTTCTTATAAATATTATTGTCAAACATGCTTGCTTGGCAAACAAGTTTGACTTATTTTTTTTCTTAAGTATTTTTTTTCTTTTTGTACTTTCGTTATTTTTTTTATTTCTTTTTAAAATTCAACCCATCCTAGAAATATCTAAGATGGGACGTCCTCCCCCCCTTGAGAGGTCTTCCCTTAGACATTTAGCAATATTTGACTTTTCTACTCATGTATTATTTTTTCAATAAGTTTTAAAACATTTGATTTTAAAGTTGAATTTTCATTTTAATTTTTTTTTAAGTTGGAAAGGAGTGCCACATTGGATGGGATGGCCCACCTATGGACTTCAACAATTTTATTAAATTTAGTTGAATCAAACTTTTTATTCTACTTAATTATTTTAAAATTAATTAAATTAGGTATTTTGGATTTCAATTCTTTCAATACTAGAAGTTAGGTTTTAGTGAAATGACACTAGATGAAATCTAAATTAGGTTCAAATGTAGGGCATGCCCTCTTATTGAAATTTCATATATATATTAGTTATGCGTTATATATATATTTGAAAGATTTTTGAATTCTTCGAAAATAATTTTTGAGAAAATAATTCACTTGAGTCGATGAGACCCATGAGCGTGTGGGTGTATTTCATACACTTAGAATTTTTTTTCTAAGTCCTATATACCCTATAACATAACACTCAACTCAAATTATCATATTCAATTTATTTAGATTATAATTTTTTTTTAAAATATCATTTTCTCATAATTGAACCTCGAAAGCGATTTTCACTAAGATCGGTAGGACCCGCTGTTGTTTTGAGTATTTTATTTTATTTTTTTATAAATTAGATTTTAACCATGAAACTAAAATTCAAATTTATTAAATTTATATTATATACATATTGGATTATCTTAAATTTGTCTGAAATCTTATTCAAGTTTATTTCAATAAAATTTACTAGTTATTTTTTATTAAATTCTATATTTTTCATAAATTGAATTCTGAATGCGAATTTCACTTAAATCAGCTCAAATCAACTTTAATTTTTTATAGGATGTTTTTTATAATTTATTTTAGGCTAATTTATATTTTTATACTTCTTTCTCATAAAATTTATTGTTAATATTATTTTATTTATTAAAAATACCCTGAAGGATTCACAAGTATTACCTTTAAATTCAATTTAAGATTCCAAATTTAATTTCAACAAAAATCTAAATTATTATACAATTCAAACTTGAATTGACATTCAACCAAATCTTGATTTATATTTGAATCAAACTCGAATCTAATTCTAATATTCAAGACATAATTATCAAATTTAAATCTGAGCTGAATTCAATTTCTCAAATTGAAATCCAAATTCGATAAACTCCAAAAATTGAAATCAAAAGTAATAAGACTCTAAATTGAGATATATATACACTCAATTCGAATCTGACTAATATTAAAACTTAAATTAAATTCCTGTTAAGTTCAGCTTAAACTCAAATTAAATATGATTAAAATCAAAACCCTGATTCAGAATAAATTTTCAACTTGAGATTTATTCTAAATCCTAATTAATGCTCAAATTATAATTTAATTTATATCTTAATTTTAAATAATATTTTAGCCTTAAATTCATTATTATTTCTCATAAAATATCAAAAAATTATGGGTTTTACATTATGTGTTTGTGAAAATTGCTAAATGAGCATTGATATTGAATTTATGGTATTTTTTTGAAATTCTGACCATACATGTGATCCATATGCTTGTATTTATATTAATCACTTTGATTCTGCATGGATAAGTTTTTGTAAGGTTTCAAAGATCAACGACCAACAATTTTTTAGGCTTCAAATATCATTTTTGTCATCCAAAATGCACGATCTAAGTATTGATTTTTAGTAAATTAATCATGCTAAACACATTTACAGTGTCAAAAATTTGAAAGAAACACTGAAAATCTAATATCATATTTTATTTAGCATTGTGCACATTTTGTAGGTTTTCATTTTCTTATATATATAGATATAACAAGCTGAGCCAAGATTGTCATGCTTGTGTTCGGCTTGTTTACCTAGACGAGCTAGCTTGCAACTTGGTTTGCTTACCTAGACGAGCTGGCTCATAGCTCAGTTCGCCAATTTCAATTTTTAAGCTTAACCGAGCTTCTCACTGGTCGAGCGAGCTGCTTATGTTCTCCCTCAGTTCTATGCCCAGGTCACCCCAATGGCAGTAGGCCTAGTGGAAATGTGCTGATTGTTGTTTAGTTCAAGGTTCAACTCTGACTAGGTGTGTGCCTTTACCCGGTCAGCTCCATAAGGGCTTCAGTGTAGATGACCCCACTTGATGCATGTTTACCTCATAATTGGGAGGGCCGATTAATTGAGCTGGTTCTCAGCAAGGGTTCCTCGTAGGGATAGCAGTGGGGCGGGGGACAAGGTCTCCACCCCCGCCCCGCCTCAAGATTTTATCCTCCACCCCCGCCTCCATCCCCGACGGGGAATGGATTTTATCCGCCATCCCCGCCTTCATCCCCGTTTCATGTCCTCCATCCCCGGTTCAAACGGGGATGAGGCGGGGTGGGGATATTGCGGGGAAAAGTGGTCGGGGCGGGGCGGGGCGGGGAAAAGTGCACATCCATCCCCGCCTCCACCCCCGAACGGGGATGGATTTTAACCTTCGTCCCCGCCTCCATCCCCGTTTCATACCCTTTATCCCCGATCCAAACGGGGTTAGGCGGGGCGGGGCCCGCTTTCCCCCGTCCACTGCCATCCCTAGTTCCTCGTCATAAATAATTTAAAAAGAAAAGTCGGGCCTTTATATCTTAGTTATCTAGAGTAATGGCAACAAATGAAACATATATGACGTCCGTATGATCTCATCTACAAATATGTGTGTGACCGATGTTGTCAGTATTGGAATCGACCCTGGTGAATCCGACTGATACCCTATTCTCAAGTGAATCGTTCTGATTCAGCCAAATAATAATAATAAAATATTTTGTGACAAATGTTAAAATTATTAAAATAATATTAAAATTTATTTTTAAGTATTATTTACATTTATTGAAAAATAGCCTATTCAAGTCAGTATCGTATCAATTTTCATTTTCATGTATTAGTTGAAGCACTGGGTATATGTAAGAGAGATTATTTTCACTCTCTTGGTAAGAAAATAGGAATGAAACAAGATGTCATTTCATGTTTGCAATGCCATGTGATTTTTTAATCTGATTGTAAATCAGAATCACCGTAATCACCATACTTTCTCATGGTTAGTAAAATTACATGAAAAATTTGAAGCTGTGAATGTGATTGCCACCTGCCATTGTTTTTGCCTATTGTTGCCTTGAATCTTGTGAAACTATGTTCACCATGTGATCTAATTTCTCATCTTCTACTCTCTTATCTTCTAATTTTTCAAGCTTTTATACGTTCACCATGTGATCTAATTTCTCATCTTCTACTCTCTTATCTTCTAATTTCTCAAGATTTTACTTTCTCGCCTGTGACCAAAACAAACACGCCGGAACAGGTTTTGGTTTTTTAGAAAATCGAACAGGTTTTGTTTATTTATTATATCATTTTATTTAAAAAGCCTGACACTGCAAAATTTGTCTTAATGAAGGATGTGTATGTTCGCATGTGTATCCTACACAGTCAAAAGTATAGGCAGCCAACATCTTAAGATCATATACTGGACGAATGGCAACCGACGGGGGCTCAGCTTGTCTAGTAAGAGCAGCTAGTGCACGTCACCTTGTGTTTGGGACGTTGTAAATTTAAAACCGAATGGTATAGTTGTATAACTGGTAGGGGTCTGCCTAAGCTTGCCTATATATATATATATATATATATATATATATATATATATATATATATATATATATATATATATATATATATATATATATATATATATATATATATATATGGTGACTTGCTGAATGGATGTCCCACTCTTTCTTTCTTTCTCTCTCCCCTTCTTCGCACTTCTTTCTTTATCCTTCTTTTTCTTTTGATTAAGGTTTTTTCCATGATTTTCATTGATTAAGGTTTTTCTTTGATTTTTATTAATTATGGCTTTAAATCAAATATCTTTAATTTGGGCTTTTGTTATTTAATTTTATTTGGTTTTTTCTTTGATTTGATTAAATATTTTTTTTCTTTGATTTTCCTTTATTAGGGCTTTGAATCAAATATCTTTAATTAGGTTTTCGATATTTCATTTTATAAGAACTTTTTTTCTTTGATTTTCTTTGATCTGGATTTTGAATCAAATTTCTTTAATTAGAGCATCTACTAATTTCATTAGGATTTTTTTTGTGTTTGATTAGGGCTTCTCATACTAATCACAATCACCATAACAACTCAAATACAATCCTTAAACCAACTTAAAATCCAACCCTTGAGCAACCAAAGACTTGACACAACCCCCAACAACCATGAGATTCCATACCCACTTCCTACCTTTTAACCTCATGACAGCTGCATGATGAGAATGACCATGATCAACATTCAGCCTTAACAATTCCCCATATATTTGAGTACATAAAAGCTATTTATAGCTCATATATCATTCCCACTTTGAGAAGACGTTGATGGGAAACAGCCAAAGACTCATCACCCTGCCTCACATTCTTCCTTATGGCGTTGTAGGCATAATCAATCACCATCCTTTTAACAAATCCTGAGCCTTCCCTGGCTGCAACCTCACTCTCTCCCAACAGGTAGACCACACCATTAGCCTTTGCCTTCTCCACCAATGCAATCTCCTCCTCCACTGATATCCCCACACCAGAGTCCACCTCCTCCACTTCATTGTAGTAACTGCTTCCATCTGCTGCTGCTGGTGAGTCTGCAACCATGACTTTCAGTGCAAATGCTGCTTCATCCCTTATGAACTCCCTCAACTTTTCCAACCCCGCTCGCTCCTCAGGTCGGTGTAGCCATACCTGACTACGCAGCGGAACACGGCGAATCCCCGTGGCCCAACACGCCGGAAAAGGAAGCGCTCCTCAGCCGGTACTTTGCTTATCGGCAGAGATTTGATCGACACGAAGATGAGGACTGAGTGCAGAGCAGGCACATTGGATGCGTACTGTCTGAAGACAGGAGGGATGCCTTGGACAAGCTCGGAGTAGAGTAGGCCTAAGCCCGGAAGTCGCTGGAAGCTCGAATTGGCAGCAAGTTCCCGGATCTTTTGCGGCGAAACCTTGTTTTGCAGCTCGTATACGTACTTTAGACGATGTACATAGTTCCATATGAACATGATGAACATCAATACAGCGGCGAATGCTAATGGAAGGTAACCCCCTTGGTCGAACTTGTATAGTGCAGAGCTGAGGTAGAAGCACTCAACAGAGATGATAGTCACAATGTAGATGATGATCAGAAGCATGTTAGTCTTCCATATCATCACCATTATCAGCACTAGCAAGGTAGATGTGAGGGTCATGACAAATACCACTGCAATACCTGTGATAAAAAAAAGGGAGCTGTGAGCATATAGTATAGCCTCAAATGGAGAGTCAGAATAAAATGCAACAATACCCTTTTTATGAAACCATGTGATATGGATCGATATGGGCAGTTGAAAATACAATCAACGATTAAAACATCACCAGGTTGACTTACTAAGTTCAGCCGTATTCACCAAGTTAGCACAGTGACTGGCCTGACATCCCTAGATTAAATTGGTGCTATTAAAGGCAGGAACTATGATCTGAAAATCATAGGTTCAGGCTTTATTGACTTGATCTGACCACTTAGATGTGTTCAGGATGGTTTGTTCGGTAAGAATCAAACCTTGGATCATGTGATTTCAATATAAAAGAATGATTGTTTGAGTCATGATATTTTAGCACATTGTGGGTTGTTGATTTTTGAAGTCCTTAAAAGAACATGCTTACATGTCATAATCACATGATTCAAAATGCATTTTCTACTACAGAAAACCTTGTAAATCACATTCGTAAAGTCTAATTTACAAAAATTTTAAAAATAAAAATTACGAAAAAAGTTGATTTACTCTCAATAGTTTTGTGCCTTTAATAGCACCATATATATATATTGTTGTTCCAATCAAGTCACAAGTCAACCTTTGACGAATTGGATTCCTGAAATTTTGGGTTTTATATGCATTATTAAAACATTGAATTGAATTCAGTTTTTCCCATTATTTCCATGCTCGTAACAGTGCGGAAAGAAGGCCCAAATCTGAGACTCGAAGTGGGGTGTGAGAAAAATGAATTGAGATCAGGTGCAATGTGATTTCACACTTCAAGTATGCTGCTGCACCTGATCCACCATCATCTGCTGTTGGAACTGTATCCCAAAGATGGTGGGTTATAAGGTGATTCTGCAAACTAAAAGTGTGCAATCTGCACCTGATCCTCCCTCGAGAAAAATGCAACAATAATACTGCAAGAGCAATATGCTTACCTTAAGCATTTCCAATCTTGACCGTAGTTTGGAACCCCAAGGTGACAGCAATACATGCAATCATGAGTAGAAAATTGACCTCAGGAATGTACACTTGTCCTTCATACTTTTTGGATGTGTGGACGATCTTCACTCGCGGGAAACAACCGAGCCAAAGGGATTGCTGGATGATGGAGAAGGTGCCTGAGATCATAGCTTGACTGGCTATCATGGCTGCCAATACAGCCACAACAAACTGCGGCCAATATAGAGGACCTGAACATACAATTGCAGGCATGCAGCACTTTTAGCTCAAGAACTGGACTTAAAAACCATTAATGCTACGGTCATGTTTTCTTGACCCCAATCTGTGTGTGGAGGAAGGATCAGGTGCAATGTGATTGGACACTTTTAGTGTGCTACCTGCCCTCAAAATTGTGAGAGAACGATTCTTGTTTGTCCCATTTCTCATGTGCAAGCAAACAAGGGACAGAATCCCTCATTTTTTCAAAATCGCACTTATGGGCCAATTTTTCCTCTGATGCAAAAAATGTTTTTTTTGAAAAAAGAATATATATATATATATATATATATATATATATATATATATATATATATATATATATATATATATATATATATATATATATATATATATATATATATATATATATACAGCATCATTAGAAGAGGATACAGACTGGGAGGACGGGTGTAATGAGATATCAAAGCAGCCCAGGAGCAGTTACATGAAAAAGAGAACAGCAGTCCCAACTGAAAACAGGGGGAGGCTGAACTGACCAGAGGATCACAGAAATCACATTGGCACATTTTCTTTCATCACAGGTGGAATGAGCCATCACACTTGAGAAAGTTGGTCATGGGGTCAGTACTGTGACCAACTTTCTCAAGTTTCAAGGGAGAAGCATTCTAAAGTGAGATTTTTTTTTCTCAAGCGAGAATCACAATCACAACTTGCACTTTCTCACAGGATCTCGAGGAAATCTAATTTTCACATGGCATTGCTAGCGTGCATTAAATGAAATTACATCTGATTTTGAATCATATGAGATGCAAAGCAAACGTGTCCTGCGTAGCAAAGAAATTCACATGAGATGTAAGGAGTATCACCAGGGATGGCTTTGTAAAAGGTGTTGGCAACATCATCGGGGTACTTGCGGAGGTAAGATGCTTGGCCTGTGTAAGCAATTATGAGTGCAGGGTAGACCACAGTGCTCATACTGATCTGGATGGAACGTACTGTAAAATGGCCAAGATCAGCAAACATAGCTTCCGTTCCTGTAACATTAAACCATCATCATCATTATTCGCCAAATATTGCTATGAATTTTGGCTAATGAGTGTAGATCAAAACCACAACATGATATCATGACTGCTTACCAGTAGCCAACATATGAATTCTTATGTCATCTATGTCACAGGGGTACGCCATTTAGGGACACGACTCGAAACACTATAACACAACCAAATAGTTTAATTGTTGCTAATTGTTTGTTAATTTCTTCAATAAAATGTATTTTTATATTATTAAAAATGTAAATGTTACTTTTTGAATTGATTAAAATTGAAACGATCCATGTCTTCATGGCGTATTTGTCAAGTGTGTGATTCACACCCATATTCTTGTGACATAGTTTGTCATGACTCTAGTCTTCTAACAATGGTGTACGTGTGTGTGAGAAAGAGAGAGAGTTTCACCGTTACCCAATTATTTTCATATATATATATATATATATATATATCGATGCTTCTATGGTGGTTACTCACTTGATTTACATAGATCTAAGCTTGGCAAAATCTGATCTTTAGATCATGTTAACACCATTTACTATTTTCATGTGTTAAAGGTTAACTGAAATATGATGTTTTATACCATTTCTAGACCACCCTTATTTTCATGAATTGTAAACCATTGATTTTCACTGTCTCAAAAATAGGATTTTATAATGTATTAAACATGATAAAACCTTTTAACATAGTAAATAAACCATGCTAAACACGTCTGTATAGATCTACCATTTGGTGGCTAGATCCATACAAACAAGAGTGTACCTCCCTATGGTATCTTGGTAAGGAACCAATTCTACATATGTGTGTGTGTGTGTGAAGAGAAAGATGCAACCAATTCTACAAAGAGCATATGTGACATTATCTAAAGCTTTGTGTTAGATTCCATATAAGAAAGTAAAAAAATGATTTAGAAACAAATGCAGGAGAGACCATGTTACCTGTTATACATAGGACAACCCCACCAAGGGAAATCCATGCGTCCTTCTTGTTCCTCTTGAAATAATCGCCAATGTACTTGGGGTTGAAGGCCTTGATGACCATTGGATCATGTTTGATGAAATTGTAGACGCCGGTCCCGCCGATGAAGAGGAACCAGATGAAGATGATGGGAGCAAATGTGTAGCCCACCTTATCCGTCCCAAACCTTTGCACCACAAAGAGTACCACCAAGATTCCAGCTGATATCCAGGCAATGTTCACTGTGCGTCGGAAGGAGGGAAAGTCATACGGTTTATCACTATCTTTCCCAAACATCAAGCCCTCTATGGGCTCTTGCCAAGTGCATGAAATCGTCTACGAATTCCAGTCACAGATTGATTTTTTAAGCTTTGGTACTCATGAACATAGTCACAAATCTCATTCTCAGGATAAGATTCACAAACAATAATTTAGTGATATTTTGAAAAAAAAAGTTGTTTTTTCGGCCAATATGAATAGTATAAAAAACTATGCATAGAGTGTTTTATTGTGTCAATATATAGATAAAAAATGCCGTATTTTCAAAGCGACATTTTGAAAATATAACCTTTTGGTGTAATATCAGTTATGACTAGGGCTGCTAAACGAGCTCAACGAACTTAGCAGATGGTGCTCAAGCTTCACTTGTTCTTGTGACGAGCTGAGTTGAGCTCAAGTTCATGGCGAGCCCGAGTTAGACAAGCCCAGCTCGAGTTGGACTTGATTACAAATAAATGCAATTTTCAACCTAGTGCAAAATATATTTATAATTGGCCAACGAGTTTATGAGTTGAGCTGAACATTTGTTGTTCGTGTTAAGCGTACCAAACCTATTTGACGAGTTTGAACAAGCTCTTTACAAGCCAAACACAAGCCGAGCCACAGGTAGCTTGTCTCGTTTCCCAGCCCTAATCGTGATATCTTCAAAATATTAGCGTATTTTGTGACTATGCTTGTCACCAAATAATACCAAAAAGAAAATGGGGAACAATGGTGCCCAGGCTGTGGGGCCTAGCTGACCAAGTTTGGCATGATGGCTCAATTGGAACCCAATGTCTAGGTCAGCTATTCATCGGGTTTTGACCCACCAAGGCTAGAAAAGCCTAACAATCTCGCTTACAGAGGTAGGTCAGATAGTAGACAGGACTTGCTCTCGGCTCCCTTGGAGCCCACCCACAACCCATATTAACTTTAACCAAAATCTGGCTCAAAGTAGAAAGTTAACTTACTTTGGGTTAGAGAAGGTACAGCTCTTTGGATTCCATCAACTGCTGAGAGAACTGCAATAGAAAATTAAGATGAGAATCATTTTGCTAACTGGAAATCTAATTGTGAAAGATTTCATTGCAAGTTGCAATCAATACAAGAGAGAACAATGAATGTACAACTATTTACTACAATTTAATTACTATTAATAATCCCATAATCTCAGTATTTTATTTCAATGTCATTTAATTTAAGTGTCTTGTTCAATCTTGATTATCCATAGACCTAGATCCTCATTTCTGCTTAGGAAAAAATAAAAAGACCCCGTTCAATCCAAAAACTCAACCACTCTTAGCCCAAGCTATGATCCATGTTAAACATGACTAGGCCAATTTTGCATGGACTAGGCCTAGGTCCTCGATGCGAAAATTTCATAATCAAAGACTAAACTATACGAAGACCTAATGCAGCTGGCTACCTACGATAACGTAAAACTCCGTGGCTAGGACCCAGGCCCCGGAGCCTATGCTATGCGTTGACTTGTGCAGAGGGTTGATGCCAATGGGAATTGAACGTTGAAGCTCAAGTCATTGATGATAACGGTTTTACAGGAAACGATTTTGGGCTAATTTTTAGGAGATGCAATTCTTCATGATAAAGGGCATCTAAGAAAAGAACAGTGTACGTATGGATCCTTGTATGCAGCCTGATATATATAAAACATAAACCATGATATCTTACCAATAAAAATGAATATATTACACTAATATCACCATTAATATTCAATTTGTTGGAAATATATAAGAAAATTCATGTTTGATCATTTCATTAATTTATCCATTAACTCATCCTTAGTGGTAAATATCATCAGAATGGATCAGCCCACGATGTCTGTCTCGAGATGTCTGGAGGATCAGGTGCAATGTGATTGCACACTTTTTTGTATGCTACTGCACCTAATCACCCACCCACCATCCTTATTCTTTGGGGCTTCAGCCTGTCATCTGTGGAGCCCAACAGCAGATGGTGAATGATCAGGTGCAGCTGTACGCTTAAAGTGTGAAATCACATTGCACCTTATCTCAATTCCTAATCAACCGGCCGAAGCCACAAGGGTTAAGTTGTTCAGAAGTAAACTACTACTGAAGGATGACTTTCCAACAAAAAGAGAAAAGTTCATTGCACCTCAGACAGATATTGGACTATATGAAGCAATGGTAGAACTTTATACATGGAAGCCACACGTTTTATTGATGGGTTTATCCCTTAAGGAAAATAAATAAATGTATATGGAATCAAGATCACGTCATCAATCCCCAAAAAATCTGAAAAGCTACAAAATTCTAATTATTACATTCTTGGAAGTTATTTATCTCACCAACCATGTGGGCATTGATCAAACACAACTTGCACCATCAAGTCATGGTGAACTGTAGAGAGGAAGGATTAGGTGCAATGTGATTGCACGACTTTTAGTGTACTGCGGAACCTGATCACCCTCCATCTTTGTAATACAACTTGTTAGCTGTGGAGCTAACAGCCTTTAAAAAAACAATGTCTTTTACAGATGGTGAGTAACCAAATACAGCAGCACAGCAAAAAGTGTGCAATCACACATTGCACCTGATCTATCCTCATTTCCCATGGTTTTCTTCCATAACAAGTGTTTTATTAGCCAACTAATGGACCAGCTCGGCAGTAACACTACAACAACAAATATCAACAATATTTTCAAAATATCATGAGAAAAGCATCGTTATCTCTTTGAGTTATGTTCAAAATATCCTGATATTACCATTTAATGAAAATATGTTGATTCATGGTACGAAATGTTGGGCTGCCAAGAGACATCATATTCAAAAAATGAGTGTAGCTGAGATGCATATGCTTAGATGGATGTGTGAAAATACAATAAAAGATAAGATTCGGAACGAGGAGATACATAAGAAGGTAAGCGTTGCACTCATTAAAAATAAGATGAGAGAGAATCGTTTACGGTGGTTTGGACATATTCGGCGAAGGCCTAATGATGCTCCAGTTAGAAGGATGGAGAAATGAAAAAATATATTAGTTAAAAGAGGTCGGGGTAGGCCTAGGAAGACATGGATGGAGATGATAGGAAAAGATACGAATGCTTTGAACCTCACCGAATAAATGGCATTAGATAGAAATGATTGGAGGAGAATGATTCATGTGGAAGACTCAAAATGATTTTCTTTTTTGGTTCATATCGCCGACCCCAATTGTTTTGGGATGAAGGCGTAGTTGTTGTAATGAAAATATGTTGATTCATCGTGATGTTTCAGTTTTTATCAGCCTTTTTTAGGAAGGAATGGTTAGATCCAATCTTTCTATATTTTACATATTTTTTTAATTTCTGTTCAGATATTTGTTTTCTATTATATTTACTTTTGCTAATAAAAAAGTGATCATAGCCAAATTTATTGTGGAAGGGGCCATCAAGGTTGTTGTGTCTATATATATATTGAGAGAGAGAGAGAGAGAGTACCAGAGATGCAAGGAGTGAGGACACCATCACCGATGACCATGGAGGTACCGAGCATGGTCATGAGGAGGAGGACATACTTGGCGAAGGTGCTGCCCTCTAGGGATGCCCTAACCCTGGAGGCCCTCCGGGCCCGCCGATCCGGCAGCTCTAGCTTGTAGTTGGACACGTCCCTGTCCTCTGCCTGCTCCGTGGAGATGAACCCCACCTTGGCATAGCGACATATCAGAGAATACAAGGCAAACGTCCCACCTACGCAAGGAAATAAGCAGCAAACAAACAACCAAACAAGAGAGAAATTATTGAACTTGTCAAAGACAAGATAGCACCGTCACCATCAATCACCTTGAACTTCTGTGGGCAAATGCTTCACCTTACCAAAAAATAAATAAGATGAGAAAGTATAAATGTCAATGATGTGGGTCTGGCCCTGTTATCCGGATCCATTGTCATTTTTTTTGTAAAATCCTTACTCGAAGGGTTAGATAATGGTCGTTTTGGAAATTGATAAAAATCCAAAAGATAGCCAAGACCCGAAGTTCATACTTCATCCGAATCTAAGATCCAGGAAAATTGAATCACTTTTTAACACAAATTTTCACTTGAGATGAGGTCTTTTGTCAGCTTTATGAAAATGAATGCTCTTTTCTGTTTTTTGGTTTTCAGTGATCTGACCCATTACCTTGCCTATCAGTGGATGCCACACTTGCACCTTGCAATGGGTAGTGAGGGGCTCGTGTTATCCAGTCATTAGGACGGGTACTTTGCAAAAAATACTCAGCCGAGTACTAAAACCACTGGAGTAGTAAATCTGCTCACATTAAAATATGAAGACCTGGCCAAACCGGCTAAGCCTGTCATACTTGCTCGTAAATCTTCGAGGCTAGCACCCCTGCCCCCGAAGCCTATGCTATGTGTCGCTCACGGGAATCGAACTTTCGACAGTTTTAAACTGAGTTTTGCTGACAGTGAAGTGTGAACTACAGAATTATAGAGAGAGAGAAAGTCCGCTGAGAGCAGATAATTTTGCTGTTTTCAGAGAGATTTTCTGTGTTCTGTGCGGACCGAGTACTTTGATTACTAAATGGTTGAGAGAGAGAGAGAGAGAGAGTGAGAGAGAGAGAGAGAGAGAGAGAGAGAGAGAGAGAGAACCTTCTCCATTATCGTTGGCCAAAAGGACGATGAAGACGTATTTGATGAGGGTGATGGTGTAGATGATGAGGGAAAGGACACCCAATATGTCATCGTTGTTGCTGATTTTGCCGCTCGTGAAGGTGCTCGAATAGACGTACAGCGGCGACGTTCCGATATCCCCGTACACCACCCCGATGCTCTGGAACGCCAACTTGAGGATCGTTTCCCAACTATATTCCTGCAAAAATTAATTAAGCCAATTGCAATTTTCAGGCATCTATGTCACAAAGACACGGACACAAATCGAGACTCGATAACAACTGAATGGTCAGACCCCATAAGATCCTTGTCTCTAAGACCCCAGGATCTCTAGATCGATCCCCCACTGTCCTCCGCGTGAGAGAAGGTCGGATCCATGTGGGGTCCATCCCTTGATCCACGAGATCCACAGCACTCAAATGCACCTTAAGAGTACAATTTGTGAATTCGCAATTTTGTTTTTCAAAAACAGTGCATCAGAATATCGGATTTTTTAAAATTATTTAATTGATTAAATTATAATAATTTGATATAAAAAATATATTTATTACTACCGATAATAATAAAATAATATCATGTGACGTCCATGTGTTGTGTCACTTAGACATAGATAGAATCAAAATGGCATGTTCCTGTGACATAGGTTTCCAGTATTTTTTTGGCCACATCTGCAACTTCTCTTAAAGTAAATTGTTTATCTTTTTTATAACTAAGAGAAAACCTTCAACGAGAGCGCCTTCCCTCTGCCAGATAAAACTTAGGGTTGAGGACACCACCACTCGGCTTTAAGTGCTCTCTCTGCCTTTCTTAAGTCTTGAAAGATCTTTCTTATACATCATAATCGGATAATCTAATAGTATCTTTCTATAAAACCAAGCATGCAGATCGCATCTATATCGTAAAATAAAAAAAAAACAAAAAAAAAAACTATAAAAATCTCAATGCATACCAATTCACATATTTTGCTTGGTTTATATATATATATATATATATATATATATATATATATATATATATATATATATAGTGAACTCACCTTCTTTGTATGGGCACTTCTGCCGGGAATCTTAGCGGACTCAAAGTCCAAGGAATCCATCCTGCTCAAGGGTCTCAATTTCTCATCCTTCATCTTATGCATTTCTTCTTCAGACATTTTTTTCTTGGGATTAAAGGTCTCCAACAAGAGAGAAAAAATAAAAAGGAAGAAAAGGAAAGAGACTAAAGAAAGAAAAAAAGGAGGATAATTAGAAGTGAACGAAGCGCTCAAGCTTAGAGAATTGGTGAGAACCAAGTTTCCTATTTATAGGCCAAGGGGAGTAGGCAGACCCGAGCGCTCTGGTGACCTGTGATTGGCGGTGGCCTACCGGTAGCCTTCCTTTTGTGAGGCGAAAACGTGGGTTGACGAAATAACCGACACGTCATCATTAAGAAAAGAATGATTCCCTGGTGGGGCCTGCTGACTTTGGAGATACCTTCTTTGACTTTAAAGTCAACGCAAGACTCTGTGTGAAGCCCGTTTGGAAAATGACCAACTGGTCCTTCTTTAGCGGTTTCACTAAATGGTTGGGGGTAAATGGATCGGGTAGGATTGCGATCCAGTGGCCCAGATACATAATGAAAATATGAAAGCTATATTTATCTAAAAAACGAACAGGATGAGTATCACGATGCTATGATGATCCCATCGCACATAAGATGAGGATCTTAATCGATGCATGGGATATGGATCTGACCCGATCCGGTTTCATGATTTAACCTGATTGTGTTTCCCCATTGTAAGAATTATTATTGCCTATCCAGTGCGCTTCAAACAGATGAAATTCAATGATGGTTGCAATTCTTGTTAATAATCTTATGATGAATTTTCTTTTGTTTCGAAAAGCATCTCAATGTAGGTTGGCTTATTTATAATTAAAAAAAGGTAAGAAAATTTAAGACATAAAATTGTTACAATTTTTTTTAATGGGGGAAGAAACCACTAAGGGTGAACATCGGGTCGATCTGGCCCATCCCTATAAGGGCGCGACAGGCCCAAGCCCGGTCCAACTCAATTATATTCGGGCTCGGTAAAAGCTGGATCCTTTAGGCACGAGCCAGTCAACAAGCTGGGCATGTTTAAGCCTTGTGCATTTTGGCACATGAGCCCAGCCCCATTAGAGCCAGATTAACTAATCCCAACCCGATACAGTCCAGTTCTCCCCTAGAAACAAACTTCATCGTTGGCCCTGTTTGGGCATTCTAGGTATAGGTGTCAACGGGTCGGGTCGGGTTTGGTTTGGACCCATGTGGAACCAGACCTGGCCTCGATTTCGGTTATGGTATCAGGTCCGGACCCACCATAAGAGAAACCATACCCAGATCCAATAGGACCTACATGAACCAGACCCAGGCCATACCTGGTAAAATAATATTTTTTTATCATTTTTACATTGAAAAATTGCGGGTCGGGCCCGGGTCTTGTATAAAATTTTACAAACTGTACCAGACTCCATGTATTAATCGGACCTTCAGGTCTGGACTCGGGTCTTAATCGAGTCTTCTTATTTATCATCCTACCCGGACCCTATAGAGTTTGGTTCGGGTCGGTTCCAGGTAAACCAGACCCATTGACACCTCTAATCCTAAGTGCAAAATTCCTCAAGTATTCTCACCTTGCCTACTGGGGTAGTCTTCCGTTGGCTGTCACGTTGCAATTAGAGACACCTATATTCGAACTCGCAACATCCTTCAACTTGAATGTCTTAAGCCAATCCACCTAGCCAGGCATGCAGTTAAAAACTATAAATCCTCCTAAAATTGTGATAATATTGTAATATATTGAAAATAACAGGATAAAAAAAAAACTAGAAATAAGGATTTTCATGACCTGTAAAAAAACTAAATAGAATTTTCGAAATATAGATTGACTTAGTTTGTTGCAATGATGTTAATATGAATACATTGAAATTTAGAAGGACAAGAACAACCAAACCCTAGTTGAATTAGACCTTGTCTGGAACTGAAAATGCAAGATTCATTGGACTAAGTTCATACTATTTTGACCTTGCAGAACATATCCAAATGGTTACATTTGGTCAAAACAACTTCCCCAAATAAGTTTCAATTAAGGGTTCTTTACCCACAAGCATAACACATACTATATATATATAGTGGGAGTGGGACAAATATCGTGATATTTATGAAAAATTTTGTAAAAATATCGCGAGAAATTACCTAACCCTTTTAAACATTAATTTATTGCAATATTTTCAAAACATCACAATTTTTTCGTAAAAACAAAAAAATTGTGTTTTAAACACAATATCTATGTTTTTAACGGCTATTTACAGTGAAAATACGTGTTTTTATTTTTGAATATTTTTTGCATTCTACGTAAAACTTCATTTTTTTTATTTCTTAATTTGTTTATTATTGCCGAACTTTTGGCTTTTAAATTTCTGTCGCTATGGTCATAGATAACGAATCAGATACATGCCCTATTATGGTTGATCCAAGTTTTAAGCAGTATATTGCAGAATCTGAAGCCAGATCCAAATGAGATACGGTAAATGCGGCTGAATCTGTATGCTATATTGTTGGATACTGTAAAGACCCGTTGAAAACTAGGTATGTCAGCGGGTCGGGTGCAACCCGACACCCGACCTGAATCCGAGTCTGTTAGGGGGGGGGGGGGGGTCGGTAGCCAAATTTGGATCTGATTAATAATTGGATCTGGGTTTGGTATTATGTTTTGCATTCAAACCCAAATCCGATTAAAACCCGACCCAATTAAGTATAAATACCAGGTTTTAGTCGGACCCAGGTTTATTTTTTTTCATCTGAATCCTATTAGGCCAAACCCGATTAAGTTGGACTTGGTAATGACTAGATCCGAACCAAAGCCGAACTGTTTACATCCCCATTGAAACCTCAGGGTATATGTGAAGGCATCCCTACATCTGATTAATAATTGGATCTGGGTTTGGTATTATGTTTTGCATTCAAACCCAAATCCGATTAAAACCTGACCCAAGTAAGTATAAATACCAGGTTTTAATCTAGTCGGACCCAGGTTTATTTTTTTTTATCCGAATCCTATTAGTCCAAACCCGATTAAGTTGGACTTGGTAATGCCTAGATCCGAACCAAAGCCGGATGGTTTACATCCCTATTGAAACCTCAGGGTAATCAAGTGGTTTAGGTTCAAATTCTATGGGTGTCACCCTTTGTGCAAGCCAAAGTGTGGCAATTTACTGAGGGCAAAAGGGGTAAGCCCATGGAGTTTTATGCTGCCAAAACAGAGATAGTAAGTAGGGTGGGCAAAGCCAGCACGGCTCCAGGGAGGCAAATAGATCAACAGGCTCCAGTATTTGAAAAACTAGAGGCTTAATTGGGTGTGGGACGGGACCCCTCTTGTTTCAGTGGGTTAGGACGTTTCAAAAATGGGCCGGGGCCCACCATCTCTTAGTGGGTTGACCCATTTGGATGTGGATGTGGGGTCCTGCCCCTCTCTTTCCAAAGAGCCCAATGCATTTTTCTGTATGTGAATCCGCGTCAGCCAAACATGCCATGCTGGAAAATTGTCAGTTCCAATATTGTGGGCCTCATGAGTTAGAGTAAAACACATGGTTGCCAGTTGAGGAAGCGGGAAGCGAGGCACTTTTAAAGTTTTAGGCAGTGAGAAGCGTGAGACCACTTAGGAGCGAGTCGGGAATCCTTTCGGAAGCGACATAGGAAGCGAGGGGGAAGCGAAAAAAAATTGAAAAAAAAATACAAAAAAAAAAAAAAATTGAAAAAAATTGGGAAGCGTGGGGAAGCGGAGCGCTTCCCATAAAAGGGAAGCGCGCTTCCCATTTAAAAGTGGCCTAGGTAAAAAATTTCTGTATGTGAATCCGCGTCCGCCAAACATGCCATGCTGGAAAATTGTCAGTTCCTATATTGTGGGCCCCATGAGTTAGAGTAAAAAACCTGTGAACTATTCACTGGCGTTGGATCTTTAGATCCAGATCTTGAGCACATTCGAGCAACATAAGTTCACATCCTTTGCAATCAAAGTTCATGGTTCTCGACACATTTTTAAAATATGTTTAATGGGAATAGACCTAGCCAAGTCAGGAACTCGGCTCCCCCAACCGCACCCCAGAACCACCAGAATCAACTTAGGTGGGTCCATGTCTCACTGTCAACCTGACACCTCTGGGAAGACCAAACCACAACAATGATTTCTCCATGGTGAATAAGCAAAAAAAACAAAAAAAAAAAATCGCCACTGTCCTCAAATGCAAATGCAAGAAGGGCTGAGGAGGTGTTCAAAGCCAATCTTGTTTTATATGTTACAAGTTTTATGTGTTCAAAGCCATTAATCTTGTTAATCCTCACAGAGACTTTGGGTTATACAAGAAGATGACTAGAATTTAATCAGCCAATTTTTATTAAACTTTCTCGTGGTTGTGGGCAAAAAGTCTGTGAGTTCTGACCTGAGTCCAAACTGGATCCAACCAAAATTGCCAGATCAGCATGGTATATATATGCCAAACAAATATGATAGACCATATTTGGATCCTGGTCCGAATCGGATATGCAAATATGATTAGAACAGGATTAGAGTTCGATCTAATCCAACTTGTGTTATTGTTTTCATTTGACAATCAAATGATTTTACCCTCTTTCAGCAGATCCAATACCACAACATAATTCCCCCAGATCCAAAACTACATTGCATCAGATCCAAATTCGAAACTGCACCTACGCTTCAGAAAGCTTATCCAGTGTAAGATTAAGCCTGATATACCTCACATATCTGACCATTTGCAACCCCAGTTATAGGAAAGTTGCTGCAATCCAATCTTGAAGGTGGAAAGGACAAAAAAAACATCGTTTTAGGGACATTATTGTTATTATTATTATTGTTGTTGTTGACTTGTTAAATAGGCAAAACTAGGAGATGAACCAGCAGGATTCGATTCAAGATCTCTTATAGTGCATCCAGCATTTCCATTCCACCCAAAGACTTGGTATTTACCAAATGGGGGCTCTGCTTGTCTGGTAGGGCCAGCTAGTGCACGTCACCTTGTGTTGGGACGTTGCAGGTTCAAAACCCAATGGTATAGTTTTATAACTGGTAGGAGTCTGTTTAACCCTAGCTTACCTTTGAAAAAAAAAAGACTTGGTATTTGGTCATTAGCCATTGTGTAGTTGGTCAGTAGAATGCATATCAATACAACAACGAAACTATGCATGTCAATGGATTGGATTTTATCCAATATCCGATTGAATCCACTACAACAAATGTAACAATTAGCAACATATTTGTAGTGGCAATTTTGGGGCATGGTGCCACAATAGATGTCTAGTGGCGTTTAGAAAGACATGTATACGTGCCACTATAGGTGTTCAAGAAAACTGGCGCCATACCCTCTTTTTGAAGCTCGATGGTACAATGAATTTAGTTGCCGTCAGTGGACCGGGAGAAAGCAGGGCCCCGCCCTGCCCCGCCTCGCCCCATTTGGACCGGGGATGAAGGATATGAAACGGGGATGGAGGCGGGGATGGACCGACACTTTCCCCCACCCCGCCCATGCCCGTTAATGATATTACTAAAATATCCTAAATCAAAAAATAAAATTACAAAATACCCACCTTCATAAATACTCTTCTCTCACTAACCCTAACCCTATGTTTTATTCATCCGAGCCGTCGCCGTCCAGAGGAGAGGGAGAGAAGGTAAATGGGTTCTTTTTCTATGTTTGAATGAGGAAAACAGATCATAAGTTTATTCAAGTCAGTGATCCAGCTTGCAATGTTTATAAGGGTTATTCACTACAAAAGAAATCAGAGGACTTACTTTCTGCCCGTGGAATGAAAAATGCATTGTATTCAATCAGTTCAATGGATCTTATGGCGGAGTTTTTTAGTGCTCTTGCACCTTGTCAAGATCTGGTATGTTTATGAACTTATTTCTATAGATGTGGAAATGCCTAATTTTTTGTGTGATCTAAATGTTATATTTTTGTAACCTATTGTTTGCAAGTTTGTCTTATGTTCCATTGTGTGATATCTAAATATTTTTTCTTAGTAAAATATCTTTGTTTATTTTTTTTTGGTTTTTTGCATCATGGCTCTATTGGTGTTGTCTAAGATTCCCATGGCCATAAAGAGGCTTGTCTTTTCTCTTGCTGTTGTTATGTGAAGTTTGGCTTCATCTGTTGATTTTATTAAGAAGTTACAAGATGGTGGTGTTACTGCACATATACTTCATAAAAGAAATGATCTGATACTCATGCAGACAACCTGAGTTGGATGGGTTGGTATTGTTGGTCTTGCTCAGGTGTTCATTTTGATTTATTTTATTTATTAGTGTGTTCCTTTAGATGTTTTAGCGTATGGTGAGTCCTTTATATGTTCAATGAATTCAGCAGAGACAAGATCTGGGATGTCAATGGAAGACATTCATATTGGTGAAGGGGGAACAGACTGAAGATAAGAGAAGAGGGATGAGGCGGGGATGGAGCGGGGATGTGACAGGGGCGGGGGCGAGGCAGGGGTGGGGATTCATATTTTGAGATGGGGGCGGGGGTGGAGGTCCAAAGTCTCCACGGCCACGGGGATGGACCGGGGATGAAGGTTAAATTTTTGAGACGGGGCGGGGGTGGAGACCTTGTCCCCCGCCCCACCCTGGTCCATTGCCATCCCTGCTGAACACCAAACTTATAAGGATGACAATGCCAATAGTTTGCAGTTTCATCCTGTTAAAGACTTGTTTATCTTGACCACATTCCAATGAGTGATGGGAGATATCTTCAGGGGGGTTACCACCACTACAAAAAACCTGTGGATTAGCGACGACCTAAATCCGTCGTTAATCCGACGATAATCCATTGCTAAACAACTTAGCGACGGATTAGCATCAGATTAGAGACAAATAGCTTTCATCGTGATTTTTTCAACACTAATTAACAACAGAATATATCTGTCGCCCATTCCGTCACTACGTAGCGACAGAATGTATCTGTCGCCAGTTCCATCGCTAAGTTGCGATGAAATAACGAATGCCAACATTCGACGCAAGGCCGTCGTTACTATACGATGATTTTGGTGTTGCGATGAATTTATAGTCATCGTAAATCCGTCGCTACATTCAACGCTAATAGTAATTAGCTACAGATATATCTGTCGCTAATCCATCACAAACAAAGAAATTTTTTTAAAAAATATATTTAAAAATTAAATATCGAGAAAAAATTTCTTGTGATACAATTTATATTACCTATAAATAAAAAATAAAGTACACATCAAAATACATATAAAAGGAAACTAAAACAATTAATCGATCCACTGTAAAATTCGCAAGTTCTACTTATTTACAATTCAACATTTACATTTTTGAAACAAAAAGAAGGTAGAACAAATTCAACAGATGAATCTAATCATCGCTAAGATTTTGTGCGTCCTCTTGTTCATTGTCTTGATCTGTCCATTCAGATCCACTACGCTGATTATCGCCAGCAACCTACACGAGAAAAGAAAGTTCAATATTGATAAACAAAATATACTGAAATAAATTATACTCTATATGTGATTCTATCATGCTCATATGTGTTCTAAGTCAGTAAAAAAACTGTATATGTGATTCTATCATGCTCATATGTGTTCTAAGGCAGTAAAAAACTGTATATGTGATTCTATCATGCTCATATATGTTCTTAAGGCAGTAAAAAAAACTTATATGTGATTCAATCATGCTCATATGTGATTCAATCATGCTCATATGTGCTCTAAGGCAGTCAAAAAAATGTATATGTGATTCTACCATGCTCATATGTGTTCGAAGGCAGTAAAAAAACTTTATATGTGATTCAATCATGCTCACATGTGTTCTAAAGACAATAAAAAAACTGTTTTTGTGATTCTTTCATACTCATATATATGTGCTCTAAGGCAATAAAAAAACTGTATATGTGATTCTATCATGCTCATATGTGTTCTAAGGCAGGCAAAAAACTGTATATGTAATTATATCATGCTCATATATGTTTTAAGACAGTTAAAAAACTTTATATGTGATTCAATCATGCTCATATATGTTCTAAAGGCAGTAAAAAAACTTTATATGTGATTCTACCATGCTCATATGTGCTCTAAGGCAGTAAAAACATTGTATATGTGATTCTATCATGCTCATATGTGTTCTAAGGCAGTTAAAAAACTTTATATGTGATTCTATCAGGCTCATATGTGTTCTAAGGCAGACAAAAAACTTTATATGTGATTATATCATGCTCATGTGTTCTAAAACAGACAAAAAACTGTATATGTGATTATATCATGCTCATATGTGTTCTAAGGCGCAGTCAAAAAAACTGTATATGTGATTCTATCATGCTCATATGTGTTTTAAGGCAGGCAAAAAACTATATATGTGATTATATCATGCTCATATGTGTTCTAAGACAGTTAAAAAACTTTATATGTGATTCAATCATGCTCATATATGTTCTAAAGGCAGTAAAAAAACTTTATATGTGATTCTACCATGCTCATATGTGCTCGAAGGCAGTAAAAAAAACTGTATATGTGATTCTACCATGCTCATATGTGTTCTAAGGCAATAAAAAAACTTTATATGTGATTCTATCATGCTCATATGTGTTCTAAGGCAGGCAAAAAACTTTATATGTGATTCTATCATGCTCATATGCATTCTAAGGCAGGCAAAAAATAATATATGTGATTATATCATGCTCATATGTATTCTAAGGCAGTCAAAAAAACTGTATATATGATTCTACCATGCTCATATGTGCTCTAAGGCAGTCAAAAAACTGTATATGTGATTTTATCATGCTCATATTTGTTCTAAGGCAGGCAAAAAACTGTATATGCGATTATATCATGCTCATATTTGTTCTAAGGTAGTAAAGAAAACTTTATATGTGATTCTATTATGCTCATATGTGCTCTAAGGCAGTCAAAAAACTTTATATGTGACTCTATCATTCTCATATGTGTTCTAAGGCAGGCAAAAAACTGTATATGTGATCATATCATGCTCATATGTGTTCTAAGGCAGTAAAAAAAACTGTATATACGATTCTATAATGCTCATATGTGCTCTAAGGCAGTCAAAAAACTGTATATGTGGTTCTATCATGCTCATATGTGTTCCAAGGCAGGTAAAAAAGTGTATATGTGATTATATCATGCTCATATATGTTCTAAGGCAGTCAAAAAAACTGTATATGTTATTCTATCATGCTCACATGTGCTCTAAGAAGATAGTAAAAAAACTTTATATGTGATTCTATCATGTTCATATGCGCTCTAAGGCAGTCAAAAAACTGTATATGTGATTCTATCATGCTCATATGTGTTCTAAGGCAGGCAAAAAACTGTATATGTGATTATATCATGCTCATATGTGTTCTAAGGCAGTCAAAAAAACTGTATATATGATTCTATCATGCTCATATGTGCTGTAAGGCAGTCAAAAAACTGTATATGTGATTCTATCATGCTCAAATGTGTTCTAAGGCAGGCAAAGAATTGTATATGTGATTATATCAAGCTCATATGTATTCTAAGGCAGTCAAAAAAACTGTATATGTAATTCTATCATGCTCATATATGCTCTAAGATAGTCAAAAAACTTTATATGTGATTTTATCATGTTCATATGTGCTCTAAGGCAGTCAAAAAACTGTATGTGATTCTATCATTCTCATATGTGTTCTAAGGCAGGCAAAAAACTGTATATGTGATTCTATCATGCTCATATGTGTTCTAAGGCAGTAAAAAAAACTGTATATATGATTCTATCATGCTCATATGTGCTCTAAGGCAGTCAAAAAACTGTATATGTGATTCTATCATGCTCATATGTATTCTAAGGGAGGCAAAAAATTGTATATGTGATTATATCATGCTCATATGTGCTCTAAAATAGTAAAAAAATAGTATATGTAATTCTACCATACTCATATGTGCTCTAAGGCAGTCAAAAAACTGTATATGTGATTCTACCATGCTCATATGTGTTCTAAGGTAGTAAAAAAATTGTATATGTGATTCTATCGTGCTCATATGTGTTCAAAGGCAGTAAAAAAATTGTATATGTGATTCTATCATGCTCATATGTGTTCTAAAGCAGTAAAAATATTATACTGAAATATTATATAAAAGGTCATTATTGATAAACAAAATATACTGAAATAAATTATATGTAATGCACCTAAGTTAAGACAATCAAAGTTATATGAAATCTAACGACATGCAATACATCATATGAAACTTTCATACCTGAGAGACACCTACAAACGAAGCTCCCCTGTTCTGCAAAAAACTGTTGAACTCATCCCAGAGAACGTCGGCAATTGTTTCATAGAAGTAGTCACGCATTTTGTCCTTAACGATTTGGCGTACATCATCCCAAGAATCAGTCAGATGCTTGAAGATGATGTTGATGGGAGAAGTCTCTGAGCCGTGACTGGAAGAAGCAATGATTGGTGAGGTGTTCATATTAATCCCACACCCGAACACACGACCCTTTTTGGGTTCACCTGCTGCAGTCACCCATGCTGCAGGATCAAATGATGGATGCTGAGTAGAGTCATCGCTATATCGCTCTACCATTTGTTGCTCATACGACTTCTACAAAATAATGTTTACAGTATGAATTGATAATTAAGAATTACAATGTTTATAATAACTTGTATATTACAATGATTATTAATACAATAAATACATACCATTGTTGTTTTTGCCTTCTCCGATACGAACTCTGCCGTGGTCTTACGTTTATGTGTTTGAACAAACACATCCTTGTATGGAACAATGCCTCCTTTTTCTACTTCCTACGAAGTGAAATGATAAAAGATTTAGTTAACTGGTTTGCAACAATACTTATAAAATTGATTTGTTTATATATTGATGAGTTACCATTTTCTTCAGGTGGCTCCCAAAAGTCCTAGATCCACCTGTGTGTAGATGGGCTTCAAACATTTTCGCTCGATTTTGTGCAGCCTTCGCTGAGTGGTTTCAAAATGCATCCCCAACCCACTTGTCACACATTGCATCCCAAACATCTGACCTGATAGTAGGAGGTCCATGACCCTTCAACTGCAGTGGATCATCTATCCCTCCAGATGCTTTTCTTGCTGCAGTCTTCATATTGTACAGTATGTCTGCAAATCGATTAGCAGTCACCTTCTCCCACACCTTCCTTGCATCATGTTCCTCAATCGTAGTCGTGAAGTGATTCGAAGCCTATAAATTTTTTCAAAAAGTTAGTAGACATGATTATAACAAATAATTAAATATGAAACACATTAACTATGACAAACAACTGTATACCGTGAATGAAGACCACAATCTCTCTATCACCTCTTTTGGATACTCTTTCCATTGAGCGATCGATTCTAGTAGATATTGAAGTAGTGAATTCCTAATATTGCATACTACTTCTTGTGGCTCGAACCTCGTGCTGCATATGAATTGGTACACAGTAAATATTAATATACAATATTTATAAGATATGCAATAAGTGAAAATGAAATACTTACGGTCGATTATCGATATACACTATTCGAATGAGTCTTCTTGTGCCAGACTGAGAAGACCCTGCATCCTGTGTTGGCTCCTGACTTGTATGATCAACTGGTGTAGGTGGGTCATATACAGGCGAAACATTATCTGTAAAAAATATGTTAGAAATTTTCAAAATACGCATTTCAGCTAATTAAGCATCCAATTAGTTAAATGATATATCTATCAAAGGAGCCCGTGAAGATGAAGGTTGAGACTGACTACTACTTGATGAATGACCACTGTAAGCTCCACGAACCATATTCTAACAAATAAAAAATGTCATGCAATACATTCAAATTATTTCAAATCATTCACATCAAGTATTTCAATATATTCAAATAATTTAAATTAAGTATTGCAATAAATTCAAATCATTGGAATACCTACAAATCATTCAAATTATTGCAATACATTTCAATATATTCAAATAATTCAAATCAAGTATTGCAATACATTCAAATCATTGGAATACCTGAAAATCATTCAAATCGATTGTTCTTACAAATCTTGCAGGGACACCTAATCCGACATGTGGGATCCACTATACTGACACTTGCCATTGCAAATTCAATAAAACTTTCAACACCATTTATATATTCATGCGATAATTCATTGTCAACTATCCTACGGTACATCCATTCATGATTTGCAGTCATTTTGTCGTATGATGTTACTAATAGTATCCTAACCAGTTAAAAGAGAATCATTAGAATGTTATGATGAAGAAAATATCAAATTTATCATGCAATATATGATGTCATACAATCACAAGAATTATGATGCATGCATTGATAACTTAATATTTTCATGTGCAAACTATTCATAACACGATACATTCATTTGAAGCATGCTTTCATTATACAATTTCACATATAAGTTATAATCAAATTGAAAGTAACTACATGCAAGCATAGATACAATCACATCAAACATTGCAATACATCGAAAACATTTATATCAAAAAAATGTCAAACATGTACCTGCACAATATCTCGTTAACTACTACCATGCCTAGCATGGAATCCGTACTTCAAAAATAAGAATACTTCTATTCTCATACATTAAAATCATGCTCAACATGATCTCCAAACACCAACAAAGCAGTCCTAGATATTAACAACTAAGTGAGTGCGTGAACAATAAAGTGTTGCATCCAATAAATTAAATAACATGTGATGCGCTTGCATCACTTACTCACCACACCCGATTTGCATTATTTTTGTCACTTACTTACCACGGGTGGCGGGGCACAAGCGAGATCCGTTGAGAAATCTGCAAGAGACACTATGTTAAAATGAAGTCACCCTCTGCCGAAAGGAAAAAATTTAGAATAAATATCGAAGTCGGACGAGATTCCAGCGAGGCGGAACGCCTCACAGACATCAACCACCTCTCCATTCGACCTAACATGTTTTCAAGTTCGGCCAACCAGTCAGTAGGCCAGCGATGTACGACAGCAGCATGAGGTCTTCAGAGGCGGTGATCGTCCTCTGGAGCGACAGACACAGAGTGATGCCGTGGTTCAAGAACCTGGTGATCGTCGGGCGCCCCCGACCCGTCGCCCCCCCTGCCAAAATAAAAAATGAGGCAGGAGGGGTGACCCCCTGTCGAAAAAAAATAAGACAGGGGGTTGCCTCCTGCCCAAAAAAAAAAAAGAGGCAGGGGGGCGACCCCTTGCCGGAAAAGCAAGGGGAAGACCCCCTGCCCGAATAAAAAAATGAGGAAAGGGGGGCGAACCCCTGCTGAAAAAAAGAGGCAGAAGGTTGCCCCCCCTGCCGAAAAAAAAGAGGCAGTAGGGCGACCCCTTGCCGAAAATAAAAAACGAGGCAGGGGGGCAACCCCTTGCCGGAAAAAAAAAAACGAGGCAAGGGATCGCCCTCATGCCAAAAAAAAAAGAAGCAGGGGGGTGACCCCCTGCCCGAATAAAAAAATGAGGCAAGGGGGCGACCCCCTGCCGAAAAAAAAGAGGCAGGAGTTGCCCCCCCCCCCCCCCTACCAGAAAAAAAAAGAAGGAGGGGGCAACCCCTGCCAGAAAAGCAGGGGGCAGCCCCCCCTGCCAGAAATAAAAAATGAGGTAGGCGCCCCCCCTGCCGAAAAAAAAGAATGAGGCAGGGAGGCGACCCCCTTTTTTTTTCGGCAGAGGGGCGACCCCTTGCCGGAAAAGCTGGGGGGCGACCCCCTGCCCGAATAAAAAAATGAGGCAAGGGCGGCGACCCCCTGCCAGGAAAAAAAAAGTGACAGGGGGTCGCCCGCCCCCCACCCCTGCCGAAAAAAAAGAATGAGGCATGGGGGGGGGGGGGGAGACCCCCTGTCGGAAAAAAAATGACCCACTTACCTAGGAGACGTCGGGCAACGGGCGGGGGGCGACAGGCGGCGGAACGGGGGGCGATGGGCCGGGGAAGGGACGGGCGACAGGCTGAGAAGTGCGTCGGGCGGGAGAGGGCGACGGTCGGGGGAATGCGTCGGGCGAGAAAGACAAAACAGAAAAGAGAAATAAGGGTTCTGATTAGGGATTTACGGGAAACTTAGCGACGGATTTGGCGCCGGCCTACTTCCGTCGCAAATTTACATGACTAGTTAGCGACAGAATATTTTCGTCACTAACGTCGTCGCTACGTAGCAATGAAAAAACCTCCGTCACCAAATCCGTCGCTAAATGCCACAGGTATTGCGACAAAAACCTGACGTCGCTAAGCCGTTGCTAATTAGCGACAAATTTGGCGACAAAAGTTTTTTCGTCGCTATTTTCATAAATATTACGGATTTTAGCAACGGATTTGTTTCTCTCGTTAATCTGCCGCAAAGTTGCGATGGAAAAAATCCGTCGCAAACTTCCATCGCTAATGACTATTTTTCTTGTAGTGCACCATTATGCAGAAAGGGGTTTCCACGATTATTTGATTGTTTAACAACAACAACAACAACTACGCCTTCATCCCAAAACAATTGGGGTCGGCAATATGAACCAAAAAAGAAAATCATTCTGGATCTTCCATATGAATCCTTCTCCTCCAATCATTTCTATCCAATGCCATGTCCTCGGTGAGGTTCAAAGCATTCATATTCTTTCCTATCACCTCCATCCATGTCTTCCTAGGCCTACCCCGACCTCTTTTAACTAATATATTTTCCCATTTTTCCATCCTTCTAACTGGAGCATCATTAGGCCTTCGCCGAATATGTCCAAACCACCGTAAACGATTCTCTCTCATCTTATTTTCAATGGGTGCAATGCCTACCTTCTTACGTATCTCCTCATTCTGAATCTTATCTTTTATTGTATTTCCACACATCCATCTCAACATACGCATCTCAACTACACTCATTTTTTGAATATGATGTCTCTTGGCAGCCCAACATTTTGTACCATATAGTAAAGCGGGCCTAATCGTCGCCCTATAAAACTTTCCCTTCAATCGTAATGGCATTCTACGATCGCACAACACTCCAGTTGCACTCTTCCATACTATCCACCCAACCTTTATCCTATAATTTACATCTCCATCAATTTATCCATACTTTTGAATGTTAGATCCCAAATATTTGAAACAATCATCCACCGATATTTCTTGCTCACCAAGCTTTACTACACTCCCATCACTATTTCGTTGCTTACTAAACCGACATTCCATGTATTCTGTCTTACTTTTACTCAACTTAAAACCTCTTGCTTCCAATGTTTGTCTCCATAATTCTAACTTAGCATTAACCCCAACTTTAGACTCATCAATCAAAACAATATCATCAGCAAACAACATACACCCCGACACATTTTCTTGAATTGATCTCGTAAGCTCATCCATCACTATAGCAAATAGGAAAGGGCTTAAAGCAAATCCTTGATGTAACCCAACCGTTATAGGAAAATTGGTTGTCACCCCTACACAAGTGCGGACATTGGTTACTACTCCTACATACATATATTTAATTATACTAATGTACTTGAGAGAAACACCTTTCTTCATCATTGTCCACCAGAGAACGTCCCTAGGTACTCTATCGTATGCCTTCTCCAAATCAATAAAAACCATATGCAAATCTTTGTTCCTCTCTCTATTTCTCTCAATAAGTTGTCTAAGAAGATGTATAGCTTCCATAATTGATCTTCTAGGCATAAAACCAAATTGATTCTCCGATATCATGACAACCTTCCTCAACCTAGACTCAATCACCCTCTCCCAAAGTTTCATAGTATGACTCATGAGTTTTATATCATGATAGTTTGTGCAATCTTGTATATCACCCTCATTCTTATATAGAGGCACCAAAGTACTCTTCCTTCACTCATTAGGCATCTTATTTGTCCGCCAAATCTTGTTAAAAAGATTTATCAATCATTCTAAACCTTTATCTCCCAAGCATTTTCAAGCCTCGATAGGTATACCATTTGGGCCAAATGCCCTTCTTGATTTCATTTTCTTCAAAGCCTCTTCTTTTGAATCTTACACATGAAGTCACGATTCATCTCATGAAAAGGAATGGAGAAGTCTCCAAGATCCTGAGTAGGAAGTCATGATTATTTGATTGTTCCATTAATAAAAATATGAATACAACTTGAATCTAAAAAAGTAGGAAGGAAAAAAAAAAGAACACACAGCTCATGATACCATCATCCTAAATAACAGCCACGGGGCGGGGGGGCAGCCTTTCAAAGGGGCTTTATTCCTTGGTTGTAAATAATAGTCACTGAGGGCCAACCAAAAGTGAATCATCGTTGTATATGTTGAGGTATCAACTGCCATCTACAACCAAGGAATAAAGCACCATTATATCACATGGTGTGAATCATCAAAATTCAAAACATTGATTAAAAAATAACTAAAAATTTGAAAGTTCTTGACAAGTCCCATCACAAGTTATAAGAAAGCTTTTAAAAAATCGCCAAAACACCATGATCGACCAAAGGGCTTCATTTTTTATTTTTCCATCAAAGGGGCAATCCTAACATTGTATTTTCCCATTTAAGTCACTTTACCATCATATCTTGGTAATTTGAAAGTATCATCTCTATCTATGACAGAGCATTCACAGCCTAATCGATGCATTTTCTGCATTCTACAGGCTGCTAAAGAAACCCATGAATTTGGGTGTTGTTATATTTCTCTATACCAATAATTGAATACATAGGTAGATAAAAATAGGAAAAAAAAGTATTAAGCACCCTATACATGTCAAAAAAGGCAGATTCATGATTCTTAGAACATTATTTATGCATAATCACACAGTCAAGTTTCTGCCTTTATGGTGGCAGCTGAAAAACAAAGAGAACAAAAAAAAACCCTCTTCCCACAAAAAGAACTGTAGCTCTATCTCCCTCTTCTTCCCACAATCAAAATTAATTTTCTGTGAGACATGTCTTCACAGGATTCAATAATCAAGCATGCAAAAATTCGACGGTATATGAACAACGACAAAAACATGAAGAAGAAAAAACAGAATAACTTGGAGTTCTACGAAAAAGATCTTGCAAATTTCACACAATGTTCAACAAGGTCCATCACAAACAAAACTGAAGCATGGAGAATATATATGGTGGCTCCGGAAGAGCAATCTAAGAGTGCGATAAATCCTTTAATTTTTTTATTTAAAAATTCTATATAGTCCAGGAGAAAATGCCACAAGGTTCAATAAACCGAAAGAATAAGACACAAACATGAAGCAGACAAAAGAAAGTTATCAAGATGAACAACATTAAAAAAGCCATCCTAGTGTAGACCAACATATAAAGACACAAATCATAAAAAAAAAACATACCACCATTAATCCAAGAATACCGTATAAAATTCAGAAATCGAGAGTGCAATCATATCAACATATACACCCATAAATTAACTGAAAACCATACCATAACTAAATTGACAGTAGCGATAAGCCCTAGTCTAACAATCACTCAACCAACCAAGTCTTCAAGCTTTTACTCAACCACCTAAGATGAAGTAATCACTATCTTAACCAGTGTAAGGATATAATCCTTACAGAAAGATTTTTCTATACCCTCAAGATCCCGTCCAAAGATGATCCTCTAAGTAGTAACAAACAAAAAAATAATAATAATCATAAAGTTTTATTTTTTTCACATGCTTCAACAACGGAAGTAAAACCCTCAATACACGCAGTAAATCCATCTCATACATAAAAACAAGAGAAGAATACGATGAAGTAAACCCACAACTATGTATTAAAAACCCTAATAACCAAACCATTTCTGAGCTTATAGGCTCTCTAAAAAAATGCATTTCTCAACGCAATTGAGAAAAAGAGAGCCCAAAAGGGAGAAAAATCAATAGGAAAGATATGGATACAGCCTACAACCCCACTCGATCACTGATGAAGATTACTAGAGAGAGGTTCGGGTTTTAGAGAGAGGCAAGAAAGAAATGGAAAAAACGAGGAGGCATAGCTTTCGAAGCGTTTCCCCTCTCAAAGGAAAAAGGGATGGTCTTCGCTAAAACCTTCCGAAGGTTTTGGGCGTCGTAGAGGGACGAAGGATATTTATACTGGTAGAGGGACGATCTCGGTTGTCTGATGCTAGGAGCATCATGGACCATATGAGAAAGACTACCAATCATGACCAGAGAAACCCCTTTTGATCTGCTGCTTGCCGAGAGAGAGAGAGAGAGAGAGAGAGAGAGAGAGAGAGAGAGAGAGGCCTAATCTGCCTTGCGGGTTCCTCTCGTTAATGGAGAGAGAGAGAGAGAGAGAGAGAGACCCCGACCTTTCGGGTATGTATAAATATTTTATTATTTTTGTACATTTTAAAAAGTGAACAGTTGATGCCATTAATGGAAAAGCAAATAAGCTGATATGCTTATCATTTTCTCATCTTCTCTCAGCTTTCTTTGCGATGAAAACAGAGAAAAGAAGGGTGTTGCACCCATTAGTTGAAAGGTTGTTATCCAGTTGCTTTCTCAGAGGAAGTTTGGGGATTAAGGACTTAAGGCATTTTCATAATGCATTATTAGTAAAGTGGCAGTGGTTGATAGACAATGAAGAGGAGCGGGTAGGGAGGGTTCTTAGAAAAAAATATGGCCTCGAAGGGTGGCCATGAAATTGAGTGGAGAACACGAAGTAGAAGAATGGGTTTAGCTTTTGGAAGAGGATCTTAAAGGTGAAAAGTGTTAAGGTGAGTGAGAGGCGACGAGGACAAACATCTTTTTGGAAAAAGCAACTTAGACATCCAAACATTTTTTAGGCACCAGAGGGAGGGTAAAAGACAATTGGTTGGTTGAGGGTCAATGGCTGATCAATGTATCTCAACAACACAATTTAGTTACCTCTCAACAGATGCAGACCTTACTAGGATCATTGGCAGAGGTGAGGATTATGAACAGTAAAGACATAATAGGGTGGGAACACGAGAAGAATAAAGAATACAGTGCGGCCTCGTGATACCGGAGTGTAGGGCACCCTTTCCGCGACCTAGCTGCCTGATCAATGCTTTGGGGGGGATCATCTACCTCTAAGGGCGAGTTTGTCTGGATGGCTCACACTCATAAGGTAGGGCAAAAATGGATGACAATCTTCAAATGATGGGGTTTCACCTGGCTAGTCGGTGTTGTCTTTGTGAGTGTGTTGCAAAATCTAATAGGCGCCTCTTTGTTGGGTGCACATGGTTTAGGAAGCCGCATGATTTTTTCTGGAACAAGGTTAGGTCAAATTGCTTAAGTAGTATGCGAGATGTGTTTCTCTCTCATCGACAACAAAGTGAGCTAAGTAGAGGGGACTACGAGTAGAGGAGTTGGGTTTTGATCTAATGTTGGCTAATATGGTAACACAAGAATGCTATTGTTTTTGAGGGTGCAGATCCAAGCATGAAGTTATTACAAGTCAAAATCTTCTGAGAGTGGAGAATGGATGAAGCTGAAGAAAGTAAAAAAATGGGGAAAGCATCATGCTTCTGGGATGGTTTTGCATGCGCATGTTAATGACAACTTGTCATTGGAATCCAGCTGTCTCAAATACAACATTGTGATAAATGTATGTACATGTTGTAAGAAATGTTTTATGAAATGGGAATGTTTGCCTTTCTTCTCAAAAGAAAGGCACTCTGTTGACAAGTCTCCTATGTGAAACTCTCATATGAAAATATTTTTCTCTCCACACTTTAACCATGGCAGGATTGATGCCTCCATTTCACCTCATTATGATACCTCTAGATTTATATTTTTCTATTAAGCTCGGCTATTGAAAACATTACTCTTTTTAGAAGAATCATTCAGAGGAATGCCATTGATGGATCCGTTGAAACTACACCTCTCCATTTTCTTTAAGCCATTTTTTGACAAGCTTTTTAAGCAATTTGAGCTTCAACACCACTTTGAAAGCACTATAAGGATGAGGGTCAATAGCAACAACTCTTTAACGGCGAGAAAAAAACCGCCTCAATTGATCACGCAATAATGATGAGAGTTTTGCCCCTGCTAAATGATAGGTAATAGTGGTGACATAAATATCACACTGTTATTACTCTACTATGACCATGAATCTTGATGTTAAAGACAAAACTATAACGACAACCTTTGGATGTCTCTATTAAAGATATGTTTATAACAGTGAGATTATCTGAATGTTAAATATTGCTATTAAAATACTTTATTGCTTATATTTAACTAGTAGAAGATCTCACTGTTATAGATCAATAATGGTGAACTCTAAATCTTGTCGTTATAGGGTTTTACTTTATAACGGTGACAGTTATGTTGCCATTATCGAATCATATTTAAAAAGTGCCTGATGGACTATTTTTATATTTTTCTCTGTCTTTCTGTGATCTCGATGAACCACCACCGAACTATCGCACTTCTGTTCTCTCTCTCTCTCTCTCTCTCTCTCTCGTTTGGGTCACCCAACCCTCTTGTCTTCTTCATCTTCAGCCTTTCTTTGTCTGAGCCCGAGCCTCCGCTGTAACCATGTTGGAGATCATCTCCACCACCGGTTAAGGTCTCTGTTGCATGCATGTCTCTTTGCTTCTCTCTACTTCTTCTTCATACCACGATTTAAATGGATAAAAGAATGGTTTTATCAATGATATATGTGTTTTCGGTTTTTGGATTTTTTAAGGTTCATTGGTTTCTCTTTGTTGATTTATTAATTTGGTTTTTTAGGGTTCATTGGTTTCTATTTTCAGGTTTAGACTTTGGGCTATTATAGGTATTTACTGATAGATTTCAACCATTTGCTTTTTAGCCATGCATTTCAGCTTTTAGGGTTCATTGGTTTCTATTTTCTCAACTCTTTATGAGTTTGTGAGAAGATTGCGTAGTTTTGAAATATGGGTGGCAGAATGCTTGTTTCTGGTTATAACGACCCCAACTCATACACCTTGAAAATGCATATTTTTTTAAATCAATTACGGAAATCTTCCTAGAGACCCGAGGCCTTTACAGTTTCACTCACAGTTGGATAACCAAACAAACCACCAAGGATCTTACATTTATCATCCACACCATAATAAGCCAAATTTTATTAATTAAGTAAGAAAGATCTCGAGATAATTGCATAAAAAATATTAGAGTGCATAGATAATTAAATGTAAAAAAATAAAGAAAGAAAAACAGAGCCATGTTGTCCATCTGTGAAGTTGTCTAGCAAACATGTAACACTCGTAGCTCTTCTAGAAATGAGTCACTTTACTGATCCCCTGTGGCTGCAAAAACTATAAAAGTAGAGGTGTCAGAAATTCGAAGAATTCTACGTACGAATCCCTCTAATGAAGCAAGTAAGTATAAAGAATACAAATAAGATTCATGCAATATTTTAGAGGGATGCAATTATGACAAATTCATAATTAAATTAAGCATTTATGCAAAAAAAAACAATTATTAAGCATGAGAGAACATTTAAGCAATGACAGAGATCACAAAGTTAGCAAAACAATCATTTAACATACATTAGAGAACAACATCATGCATTCACCAACATGTAACAATTAAGGGACCAAGCAAATATGCATGATCTAATGCATAACAAGAATATACATAACTTCACTGCAATGCATGAGTAAATTATTATCTTTTATTAAAGTCTTTTTTTTCATATGCATGTCTCTATTAAATGCACACAATTTAAGTTTCTCTTTTTAATTATCGTTGCCTGCGGATACACCAAACATGTAAAATTTCTTGAGGTCAAGTAGGGTTCTCAATGTAACTTAGCACATAAGTTATATTTTATTACTGGGTTCCAAACTTAGTCCTCGACTGAATCACCTTTGAAACATTAGACCTCTACATTTAATGTCGAGACACTAAGGACCTCCACATCCAATAGTGTTACTTTCTTGGTATACTAAAACAACAACTGTGTCTACACACTACCTCCAAGCAAAGTGACAGACTCTTTCTAAAACAATGGCTAGGAGAAAGAACCTCAATATTGGGTTCAAGGGTAATCAATAGTGCACATAGAGTTCTTGTATCCTCGTGGTCTCCTAAAACCGAAACTTTAAGATTCTCATTATTTTGATGGGAGATCTCAGAATGTATATTACATTATTCTTTTATCTTTATTTATTATTAATAATTAATTCTTTAATTTGCAACTCAACATGCAAAGAAAGGCATAAACTCGCATATTTCTCTGCGAGAACCATCACGAGACCACTGCCTGTGAAAAAGCATAGAACAATGTAATACAGTGCAAAATATTAATGTATTTTTTGTAATGCATTTAAAATAATTAAAAAAGGAGCAACCCAAAGCTTGAGGCTCTCCGAACCTGCAATAATCCATTCGATTATCGATGCATCACAAGCAAAAACCATAACAATATGCCATATATGAGATAAATTACATGCCTTCCAAATGCAATTTCATATATGCAAACCTTTAACTATGCACATGACACAAAAACATTCATAAGCATGTTTTATTTCCTTTCATATGCTAGTGACATATGCAAGCTTTCATTTAATGCTCATTCTTTAAATGAACTGTACACTTCCCTTCATTACACATACTCATGTAAATTGCATACTTGCATTGCATACACATATTCACATCAAGGCATAATTTCTTTAAGTGTATATATGCTTGTCAATGCATGCTTCCATTTGAATATGCATAATTTCATCAAGTGTATATATAACTGTCAATGCAATGTTTCCTTTTGAATATGCATTTACCTTTCATTAAGTTTGCATATGACTGTTAATGCATATTTTCATTATGTTTGCACTTACCTATCAATGCATGTTTTTATTAATAAATCATTTCAATTAAAACATAGGAATGCTCATGCCATCATTTACATGCAACAACTATAAATTTCACATATGCACATGTATGCGCAACAACTGTGTCATAACCTTTTAATTAAGCATAATGTAGTACTGTGCAAGCATACAAACTTTTTATTCCTTTACACGCATACAGTTGATCCCAATTTTGAGTTTTACATTTGAAAAAAATTAAATCACAACATATAATATATTTTTTTGTTCAAATCTGTCCAAACCGAGCCCAACCGACCCAATTGGGACTCGACCTCAGCCAACCAACCAGGTGACTGAGCCTGTTCTGGGCTAGCTGTCTAGCTGACAGTGAGTTTGTTGGGGCCCAAGTGATACAGAAAAAAAAAAAGAAATCACTTCTGTTATGTTTCCCCCCTTTTTTTTGAAAGCTGCCTGGCCGAGCCCCACTCGGCTGGGTTCAGCAAAGGCAGCTGGCCTGGCTTGCCAGGCCAGCTGAACCTAGTTCAACCAAGCCTGACAGGCTGGCCAGCACTTGAAGTGAGCCTGGTCGGTTGGCTGGCCAAGCAGGGCTCGACCGGTCTGCCGACCAGGCCAACTAATGGCTCCCTGTTGAGATCATCTCTTTCTTTTTTTGTACATATATTTTTTTCTTATGTGTATCAGCATAGAGCCAAAGCCTTGGCATGAGTGAAGGCTTGAAAGTACAGAAAACAAACATAAATATGCATACACGGTACATTTATATGGCCAAATGTCATGCACTTAGGGCTTTATGCTCAACAATGCCCAAGAAATGCCAAAATCCCAAATCAAGTAGCATACCCATCATCAAGAACATGGTTATTCTAGTTTAGCATTCGAAATTTCATAAAAATTACCGAAGGTAACCTAAACGTGTATCTTAATACACTATATATTTTTTTATAAATCCAAAATACGATTTCTAAATTAATCTTTGAACCAGTCTTGATCATAAATCATTTTAGACGCTAACACACTAGATCAGTTGTTCATCTTGTATATATATATATATATATATATATATATATATATATATATATATATATATATATATATATATATATATATATATCCTCAAAACAAAAGTCGAATGTAAAAAAACAAAAAGAAAGTGAGGATACATAAGTTTTAACCATGGATTAAAAAGTAAATATTCAGATTTGTTCTTCCACATGGATTCCTACTAAATTATTCTATGAAAAACGAATTCGTACTCTTTTTCTCATTTGAATTCAAAAGAGAAACCCCCGTACCTTTGTAATGATTGGAAGAGAACAAGAAAATAAAAGTTGTGTGGTTGGAGAAGAAGATCCTTCTTCTTCTTCCTCCTCATTCCTCTCTTTCCCTTTCTTTCTTCTCTCTCTTCTCTTTCCCTCTTTCTTCTTTTCCTTTCTTTCCCTTCTTTTTTTTTAATATAAAGAGAGTGAGAGGGGGTGACGCCCCCCCTTCTCCATCCCTCTCTAAAAGGGCTAGAGAAGGAGAGTTTTCAATATGTGAAACTCTCTCTTTCTCTAGTTTCCAAATTTTTAAAAATTTCCATCCTGACTTTTTTTTTTTGAAACTTTCCAATCCTTTCAAAAGTATTTCTTAATATTTTTTTAAGCCTTTTTAGGCAAGTAGGAGGACTCTTTTAAGAAGTCCTACTCAGCCCTAAACCAAATTTTTGGAATTAATAAAATTTATTTTAATAATTAATTATTTAATAATTAATTAAATAAATTTCGAATTTCCAAAGTTAGTTTAATTACCCTAGGAGTCTTTTTAACTCCAACTAACTTTATATTAAAGCTTTAAACTGAATTCAAAGCTAAATTATTATTGGACATGGATTTGGGTCCGGATCTAAATCCAAAATCCAAACCCATACTCAAAACGAAAATGGGTCAAGATCTGTATTAAATCCAGATTAAAGTAGGTCTTAAATAAGATCCAAATCCATAATAATTTGGATCATATGCCTTGAATCCAATCTGATCCAACTTTGGATCCAGTTCAACAAACTACTCAATTTTTGAAAAAAATGCAATTTCTGGGCCAACTGGAACTCAAATTCCAAAAAATAAAATATCGTTGCGCTCAAAATTCTAAGACGCATCCAACGACATATTATACAAATATCAAATTCTGAATTTTGCTAAAAAATAACCAAAATTTCTCTCGAATTTTACTTAAATTTAAAGGTCGAAAATAAAACACTTTCTCACACTTCGATTGGCTCACGTCAACCTTGTCTATGAGACCTGGTTTCAGCCCAGACTCAAAAACATCGGTATTGAATTGAGGCTCAAACATTTTTTTCTCCCAGACTTAGCCAAATTTTCAAAAATCTTATAAAATGACTAAGTACAAAAATTCACGATATTACACTGGTTGCCAATGGATCTTATTTTGTTTATGTTTCAAAAAGGAATGTTATTAGTTTATTTTCTTATTTTCTAAGCGGTGATTGATGAAACTGTGCAAGTTCTGCAAGGATTAATAGTAATTTTTGTCTGTTGAAGAAGAAATAATATCTTCTTGTCAGCCAAAAGCACTTGGAATTGGTGACACTTCTCTTCAATGCACATTAAAGAAAATTGAGATTTTGTTAGGTGTTCTTTTGACTTTCTTTAAATTGAATCTTATTTGCTATTCAAGTTTGTATTGAAGAATGGTTTTATATGTCAATTTTCTCTGAGTAAACTTGTATGTGACCAAAGGGTAGACTAAAATATGCCAGAATTACTCAACTTTATATAGCTTGGCCGTTGGCTTGTATTCGCCTCAAGCAAGATCACCTTTGTCCCTTTCTCCATGTCACCTTCTTCTTAGTGCAAAGTGTAAAATAAAGTGGTTTGTATACTTACCTGCTTTCTTACCAATCAACTGGAAGGGTCAAAGCAGCTTCCTATGGATAGGAGGGGTCTCTATTCTTTAAAATTTTTAGAAGCTACATATTTGCATTTGGGGTGATGAATTGACACCAAATAAACTATAAAATTGTCGATGCACATAATAGCATTGTTTGTGCCTCTAATGCTGCTAATGTTGTAGCAGATTGATGACATTCATTAATCAAATTGCATTTATATGTTCATTTAGTGTACTTGGAACATAATGGCTTGTGTCATGAACTCATCTATGAGACTGTAATAATATCCCTCCCATACCATATGATGGTATTGCGAGGTTGTTGAAACACATACAAAACACTGATTATAAGATTTGAAATGTATTTGCTGGTGAAACACATTCAAAACACTGATCATAAGCTTTAAAATGTTTTTTTATAAATGGCATAAATGTTTAGTTATAGTTTTAGGGTTTGTCTATATATATATTTTTTAATTATCACTTGGCATGAATCCATGAATAATAAATGTTTGATTTTGTTAGAATATTAATGTCTTTTAGGATTTAGGTTATTGATTTAGTTTATTATTTTTTTTCAATTGGCTTACTGCTTAGGTTGCTTATCATTTTTTTCACCACTGATCAAAGATTCTCTTGTTGAATATAGTGGAGTCACTGTCTATGAATATGGATCAATCATGGATACTCATTCATGATAGAAGATTTTAATCTTATATATCTAGAATTAATCGATTCCGTGAAGCATCACATGCTCACGTTGATTCCGCTGGTAGGATAAGATGCCTATGTTGGAATTGCAAGAATAAAGAACATAAAGTTCTACCATTGATCAAACTATGCATGATTAAACATGGTTCTACCACAAAATATCAGTGCATGCACATCATGATGAGAGCAAGGATATAACAGAGGTTCATGATCGGGTCAAAGAAATGTTGAATGACATTATTATAAGGATAACATTGGATCCAGCTCTAGATGATGATGTTGAACACAAGCTCCTTCAAGACTTAATGGGTGATGCTCAGAGCGATCAATATCCAGGTTGTACAAAGTTAACAAAACTAGCTTTTATTTCCAAGTTGTTATATATCAAAACAATAAATAATTAGAGTAACAGATTGTTCGACATGCTTATTGATTTGTTAAAGGAGGCATAGCCCAAATGAAAAAGATTGCTAAACTCTTACTATGAGGCGAATAAATTTGTGAATCACACCAGCTTTGATTATGTAAAAATAGATGTATGCGTGAATGACTATGTGCTTTTATGAGAGAAGCATGAGAAGAACAAAACATGCTCAAAGTGCAATGCTTCAAAATAGAAACCACACAAAGACAAATGAATGAAGGTTCTTTAAAGAGTATGACAATATTTTCCCATAAAGTAGAGGTTGTAGTGCTTTTTCATGACAACTTAAATAATATTAAATATGAGGTGGCACAAGACCCGACGTACAAGAGATGAGAACATACTAATTCATCCATTAGAGTCTACAATGCAGAAAGAGTTTTACAAAGAACATATATCGTTCATAGTGGAACCTCACAATGTTTATCTTGGCTTGGCATGCGACGATTTCAATCCATTAAAAAATATGAGCCAGTCATACAACATATGACCCATAGTATTATTGTTGTATAATCTGCCTCCATGAATATGTATAATAGATCCTTCATATATCTTTCCTTACTCATCCTTGGACCAAGGGCACCTGGAAATGAAATAAATGTTTACATGTTGTCGTTAATAAAAGTTTTGCAAAAGTTATGGGATGATGACATTAGCATATATGATGCACAAACTAAAGAGATATTTCAGATGCGAGCTGCTGTAATATGAATTAGCAATGATTTTCTAGCATATGCCAACTTATTAGGATGGTCTACGAAGGAAAAGCTTGTGTATCCAGTTTGCAACATCGATATAGTTTTAGATAGCTTCAAGTGCGGCAAGAAGACGTGTTATATGACACTATCGAAGCTTCTATTGTTGAGGCATATATTTCAACATAATATGCAGGTTTTTTGCTCAATGTATCTTAGTGGCAGTGATAGGCCTAGCACAACAAGGACACCTGGTTTATCTGTATTCTCACATGACATTCGCATGAAAGCAGAATGTGGTTTATCAATTATACTTTTATATTCAGAATGTACGCGAGCTCATCAATATGTACTAGACAACTACGTTGAATGTGATCCATATCTAAGAGAACACAGACAAATCATCCACAGCTTGTGCAACAATGTTCAGGAAGCTACAATATGACATGTCCAAGAGTTCACAAGTTGGTTTCTACATAATCACAAGGATGCCTCTCCAGAATTATGAAGTCTCGTAAGAGGAACTGAGCATGAATCACAGTCCTATCAAACTTGTGATATGAATGAAATAAGGTTTTATACAGAGTCTCGAGGTGAAGACCATAGTTCTTAGAACAATAGAGTAATGGTTAAGTGTGAAGGCGATATAGGAGAATCTGATGTAGACTAATACAATGTTCTAAATGATATTATCAGATTTAAATATATATGATGACATTAGGTGTATACGTTCAGATATTATTGGTTTGATAATAGGCATATATGTAAGGACAAATACTTTACATGTGTCAACATGTCTCACCGAGCATACTAGGTGGATCCTTTTTTTTTAGCCTCTCAAGCCATATAAGTATTTTATATTAGAGATCCCACAAATAGTGAAATGCATATCAGAGGATGATTGATAAATATTTCAATGCATAGCATAAAATATAATACAAAGAAATATATACGAGATTCTATTATCTTCAACTGAACAAAATAAAGAACAAAACAATAATGCATATCAGAAGGCTGATTGCGAAGGGGTTGATTCATTACCCCCCACACCATTGATGAAGATCCTATGCCATTACACAGAGATGATTTAGAGGACGATTGATAAGTATTTTGATGCATAATTTTGTAGAAGATAAAGATTGCCTCTATGATGCGATGCAACAGAAGAACATCCTCCTGAGGAGGAAGTATGAAAAAATTTGCAGGTTTATAGCCTATAATGAAGACATTCTTGTCTTGCCATTATAGGTGAGATCCCTGTCTCGCCATTATAGCATGGCTATAATGGAGAGTTAATTCTCTCTATTATAGCCTACAATGTCAAGTTAATGATCATCGTTATAGGCTATAATGATGAGACATGAATGTTATAACCTATAGGTATCCTACAACAGTGAGGTAGAGATCTCGCCGTTATAGGGTATCTCACCGTTAAAGCATTCTCACCATTATAGGCTACCTCGCCATGATTAGTATTTTCAATAATGATGAGATTCTTTGCTAGTATTGGTTTATCTTTAACAATGACCTATAAATGTCATCAATATTGGTCAACAAAGGCCATTTCTTTGCGGTGACTTATCGATGAGATTTCTTGCCGTTATAGGCCAATAGCAACAAGAAATAGAGTAATAGCGGTGAAAAAAATCACCCACTATTGACCCTCATCCTTGTAGTGAAGCTGCCAATTTTCTATCGATCAGTTGAGAACACCACATTGAAATTGCTTTTAAAGACTCAGACACTTAGCCATCAATCTTCAAATCTAAACAGTGTTTAATACTAACCCAAATTCCATAATAACTGGCACATGATTAGAAGCGATCCTAGGTCCAACAACTTTGAGATCATGATAGACTTCCACAAAACCATGAGAGATGAGTGGACGATCAAATCCTCTCAAGAAAGGTGATCTTCTATTGTTGGACCAAGTGAAGAATTGCCCACCAATCGATACATCATATAGGCCACTTGATTGAGAAATTATTAAAGTCCTTTATAGACCTCGTGGACTTTATTGGGAGATTGCATTCTGATTCCAACCACATGCAATTGAAGTCACCCAATGTTCTTCTACTTGAGAACTAATGTCATTCAGTTTGGACCATAGGTTTTTCTTTCGTGCTCCCGTGACTGAGCCATAGATAACTGTCATCAAGAAAGGAGCTTGCAGCAAGGGATATGAAAAGAGGATAGACAAGGTATGCTCACCAACTTTCACTACAAGGAAACACATCATTATCGACCATAAAAATGGCGACGATAAATTATCATCATCAATAATAAATTAATCCTGATGATAAACAATGTTGTAGTCAAAACAGTTATAGTCGATATAATATTATCGCTCCTATCCCATCGATAATATGAATAGGAACACACAAAAGATGGTCACGACTAGATAATGTCGATTATATTATCATCAATTTTAAATACGACGATAAGTAATCAACGCCTATTACCTTTTATACTTTTTGTAGTATAGATGATGATAATTATCATCGTATATATTCTTATTTTTGTCAATAATTATCACCATGAATATGTTGATTATTTATAATCTTGATTATTTGAATCCATTTGAGACAACAATTGTCATCGTTAATAGATTACAAATAATTAGCATATTGATGACTATAATTATCGTCGTGAATATGCCAATTATTTATTATCTAGTGACAACGATAATTATCGTTGTCAATATGCTAATTATTTAAATTTATTAGAAACAATAATTATGATCATTAATAGATTATAAATAATTAGCATATTGACAATGGTAATTATCGTCGTCAATATGTTGATTATTTGTAATATATTGACTGCAATAATTATCGTCTTCAATATGCTAATTATTTGAATCTATTAGCGATTATACTTATCATCATTGATAGATTATAAATAATTGACATATTCATGATGATAATTATCGACGTCAATATGTTGATTTTTTATAAACTATTAACGACAATAATTATCATCATCAATATGCTAATTATTTGAATCAATTAGAAAGGATAATTATCGTCGTTAATAGGTTATAAGCAATCGGCATATTGATGACGATAATTATCATCGACAATATGCTGATTATTTATAATCTATTGACAACGATAATTATCGTCATCAATACGTTAATTATTTGAATCTATTAGCGATGATACTTATCATCGTTAATAGATTATAAATAATTGACATATTAACGATTTTAATTATCGTCGTCAATATGTTGATTATTTATAAACTATTGACAATGATAATTATCATCATCAATATGTTAATTATTTGATTCTATTAGCGATGATAATTATCATCATTAATGGATTACAAATAATCGATATTTTGACGACGATAATTATCATCGTCAATATGCTAATTATTTGAATCTATTAACGACAATAAGTATCATGGTCAATATGCTAATTATTTGAATCTATTAGTGATAATAATTATCATCATTAGTAGATTACAAATAATCAACATATTGATGATGATAATTATCATCATCAATATGCTGATTATTTGTAAACTATTGACGACGATAATTATTGTTGCCAATATGCCAATTATTTGAATCTATTAGTGACGATAATTATCATCATTAATAGAGTACAAATAATTGATATATTGATGACAATAATTATCACAGTAAATATGTTGGTTATTAATAACAACAATAATTATTCGTGCCAATATACTAAGTATTTGAATCTATGCTTAGTATTTGTAATCTATTGATAATGATAATTATCATCCTCAATATGCTGATTATTTGTAATCTATTAATGATGATAATTATCATCGTCAATATGCTGATTATTTATAATCTATTGACGATGATGATTATTGAAATCAATATGTTGGTATACACCATGATTTTCATAGTTTTTTTTTCTAAAATTTTATTGTACAGATGCGATCTAGATGCATAGTTTCATAGAAACAGACTCTTGGATCATCCGATTATGATGTATAAGAAGGATCTTTTAAAACTTAAAAATCAACGGTTCAAAATTTTCGTAAACATGCTAGCATAAAAATCTGACTGATTATGACAATTCAATAGTCGATTCCAAGCAAATGGACCATGTCAAATGCATCTGTAGGGTTAGATTTGCAAAAAAACTTGTAAAAATCTTGGTTCATACCAGTTTATATATTTTGTTAGTTTACATGTTATAGTTTTCCTTGATCAAGAGTAATTAAAATATGTAAATCAGTCAAATATGTAAATTGGTATGCATTGAGATTTTCATAGTTTATTTTTTATTTTTTTCTAAAATTTCACCGTACGAATGCGATCTAGTTGCATGATTTTTATAGAAACAAACTCTTGGATCATCCAATTACGATGTATAAGAAGAAATTTTAAGGCTTGAAAATCAACAACTTAGAATTCTTGTAAACATGAAAGCATAAAAAATATATTTTTTATCCGATTACGTTGATCCAATAGTCAATTTCAAGCAATTGGACCACGCCAAAAGCATATGTAAGATTAGATTTACAAAAAAACCTATGAAAATCTTGGTTCATACAAGTTTACATATTTTGTTTGCTTACGTGTTACACTTTTCTTTGATCTAGGATAATTAAAATATGTAAACTAGTAAAATATGTAAACGGGTAAGCACCGAGATTTTTATAGTTTTATTTATTTTATTTTATTTTTAAATTTCATTGTACAGATGCAATCTAGATACATGGTTTTATAGAAAAAGACTATTGGATCATCCAATGACGATGTATAAGAAGGATCTTTTAACGCTTGAAAATCAATGAATCAAAATTAGCACAAAAAATCACATTTCTTGATTTGATTACAATGATTCAATAGTCAATTCCAAACCACTTTTAGTGGATTTGCTTGAACCCACTTTAAGACCTTAAGATTCAACCGTAGACCCATTTGACCCAATCCAAATATATCTAAGATCCAAACCCTAATAACCAGGTCCAAGACTGTCTTATGCCCATATTTCCCAACCCAAGCCCGTTTGAATTATTAATCTAAAACTGAGGATGGTGATGCCTTCCCCTCAGCAACCACAACAGTGGATGATGATGCCTCCTCCTCCTCCCGATCCTATTCCTTCGGTCCACATGCCTCAGCCCCTCTCACACCCTTCTCATCCCCAACCGCCTCCTTTCCAACCCCCTCAGGTGCCGCCCCCATAGCCAAGCAGCAGTCACCGCCTTAGATGCAGCCCCAGTATCCCCTTCAGCAGCAACCTGCTAGCGACGACGAGATTCGCACCCATTGGATCGGTGACTTGCAATATTGGATGGACGAGGGCTACCTCCACAGCTGTTTCTCACACGCAGGAGAGGTAACAAATAATTCATTCTGCTGTTGCACTTATTGATTCACCTCTTACCATCCAATTCCCCTATGTTCTAGTTGTTTATCAGCTACTTGCACGGGTGTTCTTATCTGTCTTATCTTTTCTTCCTTTTCTTTCTTCCGGGATTATGCTTTTCAAGTGCTACTAGATTCTTTATTGTATATTGTGTGAACGTAGTACTCAATGATTCCTTTTCTTGCCATCCATCTCGTATCATTTATTTAATCTTTTTTTTTTAAAGAAAGGAATGATATATTAATATGAATTAAAGCTAATACATGTATAGATAAACTGATGAGATATCACTTGCTACTTTCTGTTGATAAAGAAAAACAGAGAAGTCAATAAATCATAAACCGAATCAGAGTATAGTTAAGAGAAGAAACCAGCCCAACGTAAAACAGTTCCATCATAAGCAGATGAGACAGGACGACATTCTGGATTCCAAGAAGCCAAAGAATTGCTTCACGAGTGGAGCCATGAAGGCAGCTCCAACACATGGAAGATAAGATGAATAAATCAGCATTGCTGACACCGGAAGCTGCAGCCAGAAATGGCTAAGGCAACGGGCATGCAGATTCCCATGACATGATATCTCCCAAACCTCAGATAACCTGCGCAGCAGAAATAGCATTGACAGAAGCACCACCATCCAACAAAAGCGAGGCAGAAGAAGAAATGGAACGTATTCTGCATTTCCATGGGATGTAGCCGTGAGTGACAGGTGCTGTGCTTGTAGTGAGACCAGCAAGCGATGGAGAGGATAGCACCCTGCAGCAGGCATGGGTACCATGCGGATCTTCAACCGAACCAATATATCACACTCAGCGACGCACACATCCAAAGACCCCCCACCACACAACGCACACACACATGCCTCACCCCACCCACACGCACAAGTTCCAAAATGCACACACAGATGACCCGGTACACAGACACAATCCCACCAGAATACACACACCCAACACTGCAACCCTTGTTATAGAACTGAGAAAAACTTGTAGAATTGTTGGAATTATAAGCTAGACTCTTCGTATTCCTCTCTCATTTTGGGAACTCGTTTTACTTATTGGAATTATAAGCTAGACTCTTAATATTCCTCCCTCATTTTGGAAATTCATTTTACATTAAGGCTATCTGCAGTTTTTCTATGCAAACTCTTTGGGTTTCTCTCTTATTTATTTCTTCTCCTTGAAAATGTAATAGCTTTTTAGTTTTTCTAAAATAGGAATTTATTATATAATTAAATTCTGGTTGGCCTTAATGCTATATATATAAATATATATAGCAATCATGTATCATCATTTTGATAAGTCCTTGGAATATTTTGAAGCCTTTTATAGCCTTCTCTAGCACCATTTCTGCGTGTTTTTCATTCTAGAGAATAATCTTCTTCTCTAGTTTGCTGTTTTATTTTCAACAAAAATGCCAGAATTAGTCCTTGATTCATAGACATCCGCCGCAAGATATCTGCTAGAAATACGTGAAAAAGGACCACCAACTGTTAAGAGAGCATATTTGAAGAGATATAAGGGTAACATCGATCAAAAGGAAACAACTCTTCGAACCTCAACCCAGTCAATGGGGAGGCTGGGCCATTTTAGCCTAAATCTTGCACCAATCTCCCAACGCAGGTGATAGAGGAGGCTTTCTAAGTTGGTAGCTTTCTCGCGAAAGATACACTTATTCCATTCTAACCATATCTCGCACCAAGCAATCAAAACCCATGTACGCCAAAGAAACAACCAGCGAGCACCTCTTGCCTTGAAATGAGGTGCTATAACAACCTCTCTAGGGAATGCTATAGAGTCCCAATCCCTAAAGAGGTCACTCTAAGAGCGGTGAAACAAGGTGCAAAAAAAACTGCAGTCCCAAAACAAGTGAATTGTGGACTCTTCCACACACAAACATAGTGGAGAATGACTAGCTAAGGCAAAACCACACTTCTTCAGTTTGGCTTCCGTATTAACCTTGTCATTAAGGATCATCCATCCCATAAGAGAGGCTCTAGGTGGTAGGCGAGCTCTCCACAAAGCATGCTTTGGAAGCCAAATAACTGATGATGACCTCGTAGAGAGTTCATAAGGGTACACCATTGCTGAAAAGCCAACTTCGATGGATGTCTACGCAACACAATTTTCCATACTCCCAAGGTAGGTGACCAAAAGTCTCAAACTTTGCCATAATTTGCAAGAGCAAAATCATAAACTAAAGGATATAAGTCTCGTAGTTTGATATCTTCATGCCAAGGCTCTAGTCAGAAAAGAGTATGTTCACTGCATCCAATTTTTATTTTCACCACTTCATTAAAGTTTTTAAGCACTGATATCTACCCTTTCTAAATATCGGATCCTCGTAGTCATTTATGATTTGTTGACCAGCACCAAGCCCACCCTTTCAGGCCGTATTTCTCCACAAACACCTTCTCTTTTACAAATAAGTCATAGCCATTTTGCCAAGAGAGCTTTATTGAATCTTTCTAAGTTGTGAAGTCCCAAGCCCTAAAAAACTAGGGGCTAAGATAAAGAGTCCCAATTTACCGTCACTTTAGCTTTCCCATCCAAAGACCCATGCTAAATAAACTTTTGAAATAGAGAAGCCTTTTTTTTACCATTTTTGGAATGTTGAAGATTTGTAGAAAATAAATTGCCGAACAAGAGATGTTAAACCACACTAGATGAATTCTACCTATTCTTGAGAGAACCGGGAGGCACAAGATTGAATTTTTTGGCTAATTCAATCTTCTACCACACTCTAATGGTGCTTCCTGAGACCCCCCAATATAGTGGAAGGCCCAAGTATTTCATTGGTAGACCACCCACATCATAATTGAATATGGAGGAGGCCATGATTTGAAGATTTTTGTTAGGGTCATTAAGCACCATAGCTTGAGATTTGCCTTCATTTATACATAGAGTCGACATTTCTAAAAAGCATTTTTGGATGATTTATAAGTTTCACATGTTTGTCTCCGAAGCCTCTCCAAAAATTAATAAATCATCCACAAAGAGGAGGTGTGAGATAGATACCGAATATGACACCATACACCTTTTAAATATTCCAGCCCTAGTCGCATTGAAAATCATAACTGACAACGCCTTCGTGGCAATAATGATGAATAGAAGGGAGAAAATTGAGTCCCCTTGTCACAAGCCCCTTTTAAGTTTAAAGAACTAACATTTTTTTCCATTAATAGACATAGCAATCAAAGTGGCAGATAACATGCCTTCAACCCAACATATCTATTTATCACCAAACCTCATGTTTCACATGCAACACAACAAAAATCTTCAATTTAAGGAGTCAAATGCTTTTTCAAGGTCTATTTTGAGGATGAGAGATTGTGTACCTTGAAGGTTGATGGAATGGATAGTCTCATAAGCTATGCCACATGCATCATGAAGTTTTCTCCCCAGAATAAATGTGTTTTGTGACTTTGAAATAAGCCGTCCAATGATACTCTTCATCCTTAAGGCCAACACTTTTGAAATAAGCTTAAAAGAAAAGCCCACCAAAGAAATTGGTCGAAACTAACTTAGATCTTAGAGATGTGGCACTTTGGGTATAAGAATCAACAAAGATTTACCCAAGGCCTAAGAGATTTTTGTATTCACAAAAAAGTCCATCATCATATGTAACAACTCTCCTTATATAGTATCCCACATGTGTTTGTAAAATTCAGAAAGCCATCTATATCCGTAGTCTTTCCATTCGGAAGAGACCAAATAGCTTTTTTGACTTCTTTCAAAGAAAAGGCATTTGAGATTCCAGCCCTTTTTTATTCATTCATTTATTTAATCTTTTTTCTTCGTGCCTTTTGTGTGGATTTAATCTATACATTGAATTGTTTGTTCGGATGAGGTTTCTCATCAGTACAATGTTTGGTGTGTCATTTTGTTTCCTTATTTCTTCTTCCTTTAGTTTTTGGATTCATTGATATCGCAGCTAGTTGCTTCTTCACATTTAGTTTTGCATTTGACGTGGCCATTTTTTCTTCATCTTTTGGTTTTCCTTTTATTGTCATATTATGGTTTGTTTTAAGCTACAGCAGTTGCTGAGTTTTCAATATCTTGTTTGTTATATTCACCCGGAGGGAAGCAGGACGGCTGTAGAGGTATAGTCTACTTTTTATCACCAACTGTTTGATCGGTTCATCCAGATTGCACAAGCAGAAGCTAATTCTTTGACTTCGTTTAATCGTCGATGATTTGCGCATTCTATTATGTCAAAATGTGCTGACTACTAAAGTGGGGTTTTTGTACGCAGGTTGTCTCGGTGAAAGTCATCCGGAATAAACAAACTGGGCAATCAAAAGGCTACGGGTTTATCGAGTTTGTTACACACGGAGCTGCATGCTTCTTGTTGATCTAACAGGAGAAAAGGGCCAAGCTTGCACGATATTTGAATGATCTAATTGGAGAAGGAAACATAGAGAGCATGCTTTTTGTTGAAAAGGGCTTGCGATAACTAACTACTTTAAAGGTTTTCTTTTAATGTCTATTTATTTTTTAGTTGCACGCTGATGTGATTATCTTTACAGAGGGGCATGGAAAAAATGTAGCAGGATGTAGGCCAAAAATGAACTGGATCTAATTCTAAATGGTAGTGTTTGTGTTTTACAAGTTTTGTTGATATTTTGAAATAGCGAACTTCCAAATGCTAGTTTTCTTCGCTTGTGATAAAGGAGTGCCTTAAAATAGTCTTTATATTGTGTTAATTGTCTGTAAATTTCGTTAAGTTGATTTATTTGCATCCTTTAGTCAGTCTTGCGAATGGACTAAGCAATTTTTATTCAATAATGCTATTTCTTGGCTGTTGGAATCCTTGTCTCTGTGTATGGGCGCTTGTTCTTCACTCTTTTTTATGCATGGTGCTGATTATATTTTGTTGTTAATGCTTTTTGGTTCAAGGTAGAGGATGTTGCTGTGCTTGGGCTTGCACAACATAGGAGGCCAAACTTGGCTAGGATGGTTAGTCATTCACTTTCAGTATCTGCTGCATTCTCCACAATATGACGACCTTTACATATTGTCGGGCATGGTGCTATGCCATTGTTGTTGTTTGTTTTTGTCTTTTCTCCATACTGGGAATTTGTTCTTGATTTTGTATTATGGGAAGCTAAGAGTGCATATTTTTATAATAGGCACTTGCATTTACTTGTTTGAGTGTGGACATTTATTGTCAATCTTTGGCTTATGTTGACTTGTGCCAAGCTGCTAATGTTGTCGCTAACATAATTCTGAATATGTAAGTTCCCTGGTGATCCAAAGTATGTAAAGGAATTTGGTGATCTATTTCCTCAATACATTGTTATTAAAAATGTAACACCTCGATTTGGGACATCGAGAGCCCGAGTTCGGTTAGTATTACTTTTTAAAGGAAAAGTATACAGAGTTCACACAGAAAAAACATGGCTAATTTTTTTTTCATTCTTTTTGCAATAACTCACTTTCTTTCACAAAGTTTATCATTTATAAGATAAAAAAATGACAAGTACATGAATGTTCAAGGACAAGAAAATAAAAACTACTAAGTACTCTGTTAAAGTAGTCGATCACGTCCTACCTACGCTAGTGTGCCTGAAACCTACAATTATAATTATACGGGGGTGAGTCTACAATCCAGTAAAGAATAATTATAAGTAAATAAAGACTTTAACTTACAACTGCAGTAGACTCTAAGCTCCTAATCTGAGTTTAGTTTTTGACACACACCATAAAAGGTTTGTATATTTTAATTATCCCTCTTTAAACTCTCTCAAACACTCACTCACACCAAATTAAATCATCGGGTCAGCTATATCGGTCATAGTCATCTATGAAAGTAACAAACCGCATAAAATACTTAAATTCTACATGTTGGTCAGACAATGAACTATATACCCCCAGTGATCCCCGGACTACCAGGCACTGCAGTGAAATAGACCCTATCGATAGCTAGTCGGAATGCCATACTCAATCTTAATCTCGGCATGATTTATGCTACATCCTAACCATAATAGCTTTCAACCATCCATGGTTGTCTAGAGTCCCAAACACTGTGTGAATATAACTCTAAGTCATATTTTAAGTTCATCATATTGAACAATATTCTTAAACTCATGTTTTACTCATTCTCTCCTTAGTGATATCATGAAATGATAATGACAAATCTTACTCTGAATCTCATAATGGTATTAGGGTTCACACTTATCTTATACTAAGCAAGCAACAATTTAGAGTCTCTACATCGTTAAATCGCCGGTGACCCACTCTCCATGGTGGTTTCACTCTGGTTGCAAACCAGGTAACCCTTTTTATAGGCCACTACTTCGAGATTTAAGGGGTTATAAAACTTCCAAACTCTTACTGAGTGACCTGCCACAACCACTATTTATGCATTGTTGTAACAAAGGCATTACACTCCAAGCAACACCGTTGTTAATGTTAGACCCTTTAGTATAGAGTATACCAACCCTCTTGGGCCTGAATTCACAAAAAAGAAATTGTCTTAAAATTGTTGTGAAAATTTTAAAGATTAGGATTAATCAACCTGAGATAATGTTGCCTCCAACATGGTGGGTGCATTACAAGCGTCGTCATCCAAGATAATTTGTGCAAAAAATGTGGACTTGCTGATATTGGTTCAATGAGTTTCATGATATATGACATTGCTTTAGGATGCATTCAAGCCCAGCCACTTACTGTAATTGAACTCAAGTTGCATGACTCTTGTCCAAGTATTAGAACATGATGAACTGGTTCAAATTTGATCAAAGAATCTCAATTATGTTATTGCCAAATCACTAAATATCACTTAAAGCATACAATGAATTGTTGTGTGCCAATGAACACTCCCGATTAGTAATGGTCCTAATGGATACACTCCCAATTTCTAAAAATTGCAGTTGAAACTAATATACACTTATGAAGACATACAAGTATACATAAAAAATTGTCTTTCCAAAGCTTTTGAAACTAATAATCACCATAAATCAATCTCAATACATTAGATTAGGAGAAGAGCTGTGAATGTGAATATGGTGAAGACTATGAAGGCTATCTTAGTGTCCCCTCTTCATTCTTCTCTTCGTTATCCTTCTCTATGAGCACAAGTTCTCAAATCCCATGTACTTGTGCTTTTCAATCTTATAGATCATATTTGACAAATAAATTCTGTCTCAAATAGATACTCAAAAAGCAATTAAACAACAGACACATGATAATTTTTGAGTGTGAGCAAGGTGAATGGATAATGTTAAGTGCAGGCTATGAGAACATATACAAGTACTATATACACAAAACTAAAGAAGACAACACATTCACATCACTTTATGTCTCAAATCTGCATAGTTCATTCTCAAAGAACCAAACTACTTAGCTAACTATTTCAATAACTTAGACTGAGGAATGAATGTCTGTTATTGCCACATTGTTGGTCAACTTAATTGCCTAAAGATTAGAAAAAGTCATCCCCACCGTTCTAAAATTCTCAGTAGCAGTAAAACTAGGAAGGTTTTTGTTGGATATTACATAAGGTAAGAATCATGTAATTGAAGAAATGTGAAGATAAGGCAAGAGCATGACCTGCTGAGGATGGAAAGTCGTGTGATTGAAGGAAACATGAAGATAAGGCAAGTGCGTGACCTACTGGGAATGAAAATGAGAGAAATAGAGGGTAAAAGCCAAAAGGTGCAGCACATGAAATAGCACAAAACACAACAGCTGGAAAGTAAAACTTCAAATGTATTGCTATTCACGAATTCACTTTTTCTCTCTCTCACTACACACATTTAACATGAAAAAGTACCACTATTTAAAGAAGGCAAAGCCTTTACATAAAAATAGGAAACTTGAGCTAAAAGTTAGGAAAGAAACGACACGTACACAACTTTTGAGACTCTACTAACAAAAAGTAAATCCCTATAAACTAGGAAACTAAAAATACGTGGGCTTTGAGTGCTCTTCAAGTCAAACATGGGCATTGGATGCCCTACCCACTTCCTTCTACCTTGAGCACCAAGTCATACGTGGGCTTTGGATTCTCTTGCCCACGACCTTGAGCATTAACCAACATTTTTCCCCCTTAATGTGAAAGGCCTTGCACACCTATGGATTCTCTGAACATCAAATTTTTTTTAGATGACAAGTCTTTTGTGAAACCATCAGCAACTTGATCATTTGTAGAGCAATGCTTCAGCACTACTTCACCTTTTTCCACTGCATCTCTTATAAAATGATATCTAAGCTCAATGTGCTTTGTCCTACCATGAAAAGTAGGATTTTTAGCAATAGAAATTGTAGACTGATTATCACAGTAGAGCTTAGTTGGAAGATTTTGTTCTACATGCAGGTCCTTCATAACACGCCTCATCCAGATTGCTTGATAGGTAGCAGATGTAGCCGCAATATATTTCGCTTTTGAAGATGATAGCGCTATTGAATTTTGTTTCTTTGAATACCACGACACAATGCCTGAACCAAAACCGAAAGCAAACCCGCTTGTGCTTTTTTGATCATCCATTGAACCTGCCCAATCACTGTCAGTAAATCCAATCAAATTAAATTCAGTAACATGATTATAAAAAATTCCATAATTGATTGTTGCCCGTATATAGCAGAGAATCCTTTTTTGCTGCGCCTAGATGTTGCACAAATGGATTATACATAAACCTTGAAATCATACTGACTGAGAATACAATGTCTGGCTGAGTGTGAGTTAAATACATTAATCCACCGACCAAGCTTCTAAAACATCTTTCATTTGCTCTTGCCATTCCATCTTCCAAACTCAATTTTTCATTCGCATTCATCAGAGTTTCACAAACTTTGCAATTCAACATCTTCGATTTTTTGAGCAGTTCCAAAGCATACTTTTCTTGAGACACGAAAATCTTTTCTGCAGATTGCACGACGTGAAGACCAAGAAAAAAATATAGCATCCCCAAATCTGACATTTCAAATTCCTTCATCATACTATGTTTAAATTCTGCAATAAGCTTAAATGAAAAACCAATGTAGATAATATCATCTACATAGACACTTACAATGAGCAATTCATTCCCATTTACTTTGACATAGAGTGTAGGTTCACTATCACTTCTTTGAAAACCATTTTGGTGGAAGAATTTATCAAGGCAACTATACCATGCACGCGGGGCTTGTTTTAGCCCGTATAAGGCCTTTTTTAACTTATAAACTTTTTCTTCCTTTCCTTTAACAACAAATCCAGGTGGTTGGTCAACATACACGACTTCATTTAGAAAACCATTTAAAAATGCAGCCTTAACGTCAAATTGATAAACTTTCCATTTGAATTGAGCTGCAATCGTAAGGATCATTCTCACAGTTTCAAATCTTGCAATAGGTGAAAACGTTTCAGTAAAATCAATTCAATATTTTTGCACGAACCCTTTAGCAACTAACCTTGCCTTATATTTTTTTACATTTCCACAAGCATCATACTTGACCTTATAAACCCACTTTACTCCAATTGATTCCTTTCCCGGTGGCAAGTTGGAAAGCTCCCATGTGTCATTCCTCTTGATGACCTCCATTTCTTCTTTCATTGCATCTATCCATTTCTTATCTGCGCATGCTTCATCATATGATGATGATTCTAGTACAACAAAAGCAAAATCACATTTATAAATATCCTTCAGAGATCGTACCTTTTTCGGAGGAGTGTCCACATCAAGTGTGGACTCAATATTTTCTGTGAATTCATCTCCCATACTTGACGTTTCTGGAGATAATGCTTCAGTAGTATGATTTGATTGCGATGCCACTTCATCAATTTGCAACTTCACGCTTTCATTGTTGGTCCATTCCCAACATGCTTTTTCATCAAAAATAACATCCCTTCTTATAATCAATTTTTTAGAAGAAGGATTATAGAGACGATATCCCTTAGTTTCATTACTATAACCAACAAAGATACACTTTTCACTTTTCTTATCTAACTTGGTTCTTTCTGAAGAGTCAATCAAAGCATATGCTATACTGTCAAATACCTTTAACATACTTACATTTGGTTTTCGATTCCACCAGGCCTCATAAGGTGTTTTGTTTTGAACTGCCTTTGTTGGCAAAATATTTAGGATATGTACTACAGTGTTGACGGCTTCTGCCCAAAACTTGTTTGGCACCTTCTTTTCACTTAGCATGTTGCGTGCCATTTCTACCACTGTACGATTTTTCCTTTATGCCACTTCGTTCTGTTGTGGTGTCTTTCTTATTGTCAGTTGCCTGCGAATACCATGATCTTTGCAAAACAAACCAAACTCATCAGATAAAAATTCTCCTCCTCTATCTGTGCGCAATATTTTTATAGTTTTTCTTCTCTCATTTTCCACAAGGAACTTAAATTCCTTAAATCTATCAAATGCATGGGATTTATGAGTAAGAAAGTACACCCAACTCATTCTAGTAAAATCGTCAGTTAAAAGCAAAAAGTATTTGCTATTGTTTAATGAAGGAATTCTCATAGGCCCGCATATATCAGCATGAACTAATTCAAGAGGTTCTTTAGCTCTTCATGCTTTTCCAACTGGGAATGATAATTGGTGTTGTTTACCATAAACACACCCTTTACATATCTCATTTGTACAATTAATGGCTGGCAAACCAACCACCATATTTTTTTGATGCAAGAGTTTCAAACCATTAAAATAAAGATGCCCAAACCTCAAATGCCACTGTTTAGATTGATCAAAACCATTTGCCATAAAGGCACAATCATCTATTTTGATCATTTCAAGTGGAAACATTTTATTTTGAACCATATCTATTTTTATAAGAACTGTACTATTCTTGTTTTTAATCTCACAGATGTCATTTTCAAATAAAAGAGTGTAACCCTTTTTAACCAATTGCCCTACACTCAGTAAGTTCTGAGCCAAACCAGGAACATAATACACATCTTGAATATATCGTTCATTACCTGATTTTGTCTTGATTGCAATTGTTCCTTTTTCATTGACATCTACTTTATTGTTGTCCCCAAGCCACACATTCAACTTCACAGTCTCATCAATATTCTTAAAAAGACTTCTATCACCGGTCATATGATTACTGCAACCACTATCTACAAACCACATTTCACTTTTGCAACTGTTAGTATTCATGCTTGCAAGAAACAAATTTTCATTTTCATCTGCAAAATTTTCTTTTTGCTTTGCCTTTTCAAAACACCGGAATTCAATATGACCAAATTTCTTACAAAAATGACATTGTTTCCCTCTAAAGAACAAATTTTGATTACCTTTTTCTGTTCCATCATTCCTTTGAGAGGTATCATAAAACCTTCCTCGACCTCTTCCACGTCCACGAAAGGATCCCTTAAAACCTCCTCGTCCTCGATCTCTACCTTCACCCTTTTGATCAAACTGAGTATTCTTTTCTTTTGGAATTTCAACTTTCGATTGAAAGGTCTGTTCCAATGTTTTTTCTGAAGACCTGTTTATGCGATGCTCATGAGCTAAAAGAGACCCCATTAGTTCATCAATAGAATACACAAATAAATCCTTGGACTCTTCAATTGCAATAACAACATGATCAAATTTAGAAGGTAGATACCTTAAAACTTTTTCTACTATTTTTTGATCATCTAAAATTTCACCAAAGGTCTTCATTTGATTTACAATAGTAGAGAGCCTAGAAAAGAAGGTTTGAATTGACTCACTGGTTTCATAGAAAACGTTTCAAACTCTCTTCTTAAGGTTTGAAGTTTAATCGTTGTGATCTTCTTATCACCATGAAATTTTTGCTTTAGAAGTTGCCAGGCTTCTTTTGACTTAGTAGCACCGGCAATAGTTGGAAAAATGGTTTCAGACACAGCCTGCTGTAGTACTAACAATGCCTTTGCATCTCTCTTTTGAGCTTCTTTGACATCAATTTTTTATGCTGCTTTTGTTCCTTCAATATCTGCATAACCATTTTCAACCAGCTCCCAGAGGTCTTGTGAGATAAAGAAAGTCTTCATCTTAATATTCCAGAATTCATAATTTTCACCATTAAAAATTGGCACTAATGATTGTGACAAATTGAGAGAGTTAGAATTATTTGCCATACCAGACTTACTCAACAATTATCCTTCAAAAGAAATTTTGAATCTATAGGAACTCCTTTCTTCGGCAATGCTCCTATTGCATTTTTCTCGAACACCCAGCTCTGATTCCAACCTGGCTTTGATACCAATAATTGAGAGAAATAGAGGGTAAAAGCTAAAAGGTGCAGCACATGAAATATCACAAAACACAACAGCTGAAAAGTAAAACTTCAAATGTATTGCTATTCACGAATTCACTTTTTCTCTCTCTCACTACACACATTTAACATGAAGAAGTACCACTATTTAAAGAAGGCAAAGCCTTTACATAAAAATAGGAAACTTGAGCTAAAACTTAGGAAATAAACCACACGTACACAACTTTTGAGACTCTACTAACAAAAAGTAAATCCCTATATACTAGAAAACTGAAAATACGTGGGCTTTGAGTGTTCTTCAAGTCAAACGTGGGCATTGGATGCCCTACTCACTTCCTTCTACCTTGAGCACCAAGTCATACGTGGGCTTTGGATTCTCTTGCCCACGACCTTGAGCATTAACCAATAGGAAAGTATGTTCAACATATCTGCTGGAGATGAAAAGCGTTAAAGTCATGGAAACTCACATATCCAAATTTTAGATATGCATATTCAGTTGCCTATTCCATCCCAAATCAGTGGGATTGTACCTTATGTAATACAAAAGAAAATTGTATATATACATGTGACCTGTCAAGCAACATGAGCAGAGAATTTTCAACTTATTCACCATCATATTTTCCTCTCTGCATACTGCTATCCATCTTAACATTGTATCAGAGCAGGAATTTTGATTAGGTCCCTCATCCTATAGAACCAGTTGCATCCTAATCAACAGCCTGAAGTCCTTGCTGTTGTTCTCAGACTTCTGCAGAACTAGTCGCACCGTGCAGAACCAGCCCCTGTTGTTGTTCCAAGGCTTCCTCAGAACACCACTGCCGAGTCAGTCCCTGACCTGATGCACCGCAACCACTGCTCCTAGGCTACTGCATGTCTCAAAACAGACGTCTGTTGCTGCTACCCAACAAGATTGTCCACTCCATCACCGATCCGGAAGTGGATAGTTTTATCATTGGATCAGAGTTAATCGTTCGTGATCTACCTACAAATCAGAATCCGTGGTACCTGAGATTCCAAAGTCGACAACACCAGAGGGCGATGCATCAGTCGACTCTTCAACCCATCCATATTTTATCCATCATTCGGACAACTCAGGTACCATGTTGGTTTCCCAAGTTTTAACTGGTGAAAATTATTCTACTTGAAAGCGTAATGTGTTCGTTGATGGTTCGATCTCAAAGCCCGATAACACCTCTACCTCATTCATAGCATGGAAAATATGTAACGATTCTTTCATGGATCTTGAATTCAATCCATAAAGGCCTGCCATTTGGTGTCATTTACTTTGATACTGCCTTTGAAATTTGGATTGAACTCTATGACCAATTTTCTTACTCCAACACACCCGGTATTTATCAAATCCAATTTGATATTATCAACCACAAATAACTCTAGTCATCCATTGTTGTCTATTTTACGAAACTCAAAGGAATGTGGGATGGACTTGCTTCATATGTTACACACCCGACATGTTTGTGTGGTGCTATGAAGCAAGTCTAAGAATTGTACGGGATAGGTTGATGCAATTTTTGATGGGTCTTAATGACTCCTATAATTCTATTCAGAGTCAACTTCTTCTTATGGATCCACTTCCCTCCATCTCTAGAGCATATGCTCTTGTTATTTAAGAGAAAAGATAGAAAGAGATGCGTGTGCTCCCACCATCACCAAATGAGCACATGATGATGCCTATTGTTGTCGAATCTAGAGATGGTAAGAACATGAATTGAAGAGAGAACCAAGCAAGGCAACATCAAAATCATCCAAGTCCTAAATGCAGACATTACAGAAAACTGGGTCATATCAAAGCCTGATATTATAAGTTACACTAGTACCTTATGTAAAACCCGCAAATTTTTTATATTTACGAGAAATAACATTGAATTAAGGATAATATATTAATTGAGATTAAGATAAGAATTAATTTATAATTCGAACATTTATTAGGATTCAAAATAAATTTCCAGTGGAGAATTTATTCTGAATCAGGGTTTCGATTTTTAATCGGATTTGAATTTGAATTCAGATTTAATAAATATATCTTGAATATTATAATTAGATTTGAGTTTGATTCAAATCTAAATTAAGACTTAATTGAATGCTAATTCAAATTTGAAATATAGAATAATTTGCATTTTTGTTAAAATTAAATTTGGAACCTTTGATTGAATCTAGAAATAATACCTGCGAATTCTTTAGGATATTTTTAATGAATAAAATAATAATAATGATAATTTTATGAGAAAGAAGTGTAAAAACATAGATTAGCCTAAAATGAATTATAAGAAACATTTTGTGAAAAATTAAAGTCGATTCGAGTTGATTTAAGTAAAATTCGCATTTAGAATCGAATTTATAAAAAAATAGAATTTAATAAAATAACTGGTAAATTTTATTAAAATAAAGTCAAATAGGATTTTAGACGAATCTAAGCTAATTTGATATGTATGTAATGTAAATGTGAATTTAGCTCATGAGTTTGAAATCTAATCTATAAAAAAATAAAATAAAATATTCAAAATGACAATGGGTTCTGCCGACTATGGGGGAATCATTTTTTAACTATATTGTTTGAAAAAAATGGTATTTTTATAAAAAAGATTAAATAATTTAGATAAATAAATATTGCTAATATATATTAAGTACTATACTATATACTGCTTAAATCTTAGAAACAAAATGTATGAAAATATCCCTACATGACCAAGGGTCTCATCGACCTTATTGAGTTTCGATTTTTCAGAAATTATTTCTGAAGAATTTGAATTAGCCTCTTAAAGAATATTTAAAGTAAATAATTTAAATAAATGGAAGTTCAAAAATTTATAGATGAAATCTATTCACAGTTAAGTCTAAATCAAATTCATTTAATGTCATTTCATTTAAATTCACATTTGAATTTATAAAGAATTGAATTTGAATTTAATATGCATTAATTAGTTGTTTCATTTAGTGGAATACAACAACAAACAACAACAACTACTACGCCTTCATCCCAAAACAATTGGGGTCGGCGATATGAACCAAAAAAGAAAATCATTCTGGGTCTTCCACATGAATCCTTCTCCTCCAATCATTTCTATCCAATGCCATGTCCTCGGTGAGGTTCAAAGCATTCATATCCTTTCCTATCACCTCCATCCATGTCTTCCTAGGCCTACCCCGACCTCTTTTAACTAATATATTTTCCCATTTCTCCACCCTTCTAACTGGAGCATCATTAGGCCTTCGCTGAATATGTCCAAACCACTGTAAACGATTCTCTCTCATCTTATTTTCAATGGGTGCAACGCCTACCTTCTTTCGTATCTCCTCGTTCCGAATCTTATCTTTTATTGTATTTCCACACATCCATCTCAGCATACGCATCTCAGCTACACTCATTTATTGAATATGTTGTCTCTTGGCAGCCCAACATTCCATACCATATAGTAAAGCGAGCCTAATAGTCGTCCTATAAAACTTTCCCTTCAACCGCAATGGCATTCTACGGTCGCACAACACTCCAGTTGCACTATTCCATTTCATCCACCCAACCTTTATCCTATGATTTACATCTCCATCAATTTCTCCGTACTTTTGAATGATAGATCCCAAATATTTGAAACAATCATCCACCGGTATTTCTTGCTCACCAAGCTTCACTACACTCCCATCACTACTTTGTTGCTTACTAAACCGACATTCCATGTATTCTGTCTTACTCTTACTCAACTTAAAACCTCTTGCTTCCAATGTCTGTCTCCATAATTCTAACTTAGCATTAACCCCAGCTCTAGACTCATCAATCAAAACAATATCATCAGCAAACAACATACACCACGACACAGTTTCATTTAGTGGAATGAAATTCAAAAATTAATTAAATTATATAATTTTATAGGAGTTCATAGGTGGGTTGTCCCATCCTATGTGGCACTCCAATTTAAACTTAAAAAAAAAACTTGAAAATAAAGATTTAAAATAAACTTACCAAATTGCAAGACAAGTTTTGAAAAGGCAAAACTTGACTTGTTTCAAAACAAGGCCCCATATGGTTGGGGGGGGGGGGGGGAGGGGGAGCGTCAAACCTAGAGGGTTCTAAGAGGTCTGAACTAAGGAAGAAAGAAGGAAAGAAAGGAAACAAAGAAGAAAAAAAATGAGAGAAGGAATTAGTCAACTTGCTTGCCAAGCAAGCAAGTTGAAAATTGAAAAGGGAGGGCCAATCTATGGGGGTTGACCAGCCCATATGGGCTTCCCTATATAAAGTATATATTATATAGTATAGTATTATGAAATATATTATATACCCTAGGCTAACTAAAAAAAAAGAAAAGAATTCAAAAGAAAAGGAAAGAGGAAATCATTGAAATAAGGAAACAAACCTGGATTTGGATCAAGGGCTAGGATTAATTCCAGCCCTTGACCCAAGCCCTAAAAGCTATAAATAAGGAGGAGGGGCTCATGCCCCCCCCCATATGCTCCCCTTTGATTTTTTTCAAGCATTTTCCCCCTCTCAAATCCCTCTCTTCTTTCTCTTCCTTTTCCCAAACTAAATCCTTAGTGTTTTCACCCTTGGCTTAGCAAGGAAGGCTTCTATGTTCATGTACGGAGCATAAGGAGGTCGTGGGTGAGGTCGTTGTTCATGTTGAATGGCCGGTTTGTGTTAGAAGAATGATCTACATGCATAAAAATCAATTTTCACTAAAAAGGTAGAGGGTTCTATGCTCTACATGTAAAACATAATTTGTGGGCATGAATTCCATCAATTTTTCATAAGTATAGACCGTAAACCATGCCTCCCACATGTGGGTTTGACTTAGAGCTATCAAAGCATGTGATAGAGAGGGGTTTTCGAAATAAAACCCCTCTAGAAATCATATTCTCTAAAAACCATTTTCTTAGAAAATAAAACCATAAAAATTTCAAAATACACATGTTGTTCATTTATTTTCTGCAAATTTCGGTTTGGATTAGTAGATCATGATAATATAAATGCACTGTAAAAATTTGAATGATTTCCATGGTCGAATTCTTAGGAAATTACATGTTTTGTGTTATCGGGTTTCTAAAAAAAAATTCGGTAATTTTAGCAAAAAACCATGATATGTCTTATTAATTTCATGCAAAATTTAATTGAAAGTTATAATGTATGTGCATGTAAATAGTCTAAAATTTTTGCATGATTTTTTGTTTTTTATTTGTAGGAAAATTATGTGATTTACTTATCTTATTATGAAATTTACTGAAGTTATTTGTGAGAAAATAAACCTTATGTGAGATAGGTCTGTTTTCTGGCCAAACGACTACAAAAATAAGATTTGTCCATGGTAGTTTAATTGTCTTAGTTTAGTGTAGTTAAAATTTTACAATTTTTCTTCCTTAGTTCATACAAAAAATTTGAAAATATGAATTCGGGTGGCCCATTTTGGCTCCACCCGAATGTATATACTCGATATTACGTATTTCTAGCTTGACACCCGATCGATAAATAACTTGTATCTCCCTTATTCGAAGGCATTTTGATGAGTGGTTTGTTACATTTCAAAGTTAACAAAATTGCACATCTACTATGAAATTTTGAGCTCTCTTCATGGATTGAACACTGTTTTATAACAGTTAGAACAAAAAAATATAGGTCTATACCAAAATATTCGTAACACTCTCATACAAATGAATTTTTATAAACGGTTTGCGGCATTGGAAAGCTGACAAAATTTTATATAAACTATGAAAAATTCAGCTCTGACCAGTGACTAAAATATTTTTTTTAGCCTCTGTAACAGTCAGACAGAGTTGGACTTTTTGCAAGTTTAGAATCAATTTAAGAATCGATCCCGAGTACTTGCGTAAATCATCCATCGACATGCATGCCTTTATGAATACTTCTTTGATTGTGTATGCTCTGTAAAGGTTCGATTTTCTGTAGAAAGTTATATGTCCAACTATCGAGGCATGAATTGAATACTTAATGAATGAATGTGCTCGCCTATATGGCCACACTCTAAGTAAAGGACCGTAACGTCCAATTTGCGATCTTAATAACAAATGTTATAATGTTATTCCTAATGTATGTTTACGCATATTTCTATAATGATAATGATGATGCATGCAAAGTTATGAAAGTTTACCGTATTGTTTATGTGTATGCGCGCATGTCTGCAAAATAAGAAGTTTGAGCATGTATCGAATACAATATTCTAAATACGCATTCATTGGCTTGAAGTGGCCGAATCCTCTTTGATGGATTCAAATATGATGTTACATGTAAGACATTTAATTTAGATAAGTGAAACATGTGATACTAAAGTAAGGTCTTGCAATAAGTACAAATGTCTTCGTAGAAGTATGTTTTGAGCACGAAAGGTTGCTCCTCTCTAACCACGAAGATATGGAAAACCCTCTACAATATACTGCAATATAAGGAGAAGAAACTCATGAATAAAAGTTCGATACATCAGGATGGTGGTGTTGTGAGCTTCTCTCGCTCTTATTGTCTCCCTCATTTGGGACTAGTGAAAGGTGTTCGGCCAGAACAAAGCCACCTTTGTATGAAAACACTGCCTACCCCATGGCCCTGATCCAGGTATATGCTTGTGTTTGTACCCACAGGGATAAGAAGTGAAACCTAAATATATGTGCATTAGAAAGGTATGACATGCATCATCTAAGAAAGAAAAAATAATTAAAGATAAGAATCGGTTCATGCATATGAATAACTTTTGCATTGGTAAGTACATGAATTTTTAACTATTCAAGCATTCTTATTTGTTTAAGTTTGAATGAATGACGAATAAATGTTACTTTTCGCAATGGCATGCTTACTTGAGATGTTTGCAATACATGTTAATTTTATCTATATTTAATTCAAGTAATTACATGAAAATTTGATGAAATTTTTGCTTATGTATTTTGTTTTTTTTGTTTAGCATAGCTCTACCCTACTGAGACAATGTATGTCTAATCCTATGAATTCTATTATTTTTTAGGAAGTGAGTGAACTCACGTGCGATGGTGGGAGGTTACGACGGTGACCGAGCCATACCTTTCCCAAACCTCTGATATTTTGCATTGAGAGCAATTTTAATTGCACAAGACTCTGATATTTAAATTAATTTGTTAATTAGACATTTATAATTAATTATAGATATTTAATTCAATTTATGAATGTTTGATTTCCAATTCAAATGCTTGTATGGTTATGAATATAAATGAGAAGTAGCACACCAAGTTTTAGTCCCGATAGATTTCTCCGCTGCTATTTTGCTAAAGTAATTAAAAGCAATTCAAAAAAAAAATTTATGTTTTTCGGGATTTAAAAATTGGGATGTTACACCTTAATTTGGCCAACAATGCCAATATAGATACTAAGTCAAGCGCCGCCACCATTGGCACTGTAACTATGCCTGAACTTACTCCTGAACAATATAAACAATTCATGGCTTTCAAATCCCAAGGCAAACCAAAACCTCAAGCTAACCTACCAGGTAAACCTTTATCATTTTTTTCACATTGCTCTTATTAGGTTGTGGATACAGGCGCCACTAATCATATAATATTCAGTGTTGATCTCATTGATTCTAATTGAAAGTGTTGATCACATGCCCACCAATAGGTCTGCTTACTGGATTGTATGCACTTGTCACCTATATTGAAAGTGTCAACCTAACCCAAAAAATACATTTATCTAATGTCTTGGGTGTACCTAGCTTTAAGTACAACCCGATTTCAGTTAGTAAAGTCACACATGAATTGCAATGTGCCATCATATTCAATAATGATTCATGTGTTTTTCAGGAACTCTTTCTACTTTTAGTTTTGCTCATATTTGACATTGTCACCTACGACATATTTCAAATTCTTGTTTTCAAGTTTTGGTTGATTCAAATAAAATAAATTCGCTTGTGTTTGATGGTTTATGTCTTGTTTGCCTTCTTGCCAAGCAAACATGTTTGCCATTTCTCGACAACACAATTAGCACCACTTCACCATTTCAACTCATACATTGCGATTTATGTGGTGAATATCAAACTCCATTGTTATTTGGTGAACACTACTTTATTACCATCGTAGATGATTATACCCGCTCCACTTGGGTCTACCTAAAACATAACAAATTCAAAACTACTTTCATAATTCAAGCCTTTTTTGCCATGGTTAAAACCAAGTTCAACACACAAATGCAAAAAGTTAGGAGTGACAGTGATGCAATGCATTTGGGTGAGCTCGAGAAGAATGTGATGAAAACACATTCGGAAAAAGAATAATGATGCACCCAAATACACCAATCTAGCTCACACCTAATCTAAATAAAGCCACAAGACCAAAACACCTATTTTTGAAATTTTTGAGAACTTTCAAATTTTGTTTTGAAAAAAATAAACATTGTTTTTGTCTAAAAATCAATTTGTAGAATCAAGATATTATACTTGATTTTTTGTAATTTTTATAGCTTAGAATGTTATATTTTAGGTTTATCCTATTTTCACCTGCAGAGTCAGATATTAGCTCTAGAGGCCTGTTAGGATCTGTTTGGGCTTTTGGAGGGTGTATGTAAGTTATGGTAGTTTTGTATTTTGGTAGTTAGGACTGACCCACTTTCCTTCTACTATGGGTCAAGTTTCAGATCATGAATCAGGTTAGGATATGATTTGTGCTTATTTTGGATCCACTTAGGCTTTGTTATACTTGTTGGAGAAGACCTGCCCCATTAGCCACTTGGGACGACATCTTAATTTCTCCTCCCTCTCTTGTTAATAAAAGGAAGAAAATGAGAAGAAAGGGACATTTGCTATTTTGAAAAAATCCCTTATGAAGAAAAGAAGAAGGTGACAACTCTCTCTCTCTCTCTCTCTCTCTCTCTCTCGTTTACCCTCGCGTGGTTGCTTCCTCCATCATAGAGCAATCCATGAGAAGCAGCCGGGCTACTCTATCATGCTGGATGACCTTGTGTGATGTGTTCATGTGCTAATTGGAGTAGAATCGATGGCCAACTTGTGATTCCAAAGCTGCTCTTCCCTTTCCTATCGGCCAAACTTCCTTTCTTGCTTGAACCAGTTGATTGTTTGACCTTTGTCTCTCTATCCCCCAACCTAAGTGCTACATCTAGAGCTTTGGAATGTGAACAAACCATCAATTTTTGACGAGTCATTAAGGTATTGTTTGGGTTGTGCAGCTTAATTGTTGGATTGATTAGTTAGGCTGAATCAATTTGTAGATATGCTTTATTTTATTAGTTAATGAATCTGATTTGCATTTATGTTATTGAAATCCGATTTCAATTTCTTGAAAGTATTGTTATTGGACCGTTTTGTGTATTTTTACCGATTCCCTTGTGTCGTGATTGTTTAAAAGTTATTTTTGTGAGGTTTATGCTTGGATAAGATCTATATTGTATCTCACAATTTTTTTGTGTTATAAATTTAAGAAAAATCCATGTTAAAAATTCTGTTTTGAGACGGTCACCAAGTGTTCAGTGAAATGCCTTAATAAGCATGAAAGTGCCTGTTGATTCCAAATTTTCTGTAGCATGTTTATATTGATTTAATATCATATGTGCACGTGTTTGGCGATTAATTTTAGATCAGTTAGGTGCCCAAACTAGCTTCCCAAAATCAGCCTATAGTCAATTTTAGTTTGGGTATTGTTTGCATATTTTTATTTTGGCCTTGTTTGTATGTGTATATTTGTTGTGTGTTTTCTGTTCAATTTTGGTCTCATCCCTCATATCTCTATTAGGTGGCGTCAGTTTGGTATCAGAGCTAGTGTTGTCAGATTTCTTAATTCAACACGATTCAACATATTAGAATGCCTAGGGGTAGGCTGGGATATGTCAGTCATATAGAGCAAGAAGTTGACATAACTCGAGAGTTGCATCAACAAAACTATGACCTTCACCAGCAAATCAGTGTCGTAGAGTTAAGAATAGAGTCCTATGTTTGGCATAGGCAAGTCAAGAATCTAAAGCGGCGTATTGCGGCACTAAATGGACGATATCCTAGGTCAAAAGACAAGAGTGTTGTCCGTATGAAAGGGATATTCGTGCATGTAAGGAGAAAAATGCTTTGTGAAGGACCCTTTTGCGTAAGCTTGGTCAAGTATTTCGGGCACAATCTTTTTAAAATCATGCGAGAGAGAAACTTTTCACAAAACCCCATAAAAAATTCAAGTTGATTTCAAAGGGTTTTTTGCCAAAACTTGCTTTTCTCCATATTAGGTTTTAAAAATAAAATCCTCTAATTTTTTTCATTAAAAACTAGAGGTTTCAAGCTTTCTAACAAAACAAAAACACTTTGATTCGACATCGAAGAAAAGTTATAAGTGAAACAAGCTTAAGTTTCTGAAAAATAGTTTTGAAAAGTAGGGTCCAATTCAAGTTTATTTTTGACTAACCAAATTGCCAAATTTGACTTCAAACCCAAAAAAGATTTTGTTGAAGAAAATGTTAGCTTTTCAACACATCAAACCACTCATAGATATGACAAACAGTTTGAGAGATACATCTGAAAAACCGGACCTGCATACAAGACTAGTTGTTGGCAAACTAGCCGGCGGTAAGACCTTGTCTTGCCACTAGGCTCGTCTTTTAGCTTGGCAGAAACACCATTTTAGGCATGGGGGATGTCATTTTAAGGGTTTGGGGCATTGGGGGCGGAGGGGGGGGTCTAAAAGGGTCCCTCTTCTTCCTCCCTTCCATCATAAAAACTTAATTCAAGCTTTCTAAAGCTTCTTTGAGTTCCTCGTCCCTTCAAAATTGTGTGTTTTCAAGATTTTGGGTGAGAATTTTTCCTCGGTTACCAAATCTCTCTCACTTTCTCTCTACCTCAAAGTACCACCTAACGATCAATTTACACAACCTTCATTGTCCAGAGAGGGGACCCTAAGGTAATCTCAAAACTCTTCTTAACTTTTATTTAAATTTCAATTTCTTTATATTTTCCATGCATTCTTGGAAATCCTTTTTCAAGATTTGGGGTTTCTATTCCCAAGAAACCTTCTTTCCTTGGAATTTTCATTCCAAAATTCTTGTTCTTATATGGGAAAGACCCTTTTCCACTAGGCAAACATCTTCGGGAGACTCAAGACATTATCACCATATCGGATCATCACGAGGAAGGGGGTTGGGGTTTTCAAGAAACACGAGTAAGTTCTTCACTTCTTCTCTTATACTTTCTTTCTTTTATTTTTTTGAATTTTCTTGGGAGTCTGGACAGTTAACATACATTTTCTAATAGAAAACACATATTTCTTGAATTTGGTTTTCTTGAGTGGAACCACCATCCAAGCTTATCTCATAGGTGCACTCTCAAATGGGCTTTCCCATGGGAAGATATAATTCTTACAAAGAAAATTCCAAGAAAAGCAAGAAAATATAGTGGAAAAGTAGCTTGGAAAACCACAAGGGTGTGATGACCTTGGGGCTCCCTCCCCAGTTGTGAAGGATGCATAGATTGACTTGGACTGAGCTTTGAGCAACACTTCAAGATGAAAAATGGAGGAAGGAGGGAAGGAGGAAAAGAGAAAGTGGAGTTTTGGGAGCCCAAGGGATTCTTATCTCTAAAAAAAGCTGGAAATTCCTCCAAAACCTCAAGAAACCCACAAGAGGAAGCTCTCTTAAAAAAAATGAGAGGAGAGAAAAATGGCGATTTTGAAGCCCAAGGAATAGAAATCCCCCCAAAACCTCTAAAATGTACAAGGAGAAAGCCTCTCAAGAAGGAATGAGATCAAGAATTAAGGATGGGAGAAATGAGAAGGTGAAGCCCTATTTATAGGCCTCCGCCCAAGATCGACACTAGTAGGTCACACTGGCATCGATCAGGTCAGTGCTAGTGTGACCCAGTGGCACTGCCCAAGTCAGATCCATTGGGACCCATTGACGCTGCCCAAATTGGCTCTAATGGGGTCACTGGCACTGTCCAAATTGGTGTTTGTGGGCCCATTGATGCTGACCAGATCGGTGTTAGTGGGTCTACTGGTGTTGACTAGATCGGTGTCAGTGGGTCTACTGGTGTTGACTAGATCGATGTCAGTTGGTCTACTGGTGCTGACTAGATTGGTTCTAGTGAGATCCACTGGCTTTGAGCAAGATCGGTGCCAATGGGGCACACTGGTAGTGATTAGGTTGGCACTAGTGGTACCCACCTGGTCAGTTTTGGGTCACTCTGACAAGCAATGGAAAATAGCCTATTCTATGGGATTCATAAATCTATTTGATAAGAGATTTTGCGCATTGAAAAGCTAACATCCTCCTCTATAAATTTTTTTTGGGGCTTAGTACCAAATTTTAACATTTGAAATGTTGAAATTTTCATCAAATGGGTCCTCTTTTCCAAACAAGTTATTTCAAAATCCAAAATTGTGTTTTGACCGCAACTTTTCACTCTGACATCAAATCTCAGTGATTTTTAGCTTGTTAGAAAACTACAAACCTCTACTTTGAAAGTGGTTGAGGACGTTGTTTTATAGATAAAAAAATATGCTAAACTAGATTTCCTTTGAAAAGATCAAAAACAACAAAAACCTTTAAATAAAAGTTCTGAAAAAGCATTCATCAAACCAGGATATAAAAATACCCTTGATGAGAGGGTTGTGGGAGTGTCTAAGGTTATTCTCTCTCTTGGTATGTGAGAATGGATTTTGAGGGAAGTGTGCGCAGATTAGCTTATCAACCTTTGCATAATAGTTATTTCTCGAAGTATTTCACTCCTTGCAATGAAAATACTTCAAGTTCACACGTAAGGTTTTAGAATGTGAACAAACCATCCCATTTTCAATGAGTCATTAAGGTGATTTTAGTAAGTTGAGGACAACATGCTCGTTGGTTAGGTACCCAAAAAATTTTGGGTGCCAACATGAGCTTAGTTTGGGTCAAGAGTTAACTATTGTTTATTGTTACAATTAGAGTGCTATTCACTTGACCAAAGATCAAATTTATCATGAGAGGATGAAACATATTGATGTCAAGTAGCATTTCATTCAAGACTTTATTACACAAGGTGATTAAAAAGATTGGTATTGTAATCCAAAAAACATGTTAATCAAGTCTCTTCTAGTTGCCAAATTCAAGCATTGCTTGGATTTGATTGGTATTTGTTGTTCTTTGAGTTGAGTCCTTTAGGACTCTTGTAAGGAAGGCAGAGGAAATTTGCTATTTTTGTGAAGTTTTCGAGTAATTCAAACCAAGGTGGAGATTTATTATGGGTGTCTTGAATTTTGGAACCACTTTGATTCATTAACTGATCTGAAAATATTTTAGAGATCGTATAATGGGAAATTTCAATGAGTTTTATAGTGCTCATGGCTTGAGCCATCTACAAACCTCTCTCGGGGGTGTGACGGTGGAGGAGATCGTGATATGGACCTGCCTTATTTTTGTATTTTTTTCATGTGTTACTTTAGGGCTTCCTTCTTTTATGAGAAGCTGTATTTTTTTCTTTAGAAAAAATAGAGTTTTTTTTAGTGTATTGAGGATTTTGGCTTTGAGATTCTGTATTCCGTAATTGTATCTTGTACATATATTACAAGGATGAGGGTCAATAGCGGTGACTTCTCTCATCGCAATTGCCTTATTTATCATTGCTATAAGTCTATAACGATGACAAAAAGTGGCTGCCAATTTTTTGCCTCAGTTGAATAATAATTATGACATTTATAGGTCACCATTAATGTGTGACCCACCACCGGCAAAGAATCTTGCCGAAACTAGGAACACCAATAGCGGCGACCCACCCAATAACGACGACATACCCTATAACGGTGACATTTTTGTCGCCATTATAGACTTTAATGAGGAGAATTAACTCACCATTATAGACTATGAAGGCGATAATTAAGTCACTGTTATAGGCAATGACGACAATAATTAGGTCGTCGTTATAGGTTCTAACGATGACATAGGGTTAAGGCCGATAATAGAGACACAAGAATGTCATCGTTATAGGCCTTAAACCTGCAAAAATATTTTTTTTATATTAGTTTTAATTCTTTTTTATATTACATTAAATAAAATGATAACTATAATTCAAATATACACTTCAAACATCCTCAAACATATATCCATTTAAATATAAATATATACTTCAAAAATCAATTCAAATATAAACATACACTAGTGTTTATATATCCTGAAACATACATTCAAATATAAGCATACACTTCTCCAACCTCCTTAAACATTCATCCTCTCCAATCCCATCAAACATACATCCACTCAAATATAAACATACACTTCAAATATAAACATACACTAGTATTTATACATCTTGAAACATACATTCAAATATAAACATACACTTCTCTAACCTCTTCAAAGATTCATCCTATCCAACCCCCTCAAACATTCAACTTCAAACATACATGCAAATATAAACATACATTTCAAAAAATAAATACACTTCAAAAAACAAATATACATCATCTCCAACCCTCTCCAAACTTGCAACAAACACACTTCAAGAATGAATACAATTTAACAATTCAAAAGAATTTGTCAAAAGAAACAATTATGACACTATTAAAGATGGTGATAACAATATGAGAATTCAGTCTCATATGTTAATCACATTATAATTGAAGGTTCAATAATGCTTTCACCTTTTTCTGCACTTCCATCAGAATCTAGAAAATCATAAAGATAATATTAACAAAACATCTTTTCACATTCAAGAAGATATCAACTTCAATTTAATAAATAAATCAATAATATATATATATATATATATATATATATATATAAAATCAGTTTCACACTAACTACAATATCTCATTATGGTAAAAATTAACATAGGCCAAACATCTTCAAATATATATACATCCATTCAAATATACACTTTAAACATCCTAAAAAATACATCCATTCAAATATAAACATACACTTCAAGCATCAATTAAAATATAAAAATACACTAGTGTTTCTGTCCATCTATTTTAGTGTGCAAACAACAAATTAAGAATCTATTAGATCAAACATATTTAGCACTATACTATATAAAAAAAATAAACTTAGGAAATAAGAAACTTACCCTAGTATGATACTTTTGAAGGTACAAAGATGATTCACTAGTTTATAGAATGCACTCGTTGTAGGTTTCTATCCATCTATTTCAGTCTGCAAACAACAAATTAAGAATCTAATAGAGTCATCATGATAAACACTATAGTATATGAAAAAAAATAAACTTAGAAAATAATAAACTTACCCTCGTATGATAGTTTTGGAGGTACGAAGACATACCAAACTTGATAGTTACCAAAGCATTTCATTGCTTGATTTGCTTCTGATGCATGAAAGTCATCCTAATTATGTGATGATATTTTGGGTTTAGTTACAACTTTTATCTTTCATGAAATTATGCATCTAAATATTTATCAATCATCCTCTGAATTATCTCGGTATAACGACATGAGATCTTCGTTGATGGTGTGGGGGATAATAAATCAACCCCTCCGTAGTCGTCCTTCTGATACACATCGTGGATTCCTCGTAAATTGACCATGCCCAACACATTTATGGGGTCGAAACTGCAGAACAAACATTAAAAGAGCAGAAATCACTATGCAAGAAAATATTGCCTTCCTCCCTTTCCCTCTTGCATTCGACGTAGCTGAAGCATAAGGGTGTTTGAGGGGAGGGGAGAAAATGGAGGGTGGTGCTATAGGCGATTCGAGAAGAAGTGAATCTAGCACGGTGAAGGCCAGCATATCACTCAAGGGCAAAGGGAACCAGTTCTTCAAGGCTGGGAATTACCTCAAGGCCACTGCCCTATACACTCAGGCCATCAAGGCCGATCCTTCCAATGCCACTCTCTATAGGTATCCCAAAAAAAGAAGAAAAAACATCATTTGAAATCGATGGTGGGTGTTCACTTTTTCTTCTTTTCTTGAGATTTTTCGTGGGGATTTCAATTGCCAACTTTCATTTTCCCAAAAAAATATGATGTTGGTATTCCTTTTTCTCGTATGTCTTGCGTATTTTGGTCTTGATTCGAGCACCCAACTTCATTTTCTAAATGTTTAAATTTACCCTATATTTGGTTTGGTTCCTGCTTATTGGTCTAGGTTGTGATTTAGTGTGATAACTAAATATTTTGGGTCTATGTTTTGTATGATAACTAACTATAACTAATTATCTCATTGATGGTCACTGTAGTTTGCTATATTCATTGTGTTGGTTTTGCACTTTCCTATAACTAGGCATGGAAACAATAAGGGTATTTGGCCATTTCAGGGTTTTTTTTCTTAATTAAAAATTATACGAACATAGAAAAATTAATTTCTTGGTGGCTCGGTGATACTAAAATTTGCGTTCAAGTGCTTCTCAAATTTGCTTCATGGGTGTGTTGGACACTTGAATGGAATGTCCACCTTGGTACAAGGATCAACAATAATAGATGGAACTTGTAGCTCCTCAATGTGATACATTTTATTTATGCTTGAGTGTCTCAAGCAATTTCAGTGCTACCAAACCAAACCATTTCATTAATCTTTTTACCAAGATGTGACCAATCTTCACATTTGTCTAAAAATGAATTCCATAATCTAAACCTATTCTATCACATTATTGTTGTGGGTTTTGGGGATTATATAGCGACAATAAGGAGAGGAGGAAGGAGGAGAAGGAAAAAGAAGAAGAGAGAGAGAGAGAGAGAGAGAGAGAGAGAGAGAGAGAGAGAGAGAGAGAGAGAGAGCAGGCACTTCGACAACGGCTGACACTCTGGCATTGGTCTGACGAGAGTATAGAAAGATCGCAGAGAGAGAGAGGAGAGAGTAGGCACTTCGGCAGCGATCGACGGTGGTCCGGCGAGAGTGTAGAGAGATCAGAGAGAGAGAGACAAAGAGAAAAGAAGAGCAAAAAAGAAAAAGGGTTTGTTGGGGATTTTTAAAATATTAGGCTATAACGGCGATAAAAATGTAAGCGTTATAGAGAAAGAAAAAGGCTATAAAAGTGACAGACATGTCGTCTTTATAGAGAAAGGCTATAACGACGAGCTTTTTTTATCTTACCATTATATATCAATAGCGGCGGTATTATATGCCCATTAAATATTGTCGTAAAAGTTTTTTAACAACAATAATTAACAACCATATAATGTCCCCGTTATAGATGAGGCTATAATGACGAGATTTATATCTCTTCTTTATATATCAATAGTGGCGATATTATATGGCCGTTAAATATTATCGTACAAGTTTTTTAACTGCAATAATTAACGGCCATATAATGTCTCATTATAAACTTACCTATAACGGTGATATCTAAAGTCGTTGTTATAGGTATGTTTATAACATCGACATATTTAATGGCCATATAATGTCGCCATTATAAACATACCTATAACGGCGATATATAAACGCACCATTATAGACATGTCTTTAACGGCGACATTTGTGTGGGGCCAAGGCATTCATGGGAATATCTAAAGTCTCTGTTAATGCTAGCCAATAGCGCGACTTTTTTGTCGCCATTAAAGAGTTTCCACTATTGACTTTGTTCCTTGTAGTGATATTTGCTAGTGGAGTTTGCTCCTCTTTCGGCCATGGATGTAGTCTTGAGTGCTGAACCACATAAATCTCATGATTTCTCTTTGCTTTCTTCTTCTCTTATTTTGTATATTTTTTGTGTGTGTCAGTGGTTTGCATAACACGAACATGTCGGACTATTTTAAATTTGCTCAAAAAATCCTAATTGTGTTATTGCCAAGATACCAAGTATCACTTACAACAAACAATGAAATGATGTGTGCACCAATGAACACCCCCCATTGGTAATGGATACACCCCCTTCAAAAGCGCACATCTCTTATACAAGATACAATTTTTGAAAGTTGCAACTTAAACTAATATATCCCCATAAAGACACGACTATACATGAGAAGTGTCGTATCTATACAAAACTTTTGAAACTAATATTCAACATAAATGGATCTCAAAACATTAGATTTGGAGAAGAGCTGTCAATGTGGTGAAGATTATGAAGGCAATTTTTCCTTTTCCCCTTCATTCTTCTCTTTACTAGTATGAGCACAAGTTCTCAAATCCCATGTACTTATGCTTTTCAATCCTATGGATCATGTTCGATAGTCCGACACCACCTGTACAAATAAATTCCATCTCAAAAAGGCAGCTAAATAAACAGTTATACTGCATGCACATGATCATTTCTGAGTGTGAATACAGGTGAATGGGTATGGTTAAGTGCGTCCTATGAGAGCAGACACAACAAATACTACATACACAAAATTAAAGCAATCAACACATTCATATCACTCTGTACGTCTCAAATGTGCATAGTTGATTCTCAAAGAATCAAACAACTTGGCCAACTATTTCAACCACTCAGAGTAGGGAATGAATGTGTTTTATGGCCACACAGTTGTCCAACTTAATTGCTTGAATTTTAGAAGAAATCCTCCAGTTATATAATTCCTAGTAATAGTAAAACCAGGAAGCCTTTGTTACCATGGAAAAAAATATTAAAAAACAGAGAGTGGAGAAGTTTGGTCATGTCTGAACATGCATGCGTCTAAGAAAAAAAAAACAAAAACAAAACAAAATCAATGGTTGTGTACAGCCAACCCATATAGGAGGGCCTTAAAAACTTACCCAGTGAGATTGCACTAATAAAAATTGTGGACGCCAAAACGAAGATGATGATAGACGCTCTCCCCAACATATTTATCACTTTTCTGGCAAAATGCTGTCCCACTAATGCAGCTATTATGGAGACAGCAATCAAATAGAGTGCTGGCATACAACAAAGAAAAGAATTCTTCAGTCAAAGCAACTTTCACTGCTCCAAGATTAATGAAAGCGATTCTCATCATTCATACCGTATGGGACAGGGAACCGTTTTAGAAGATAGTACTCTACAACAGACATGGATGAGGAAAAAGCCATGGCAAAGGTTGCTGTAGCGCTTGCAACCTGTGACAAAAAGTAAGTACCTTGGTTAGTAGGAGCCTTAGCAGAAGGGAGATGATCTGGGAATTGAAGGGAAATGAAAACACTACATTTTCATCTATAATAAAAACAAAGAAACCCATGAACAGACCCACACACACATGCACACAACACAGAGAGAAACTCATGGTAAAAATAGCAGAAACTCTTTAAGAGGGTGCGGTTTATTTTTTTCATAGAACCATAAAGACTTGGAACACATGCATGCTGGATGACGGTAGCATGTGACACTTGGGTAAATTTTGCCTAGAGGAAGATGTTAACTTGGGAACAAATGTTTGAAAACAAGAGCATCACTATATGAAAGGCAAAAAATGTTGTGAGATACCTGAGGGGGTATACCCATCTCTAGAAACAGAGGACCCAATATGAAGCCTCCTCCTAGACCAAGCAGTCCACCTAACACACCAGCTACCATGCCGATAAAACAGTAAAGAACCAGCTTATGGATTTTCCAGATTCTCTCTTCTTCGCCCATGGATGCTATGGTTCTCCTTCCTTTGTATAAGCTGACAACTTCAAATAGCGATACCCCAACAGCAACAGGGACCTGAGGACATTACTATGCACCATTATTCATTACCCACCTACCATTCAAAGGACTAAAATACTTGTATAGCACTAATATGCTAGGTAGCTAACCTGAAGTAGGTTTAAAACCCAAAACAATGCCGAGCATGTTCTTGTGTAATTCTGCACATGGAATGTAATCAAAAGAATTAGTGTGGCTGGAGATAGAGATCCAGTTGAGGAAACATGGAATTTACACAAGCACATAAGCGTAAATTTCAATGGTGACACTGGGGGGAAAGACAATCTAACTTGATAACAAACCTTTGAAACCTGTAAGGCAAGAAATGCAACCCATATAAAGGTGAGAATGGAGAGTTCCTTCCATCTGACATTCTCTAGGATAGAAACCTGGAAAGCCAAAGGTCTCAGCAATGAGAACTACCAATATTTGGAAATTGGAAGAGATAAAGCTATAATGAAAACCCACACTTGAATCTCCAGATTCTTTGGTCTCTGTTTTCTTGCCATTTGTTTGGCTACCAGATTCCACTTCCTTACTTTCTGAAAACACACAAAAGGAGATGAGATGAAGAATATCAACTGATAGAAAGCATGCCGAGTGAATCTGTGATGATGCCTGATTGAGGTGATATATCCTCATCAAGCAAGGTACTAAGACTGAGTTTTCGACCTGTTCCAGGGGTCATGGAAACGAACACCGGCTTTTGGAATTTTATTGCAATCACAGAAGAAGCTGACCAACTTACCACTTTCTTTAGCAGCTTTGACAGCCTGAAATCAAACAATAGCAGTCGACTCAGTCCATGTCATGACATGAACCCCGCTGAAGTAAAAATTAGTAAGTTTTTCTCAGTAACTAATGAAGGACATACCTTTTTCACTTTGGTTTCTTTCTTCCATGTTTCAACGCCTTTGAGGAAAGCTTTGGTCGACGTAACTGATTCAAACGAAAACCATCGTGCATTAATATTCACTGCAACCGTATACTTAACTTGAATAAAAGCATGACAACGTGTATATGGGGGCACAAAGAATTACTCATGAAGATGATGATGAGCAATACAGTAATCATCCAATCGGCAAAAACGACATTGAAAGCAACACCGATGCTGATTCCCAGCATGAGCATGGGTTGGAAGAGTAGAGCCAAGTCGTAATCAATGATGGGCAATGGTAGCGTCGGATGCCGGAGCCGTAGGTTGTAATAAACAGTCGATCCAGCTGAACCCACGATCATACCTGTTGGAGAAAAACCCCATAATCTTGAAATATTTTCTGGGTCCTACTGGACTCTCTTTCTAGTGGGAGACCCCTTCATTCATTTGATGATCTTCAAGAAAGATGCATCTAATCGCAGAAAAGTAGCAGCAGATCCAGTGTTCTGGGCAGCATAATTAGAACAACGTGCCTAGGAAACTGAGAGCAGACTCGGGGCCCGTTTGCATGCCACGGAAAAGGGGGTTTTCCGTGGAAATGAATATGCACCCGTGCCATTTTGGCGAGCCCCACAATACAACACAAACATGGAAAGTAGCCCCCATTTTACACGCTGAACCCCTTTCCATGGATTCAGTTCCCGTGAGGGGGTGGTCCCATTCCTTTTCTGCGGAAAAGCAAACGCACAGTGTTCGGGCCTTACTCACGTAGCGCCATGTAGTGGCTATCGAAAAGTATTTTTTTTTCTCTTTTGGTTTATTTCATTGAGAAACTGCACCGAAGATTGGAGGCCTAACTGCGCAGGTCTTGGCCTGCGATACCCAGGGTCACCTTCCTAGCAGCATAAAACTCTGTGGACGTCCCTCCACCCACAGAGAGCCTCTGCTTGAGGCGTGGTCCAGCATTCGTGGGCCCCCTCTTTAATAGGGATGGGGGAGTCACCCTAGTGTTGGGCCGAACACTTTCCAGGACACTGATTCTGCTTGGATCCTTGGCTTTTGCCATCCAGAGAGAGCCTTTGCTTGTCCTTTGTCATTAACTCCTATCTTCCACTAGTTTCACGTGAAAGAATGACCACATTTTCAGTAATTTTGATGGCGACTTGGGAGGGACGCCTTAACTCTAAGGATAACGTTTCACATTTGCAATGTCTTACAGTGCTGTCTAAAAAAGAAGATTTGTGGTAACAGAGTTTGTGTTTGCAAACGGGTCGGATATGCGTTGGGTTCAGGCTTCACCTGACACACTATCCTTTCTGTGGAGGAGCCATTTCTGGGTCTGAAATTTCCATTCCGGTCACACAATGAGTTCCGGATCCAAATACGATCCAGATCATCTGAGAATGGTTCGGACAGTTTTCAGACCCAGGTCTGGACCTGACACGCTTGTACTGCTAAATTATTCAGCGCGTACGAGAGTAATGACAACCCCAAATTCACAAGCATGATGAGTGCAGTTATCTCCAAGAATCTGAATGTAGCAACGGGGAAAAAGGTTGGTTTTACTTTTACGCCGAAGGGGAGTAAGTCGGGGTGGGGTGTAGTGCTTACATTTGGAGAGGGCGGTAGAAGACTTGGGGTCAAATCCGATGATGAGAGTGAGCATGGGAACGAATATCCCTCCACCTCCAACCCCTCCCACACTCCCAAATGCTGACCCAAGAAACCCAATTATGCTGCCCAATACGATCTTCCACCCAAATCTCATGTCCTGACCAGAAGCAGAAAGCAACATTCAGTGATTTGTCACCATGAAGAAAGGAAGGAAGAAAAAAAAGAAGGAAAACTAATAAAAACGACGAAAGATGATGTAAAACGATAAAACAGAAAGTGATATGGAAGTACCACTCCTGGTTACACAGCACAGAATGGAGTAAATCTGAGCCAATAGATTGATTAAAAAACAGTGAAATACATGTACGATGAAGATGGCTCGAAATTCACATCTCTCAGACAACTTGCAAGGCATAAAATTCACCATAATTATCTATGAAAGGGCCTCGAATCAAAGACCAAATACTTGTTGAAATTAATCAGGAAAGAAAATTGATGAATCAGATGGTGGGATGCTGAGAACGATATCTAAGAAAAGAAAAAGATCGTTAGGGATAAGCAGAAAGGAAGAAGAGCAATTAATAATACTCACGGGCCAAACATGGTGGTAAGCAGTCACGTTGGGCTGCCACAAGAACTTTAAGAGTTTCCTCAGAGCATCGTTCTCCCTCTCTGAACTCACCCCAGTCTTCGAGTCGTGCAGCATTAGGTTCCTTTCTGCAGAAACGATGACGGATGCCAAGACGCAGGCCAGCGCCATCACTGCACTCGACATCAAGTTCCTCCATGCTGCACCCGTTTGAGCCATCTGGCCCCTCTAATCTACCTCTATCGAGGGTTTCCGTTTTCTCCTCCCAATAGTTTGAAAATCGCAACTCTTTCTAATAACAAAACTAAGCCTTTGTTAAGTATTTGCACCGGAGTTAAGATTATAAAAGAAAAACAAGAAAGAAACACGTACAGTTACTTACCTAACAACCGACCTGAATTTAACTCCCAGCTATTTCGAAGTAAAACCCCTGACGAGGAGGCTAACCCTCGGATGATCTCAGAAGGAAAAACAGAACAAGATCATGCGCTTCGCCGGCGTTCCCACAAATGCTCCCAACGTTTACTGACGGAGCATGTGAAAAGTCCGTCCGCAAATCGTTCAGAAGCCAAATGTTTCCATCCTTTTAGTCTCTCTGAGACGAACCACCTTCTTCTTCTTCTCACAATCTTCCGGCCACCAGTCACTACGCTGAAAGGAGCTTCTGCAAAACCCTCAGCCGGAAAAATCTCGATGGGTAAAAAACCGAGATTTTTCCGGGCTTGGACAATCTGTGTTTTCCGGGCTTCCCTTTTCTCCCGGGGATTCAGCATTTATAGCATTCCCGGTTCCGAGAAAAGAGAAAAAGGGTTCAATTGAAAAAATGAAAAAAACGTGAAATTTCATTCAGAGACAACCTTTTGTTTGATATTACAAGAATTGCACAAAAAATATTCACCATATTCACTTTAGCTGTCAATCTGTTAACCAGAGACCTTATTTGGCGTAACTAGGGCTGGTAAACTAGCTCAAAGAGCCCAGCTTCAAGTGTTCAAGCTTAGATCTTTCTTGTGGTCAGCAAAGCAGAATTCGAGCTCACAACGAGCCCGAGTTAAACTAGCTGAGCTCGGGTTAGCTTGTTTATAGAAAAAAATATATTGTTTTAGAGCCGAAAGAATTTGAATTACAAAAAATTACATGTAAAATATAAGTAAAAAGTACTTTTTTACTACTAAGTGTTCATATACAACTTGCTAAGCCTATTTTAGGAGTCCTAATAAGCCCTTTTAGAGCCGAATATGAGTCACCTCACGAGTAGCTCAGCTTGTTTCTCAGCCCACCGTCCACAAAATTGCTAAACTGTTCTTATTAAATAATAAAAATGTCAAAAAAAAAAAACCTTTTGTAAACCAAAGGTTAAAATGACATTTTACATGCATTTTAACCATGAAATCAACTTCACGTGTCTATTTCACCAACCATCTCATGTCGTTTTCCTTTTGTTTTTATGAAGAAAGAAAACCCTCACCAAGAACTGAATCACTCAATGAGCCTGCCTCTTTGTCAGGCAAACTCCTAATTGAGGACACGGCCACCCAGCTTTAGGGGAGCCTTACGTGTCTCAACTATAATAAAGCAAATACAGTTCTCATGCGCCAGTGAAATTCGATCCTGGGTCTTGAGCTTGGTACATGCCATGCTGATCACATGGATAACCACAGCTGTGGTTGGTGAAATACTGGATATGTGGGAAACGCTTTTCCACAAAACATGAGAATCTTTTTATTAAATGTCAAGCAAAAGGGTGAGGATTCGGGGAGTGTAGGGCATCCCGCTGAAAACAATGAGAAAAGAAAAGCTTAGAAAATGAGCGAGCGAAGGAATCCTGTTTTCTACTTGTCCTGAGCTCGCTGTGGGACCTCTAGTAGGAAATACACTGGAAGAAGACGGCCGGATCACGAGCTTTCTGTTAGGTTTCACTCATTTCCTATGTCGTCTCCCATCTTTATACCCTTGTTAAATCTTATGATACAATTTGGTTTTGATCAACGATTCATCATGGTCGATTTAAAAATAATCGACCCTTGAATTGTATTTTTCTCAAAGAAAAAAATGAACTTTTTAAATATCAAAGTTTTGTGTTTTGTCAACCGTTGATTTTTGAATCGCCAAAAAATCCTGCACATAAGTCGGATTTAGAAAATTTAAATGCTTATCTTTACTAAATGAATGACAAAGTTCACATCTACAAAGTCTGGTTTGATCAATAGGAATGACTTTGAGGTTGAGTGGCACGGATTTAGACTCTCTCTCAGTCTCTCTCTCTCTCTCTCTCTCTCTCTCTCTCTGAGTGAGTTCGTGGTTTGTAGGCCTGCGAAGGTCAGACATCAGTGCAAATCAAAACTAATCCAGATCCAGTTAAACAGCGAACATTACATGTGCAGAGAAACTGCTGGAGCATGTCTGTTCTCAGACAGATGGGGGGAGAACTGAAAGGTACCAATGCTACGGTCGAGTCTCAGACTGATAGTAAACTGAAAGGGATTCTATGCATCAAAGTACAAACGTAAAGCCAAACCTGGCAATGGCTGCACTACTCAAACATGGACGTGATAAATTAAAGCACCAAACGTTTTATTTAATGAACTAACACGCATGTCTCGCATAGGACCAACCACAGAAACCAGAATTGAGATCAGCTGCAATGTGATTGCACACTTAAAAGTGTGCTGCTGTACCTGATCACCCACCATCCGCTGTTGGGCTCCACTGCTGACAGACTGTAAAGAAGCACCTTAAAGTGAAAATTCGACACAGATCTGGGAGAGGGTGTTGTGTGTTCTCCCCGGAACACAAATTTGCATGTTCCTGTGTGTAGGGAGGAATATCTTGGGACCTGTGATAATTCATATGCCAATGCTGCTCATGATGACTTTATAATAAAATAACATATAAAAAAGGTAGATATGCTTTTGACGAAAATATCCTCTCGTAAGATAGATATGCGTTGGACAAAAATGTCCTCCCGCTCCTCGTAAATAGATTTGCACATTCCGCCTTTGTTTTTAGCTTCTATTACACATGGCTGCCTTCTCGTTTTTGCCTTGTGTTAGATAGAAAACATTCCCAGATTCGTTCCTACCTTGTCGAGATAACTATAAATCGAACGACTTGTTCGATCATTGGTGGGCGTCATAGAGGTATTTGTCGGCCATCTCTTCTTCTTCATTTTCGTTAGGCAGTATAAAAAACAGCAATGACGCACAAACATTTCAACAATTGCCATTAAAGCGTGGTGAGTACATTTCCATGTCATCATGCTATTATTGAAGAACGTATGTCATCGTGAGTGTCATTAAGGCATTGTTTTGTTATTGTAGGTAGATTTTATCATTTTGACGATTGGAAACTTAAAGATATTTGTAAGACGCTGGGACCTGTTGACAAGAATGCTTGGTTACAGATGTGAGCAAGGGCCTCTACCCCATCTGGTATCGTTCATTCACTCAATGCATGCAATGAAACACAAATCACGGTTATAGTAACATGTATATCGAATTTTGAGATATTGTTTTGTTTGTTAATATCGATTTGTAATATATTATGCTGAATTGCCGTACATCGATTTGTAAGATATTATGTGTTTTCTAGTATCAATTTGTGAGATATTATTTTGTTTGTTAATATCAATTTGTAATATATTATGCTGAATTGATGTATATTGATTTGTAAGATATTATGTGTTTTCTAGTGTCGATTTGTGAGATATTGTTTTGTTTGTTAATATCGATTTGTAATATATTATGCTGAATTGCCGTATATCGATTTATAAGATATTATGTATTTTCTAGTGTCGATTTGTGAGATATTGTTTTTATTGTTAATATCGATTTGTAATATATTATGCTGAATTGCCGTATATCATTTTGTAAGATGTTATGTGTTTTCTAGTGTTGATTTGTGAGATATTGTTTTGGTTGTTAATATTGATTTGTAATATATTATGTTGAATTGTCGTATATCGATTTGTGAGATATTATGTATTTTCTAGTGTCGATTTATGAGATATTATTTTGGTTGTTAATCTCGATTTATAATATATTATGTTGAATTTTCGTATATCGATTTGTAAGATGCTATGTGTTTTTCAATATCGATTTGAGAGATATTGTTTTGTTTGTGAATATCGATTTTTAATATATTATGTTGAATTGTCGTATATCGATTTGTAAGATATTATGTGTTTTCTAGTGTCGATTTATGAGATATGCATAGTAAACAGTTATTAATATCGATTTGTAATATATTATGTTGTTGCTTTGATACTGTGATTCATTCAATCATTTCTTTGACTTGCTTAACTAATCGGTAGTCGTTGTTATATGCATCTTGAATAAATCGTAGTAAACATATGCGATGGCTAACACAAATAGATATTTTGCTCATGACAGTGTTGAGCATATCAACTAGTTGCAGTGAAGATGATGTGTTTCGATCACTGGAAAGACATAGAGCAATGGACATTTGTACTATCGACGCACCTGAAGAAGTGAATATGTGCACTAATGATGCACATGATAAGAAGGGTGCAGGCATTGGATTCACTCTAGACTTGAATATTCCAGCAGACGAAATGCAATTCGATAATGATATTTTAGCAGATGAAATGCAATTCGATAATAAGGTAGACGATCATGACAGTGCACTTAACAAAGGTGCAAGCACCTCAAGTCTACATGATAGTACACTTGAATCTATTCTCGTAGAGGGTATGCAGTTTAATAATGAGGAAACTGCATACAAATTTTATAATGATTATGCCTTAAAACTTTGCTTCAGTATTAGAAGGTATTCTTGGGCAAAAAATGCACAGGGTGTCATGGTGAGAAAGGCATATGTTTGTTCTAAGCAAGGTTAGAAGAAGTCAAGTGAAAATCCAACAAGGAACAAACCAGATTCAAGATGTGGTTGTCCAGCGAGAATGGTGTTAAGAAGACTTCTGAATAGGAAATATGTAGTTCGTACTTTAATCAATGATCATAACCATAAATTAGCCCCTTCATTTATGACTCCTATGTTAAGGTCACATCGTAAAGTAACTAAAGTGCATGCTGCAATTGCTGAAATAGCTGATAGCATCGACATTACACCAAAGAAGACATATAATTTATGCGTGCACGTAGATGGTGGTTGCGAGAATTTACCATTCACACCTATGGATCTAAGAAACCATTTGAGAAGGAAGATGTCAGACAACATGAAGAATGAAGGAACATGTTCTTTGGTTGATTACCTATAGAAGAATTCAAGCAATGACCCTAGTTTCTTTAGTGCAATACAACTGGATGAAGATGGGTATGCTGTGAATATTTTTGGGCAGATTCAAAGTCAAGAGTAGATTATGAATGTTTCAATGATATACTTATTTTTTATACGACAGTGAAGATTAATACGAAAGAGTGACCATTTGTGCAGTTTGTCGGAATGAACCATCACTCACGGAGTTGCATATTAGGCGGTGCTTTTTTGTATGATCAGACCAAAGAAACCTTTGAGTAGTTGCTCAGAGTATTTACACAGGCAATGAATGGGAAGTACCCTAGAGTTGTACTTATAGATGGTGATTATGCAATTGCGGCTGTAATGTCTCATGTATGGCCATATGCACATCATCGCCTATGTTTATTACATATCTTTTAAACTATATCAAAGAACATAGGACACATTTTTAATCAGAAGACAAGGTTTGATAAAAAGTTTAGAAAGTGTGTACTTGAGAGCATGGACGAGGTCACTTTTCTGTCTGATTGGGAGCAAATGATTTAGATGTACGACCTTGAAGACGGTGTAGTTACAAAATTTATATACAGACAAAGAAAAGTGGGCATTGGCATATGGAAGACAATACTTTTGTGTAGGCATGATAAGCATACAAAGAGCTGAATCTATGCATGCCACACTGAAAAAAACCTTGTATTCATGTTTAATAATGTTTCGCTTCATGAAACAGTATGAATTATTTGTAGACGATCTTAGACAGAATGAGCTTGAACAAGATGTGAAATGCTTCAACACCCGCCCTATAACTTTGGGCATGAAAATATTGACGCTACCTGCATATCTGTATACACCAATTATATTTGAATGAACTAAGAAGGAGGTTATATAGGTCATGAATTACAATATAAAAGAACGTATGCAATATGAAAATATGCACAAATATCATATTGTATGGGAGGGCGAAGAGCAACCAAAAAGGAAAGAAGCACATATTACGTACAATGTTGACAACGAAACAGTTGAATGTACGTGCAAAATGTTTGAATTTAAAGGTATTTTATGTCATCATGCATTAAAGGTGCTTAATCAAGAGAAGATACAAGAAATACCTTAGTCATATATAATGCGAAGATGGATGAGACAAGCAAAAATTAAACTGCTAGATACAAATAATGTCAGTCCATCTAGTGTTGATGAGAAGTGCCACATAGCCTCCCGTTACCAACAATTATGTAGGTCACTTATGCATGTTGCAGATTTGACATAAAAAAGCGAAGAAGTTTATGCATGTATGAGAAAAGTGTCAAGGAAATTACTTAAAAAAGTGCAATTAATTCACCATGAGTCCATTACAGCTCATGAAGATCAATCTAAGAAAATGGGATTGAACAGTATAGGTGAAATTCACGCTTTCCTTGACCCTTATGATAAGTTACACCGAAGCGTCAACATCATCTTTGACAAGTCAGAAGTAAACCTTATAGATTATGATGAAAATATTTACCTAGCGCAGGGTATCAAAAGAAAACCTATCTCTGATCGCAGTCGTCGGAGGACAAAGGGTGCACTAGAATTGGTTTGCAAGAAAATGTGTAAGAAACAACCAACCCCTTAAGCAACCAAGCCCTTTGCCTGAACAAGTATGTAATACAGTATATTGCTTTCCATGTAAATTGTATTAAGTATAACTTATCAATATCTAACTTGTGTAATTTTCAACATACAACAGTACCCTACAAACGTGCATTACAACGTTGGAACCTGCAATCCCCCTGAACTGTTTGAGTGGAACAATGGCATGAGTTTGATAAGTCTTTTGGTATGTAACAATTTTGGGAGGATGTTTGCATTTCTTGTTGAATTTAATATAGTACCTGATATTGTTCTGTTTAATGACATGCTCAGTTCAATTCAAAAGTGAGCAATGCAACACAGGAATCGCGTGTGGATTCTTCAGCTACAAAATAGTTGTAGCATTTAGCTTTCATTAGTGTAAATCATTATAATGTTTAGCATTCTATAATTATTTGTTGTAATTCTATAATTCTTTATTGTAAATCGATAATTCTTTGCTGTAATTCTATGATTATTTGCTGTAAATCTATAATTCTTTATTATAATGTTATAATTCTTTATTGTAATTCTACAATAGAAATCATACTACAAATATCATAAAACTCGACACTAGAAAACACATAATATCTTACAAATCGATATACAACAATTGAGCATAATATATTACAAATCAATATACGACAATTCAACATAATAGCTTACAAATCGATATTAACAAACAAAACAATATTTCATAAAAATTGACACTAGAAAACACTTAATATCTTACAAATCTATATACGGCAATTCAGCATAATAAATTAAAAACCGATATTAACAAACAAAACAACATCTCATAAATTGACACTAGAAAATACATAATATGTTACAAATCGATATACAACAATTTAGCATAATATATTACAAATCGATATTAACAAATAAAACAATATCTCACAAACCTGCTTGTTCCGAGAAAATACATAATATATGATTTGTCGTCTCGGTGAATTTCATATAATCATGTGTTTTTATGATTTATGAAGTTACAATATCTCACAAATCGACACTAGAAAATACTTAATATCTTACAAATCGATATACGACAATTCAGCATAATATCTTACAAATCAATATATGGTAAATCAACATAATATATTACAAATTGATATTAACAAACAACACAATACCTCACAAAGCGACACTAGAAATACATAATATCTTACAAATTGATATACGACAATTCAACATAATATATTATAAATAGATATTAACAAACAAAACAATATCACCAAATTGACACTATAAAACACATAATATCTTACAAATCGATATACGACAATTCAACATAATATATTATAAATCGATATTAACAAACAAAACAATATCACCAAATCGACACTAGAAAATACATAATATCTTACAAATCGATATATGGCAATTCAACATAATATATTATAAATCGATATTAACAAACAAAATAATATCTCATAAATTGACACTAGAAAACACATAACATCTTACAAATCAATATACGATAATTCAACATAATATATTATAAATCGATATTAACAAACAAAACAATATCACCAAATTGACACTATATCGGGAAGCTTCATTCTCAAAAAGGTGGGTTGCGGAGGCATTTTTGCCTCACTCATTTACTCAAGAAAAGAGAGGGTGTGCTGACAAAAACAGTAATCAGACTGACATTAAGATGCCAAAGATTGAACCCGCTGATGAACCTTTCCCTATTTCATCAATTAATGACCCTGAAGTTCCTATTTCTAAGAAAGCTGGTAAGAATTTTCACTTTTCTTTGGCTTGATAACTTACAAATTCATATGCGGCAATTCAGCATAATATCTTACAAATCAATATAGGGCAATTCAACATAATATATTACAAATCGATATTAATAAACAAAACAATATCTCACAAAGCGACACTAGAAAACATATAATATCTTACAAATCGATATACGACAATTCAACATAATATATTACAAATCGATATTAACAAAAAAACATCACCAAATCGACACTATATTAGAAATTTTCATTCTAAAAAAGGTAGGTTGCGGAGGCGGTTTCGCCTCATTCATTTGCTCGAGAAAAAAGAGGGTGTGCTGACAAAAACAGTAATCTGATTAACATTAAGAAGCCAAAGATTGAACCTGCTAATGAACCTTTCCTTATTTCATCAATTAACGACACTGAAGTTCCCATTTCTAAGAAAGTTGGTAAAAATTTTCACTTCTCTTTGGCTTGATAACTTACAAATCGATGTATGGCAATTCAGCATAATATCTTACAAATCGATATGCGGCAATTTAGCAAAATATATTACAAATCGATATTAACAACAAAACAATATCTCACAAAGTGACATTAGAAAACACATAATATCTTACAAATCGATATACGACAATTCAGCATAATATATTATAAATCGGTATTAACAAAAAAATAATATCACCAAATTGACACTATATCGGGAAGCTTCATTCTAAAAAAGGCAGGTTGCGGACGCGGTTTCGCCTCATTCATTTTCTCAAGAAAAGAGAGGGTGTGCTGACAAAAACAGTAATTAGACTGACATTAAGAAGCCAAAGATTAAACCCGCTGATGAACCTTTCCTTATTTTATCAATTAATGACCCTGAAGTTTGCATTTCTAAGAAAGCTGGTAAGAATTTTCACTTCTCTTTGGCTTGATAACTTACAAATTGATATATGACAATTCAACGTAATATCTTATAAATCGATATACGGCAATTCAACATAATATATTACAAATCGATATTAACAAACAAAATAATATCTCACAAATCGATACTAGAAAATACATAATATCTTACAAATCGATGTACGATAATTCAACATAATATATTTCAAATGGATATTAACAACTAAAACAATATCACCAAATCGGCACTATAAAATTGACATTGTTACGAAATTGACATTGTTGCAATTTGCATGCTTGAGGTGGCGATTTGCGTATTCAACAGACGTGTGCCAGTTGCGTAATTTTTGTTTATGGATCAATGTGAATTTTATACACAGTCTTACAAAATTTGTATACACAATCTATAAAATCTGTTACAAATGTCTGTACACAAAAAATTTATCATGTTCGGGAAATTGAATGTTGAACCAAAAATTGCTATCTCTCTCTCTCAGCAGTAGAACGTAACCCTCTTCACGTTATCCTTGAGATCAGGTAGACGTTTAAAATGGCTTTCTCTTACTTCTAGGGGCCTCGCATCCTTCGTTGCTTTCTAGGTAATCTTGCAGTTTGGGGTTTTGTATCTTTTGCAATTAGAAAATTCATCAATTTTTCGTATAGTTCTGTGCGAAATCTAGAAATATCATCCTGAAAAAAAAAAAAAAAGTAAGACCAATATAAAAATGTAGTCAGCAATAATATAGAACAATAAAACATGTTTAAGTGTACAACATATAGCGGTGAATTCTGGTACTGGTCCATAGTATATTGCTTCAATATACTTTATTACAAAGACGCTACAATCGACACCATTATTTTATAAAGGAGCATCCTCTACGACGTGAAGCCTCCACGGGCCAATGTCGACACCCAACATGTCTCTAAAAAATCCAACCTGTGGTTTATGCAAAAGCAAGTAAATTTTGAGTCACGGTAGAAGATACAATAATCTTATAGATAGAAAATTACCAAATGCACAATGTCACGGTCTACACCAATGTTATAGTTCAAGGAGTTGTATAACCATATCTTTTGTTTTCGTGCATCCAACAAGTATAAGATCCAATGCTTTTTCGATTGCCACAATGTAGGAATCAATATCTGAAAATTGTTGTTAAGAATCAGCATATAAATCGATATTAAGAATCAAAACAATAACTTAAATCGATATTAGGAATCAACATATAAATCAATATTAAGAATCAGAACAATATCTTAAATCGATATGTAAATTTCTATTGATAGCTTAAAATAAATATTAAGAATCAACATAGAAATCGATATTAAGAATCAAAACAATATCTTAAATTGATATTAGGAATCAATATATAAATCAATATTAAGAATCAGAACAATATCTTAAATCGATACGCAAATTCCTATTGATAGCTTAAAAAATCGATATTTAGAATCAAAACAATATCTTAAATCGATATTAAGAATCAAAACAACATCTTAAATCAATATTTAGAATCAGCATAGAAATCGATATTAAAAATCAAAACAATATATTAAATCCATATGCAAATTCCTATTGATAGCTTAAAAATCGATATTAAGAATCAAAACAAGATCTTAAATAGATTTAACATCTTACAAATCGATATGGTCACAAACCTTTTCACTTGACGAAAAGTCTGCCATTTGGTCATCGTTACCCCAGTATTGTAGTCCATCTACAAATCCATCCATGTATGGCATTCGATGGACGATACTCTGTTGAACGAAACAGTAATAATAGTAAGTTTAAAACACGCAGGTACATTAGTAAATTAAAAAAGGAAATAAACACATAAGATAACAGATATACCATAAAATAAGGGGTGACGACGCAGACCGACATGGTTAATCCCTTGCTTTGAATATATGTGACGAAATCGTCTATAGTCTGTTTACAACAAATATGCATTTGTTAATAAACATGACCATGGCATACGTAAATGTATAACTGATAGTGGTTTCATACGTACAAAATTATTGATAGTGTGTCCTTCTGCAAATTCATCTCGCATCCGATCGATGTTGTCTTCGAGTACTTTGCTGAGTTTTCTAGCACCTTATTTTGTGGATGTTGCACTGAAATTAGCTGAATATTCAGTAAAAGAACTGTTGCATTATATTCAGTAAGCGAACTGTAAACAACATAAAAAAGACAAAGCAGGTTAAAAGAATCAAAGGTACCCTTTTTTATGGATGGTTGACTGAATCGCAGCGTCCTTCTTCGACATCGATACAGTTTTTGTGACGACGATGGTTAACTAAAACATCAATTTTTTTGTTCATTGCTCATGAAGTAAGAAAATGAAACCTCGCATGTTCCTTGCTCTTAAAGGAAACGTCTTGTGCTCCTTGCGGAACACACTACCAAAGTTAATCGATGTTTTATTTCACGTCGTTTCACGTCCCGCTCATTTTCAAAAATCATGCCCAAAGAATATAATAAATAAATAAATTACATTTCACATTAATTAAAAGATGTCATTTCATTTGCTAGTATCATCAAAACAATGTTAGTACATGTAAATGAATGACACGTCGCATAACATCAGTAGTCTGTCAGATGATGTTTACCTAAACTCTAGACCCTAAACTAATCTTATGCGACGTTCCTTGCACTTAAATGAAACACTACAAATAATAAACCCTAAGCCAATAATCGCTTAACGGTTGAGCAAACCTATGTACAATTCGTGGTAACTTCATAATCGCTATACCTATTAATTGTTATACTAAGTAATCATTATCATAGGAAACACTATAAATAGTAAACCGTTAACCAATAATCGCTATACGATTTAGCAAATGTAAGTACAAATCATGGTAACTGCATAATTACTATACAGAGTAATCGCTATACTAAGTAATCGTTATCACAGAAAATACTATAAATAATAAACCCTAAACCAGTAATCGTTATACGATTTAGCAAACGTAAGTATAAATCATGCGAACTTCATAATCGCTATACTGAGTAATCGCTATTACAAGAATCACTATAAATAATAAACCCTAAACCAATAATTGCTATATGATTTAGCAAACATAAGTATAAATCATGCTAACTTTATAATCGCTATACTGAGTAATCACTATTACAAGAATCACTATAAATAATAAACTCAAAACTAGTAATCGCTATACAATTTAGCAAACGTAAGTACAAATCATGGTAACTTCATAATCGCTATACATAGTAATCGCTATACAGAGTAATCGCTATCACAGGAATCACGATACATAATAAACCCTAAGCCAGTGATTTAGCGATACGATTTATCAAACATAAATACAAATCATGAAAGAATTATATAATTACAAACCTAAGTTTATGTATTCTTGTCGATTTTTCAGTGGCACTTCTGTGTTACACTTATTAAGAAAAGAATTATATAATTACAACAAAGAATGATAGAATTATAACATAGAATTATCAGAATACACAAATCACATATGTTTATTCACTGGCACTTGACAACTCAGATGGATATACAAATCATCTCTTTATTTGCCTTGGTGGAGTCTCTTTATTTGGTGTCCTCTTTGTTTCCTTGATCTTATTAAACCCACTGGTAATCATCTCAACCAGTGACCCAATTTGTCTCCCCAAATTTTGTACATCCTTCCGTAACTCTTTATTCTCTCTCTTCAACATCGCTAACTTTTTGTCGGATGATACATTCTCCTTTAGGCGCTATGTTTGCTCCTTATCGTGTACTGCAATAGAGGGAATCACAAGAAGTGCCAAAGGGACATGATGGACGTTACATCTATGCTGGAAGACAACATGATTAGGAACAAGAGTGTCCTTACTTTCAGGTTGCTTCTCCTCAATCTGTCGATTTAGACGCATGAGTTGACAATATTATTTGAAATAGTTGGGGTCATACTGTCATTCTTTATAATCATATGGTATGGCATGAACACCTCCTTTGTTTCAGCTATCCAATTGTTTTCTGAAACGTTTGTGTCAATTCACATTCCTAGCCCCACCACTATTCATCTTCCTTCTCAATAGCGCAAGTATTTTTGGTACCGAATGTCCCAAGCCAGCTTATAGGAGTACTTGACTACCATGTTGCAACTCGACTTCACATTTGCTAAAGAGTCAAATATCACAGACAGACAATCTCGCAGCCACAACAACAACCTCTTCATCCTCATCCTCCCATCTCCATATGGTCTCCAAACAACCTGTATAATCGAGATTGTGGTTTAGATATAGACATAATTATTCTTGCAAAATGTTGAATGCAATAACGATTTGTACTAAGGAAGACAAAATCCTAAAACGATAATTACTTAAGAATGCTAAACATTATAACGATTTACGCTAATGAAAGTTAGATGCTAAGGAGATAACGATTTGTACTAAGGAAGACAAAATTCTAAAGCAATGATTACTTAAGAATGCTAAACATTACAATGATTTTAAACCATTTACCTCATTTAATTGCAGTCCATCTAAAGTGAACTGAGCATTTTTTTTCTTGACATTTATTGAAGCCCACTGGCCGATCTTGGAAAAACCATAAACCGCAGAGCCACACTGAGGATGCAAGGCGACAATATGGTCTCACGTCTAGGCCTACAAAAATAATATATTAGTATGACTACAACCTCCAACGAGCTTAGTCTATAAGTACTAAATATGTAATAAATAAATACCTGAACAAATGGCCAAAACCCCTCGACGATTTTTATACCCTTACTCACACGGTAAAGTTGACAGTACAAGTGTGAGAGCATAGCAACACTCCATGCTCAGTTGTCGATTTCATCTAAGTCTTCGAGGAACTGCAGCCACAAGTAACTTATTCTCGAACCAGAACAATCACAAAATAAAGTAAGTCCAAAAAAATAAAGAAGGAAGCCATGTAACTCTTGGTCAGCTGCTTCAGATGCACATGCAGCAGACCAACCTTCCCATTTATTACAGAAAAAATAAACTTTCATCGTTGAGGAATTGCCTCCACCAGAAATACACTCACGCCATTCCTACATCGACATTCCTAGAAGGGCCGTGCAATTGTCCCTTGGGTTATAGTTTGAATCTCTTGTTAGGACAACACTTTCATGGCACTTGAGACCCGTAATCCGTGTCACATCTTCTAGGGTCATGGTTATCTCAAAAAACCCAAACTGGAACGTGTTTGTCTTATGGTTCCACTTATTGACCAGGTGGGTCATGGTGTTCCAGCAATTTTCAAAATAATATTGGTCCAGAAGGCCGCCAAAGTGCATCTTTCGTAATCAGTCATTCTGATATTCACTCAACTTTCTGTACTACGACAGAACTACAGGCCACTGACACTGCCCTTTCAGTTTTTTACCTGCTGCTCTGCTTCTCTTCTGACCTGCCTGTAACACAAAATATCAAATCATAATTAATCATTATACATAGTAATTGCTATCGCAGTAATCACTATACATAGTAATCGCTATTCATAGTAATCGCTATACAGAGTAATCGCTATACATAATAATACCTACAACAGTATATCGCGACATCCAGTAGCGATTAACGTACCTTGGTCACACTTTTCTCCTCTTCATCTCCTCCCTTCCTCTGCTTTTGTACTTCTTATTTCCTTCGCACTTTCACGTTCATCCTCTGCTTTTTCCTTTTCCTTTCCTTCTCTTCCTCCTCCTGCTTCTTCCTTTCCCTTTCCTTCTCTTCCTCATCCTCCTTCTCCTTCCTTTGTCTTTCCTTCTCTTCCTTGTCCTCCTTCTCTTTCCTTTGCCTTTTCTTCTCTTTCTTATCCTCCTCCTTCCTTTGTCTTTCCTTTTCTTCCTCGTCTTCCTTCTCTTCCTCATCCTGAATCTGCTTACTTTACCTTTCCTCTTCCTTCTTTAATTGTCTTTGCTTCTCTTCCTCTACCTCCTTCTTTTTCAGCTGTCTTTGCTTCTCTTCCTCCTCCTCCTTCTTCTTTAATTGCCTTCACTTTTGTTCCTCCTTTTCCTTATTCTTCCTTTGCTTTTTCTTCTCCTCCTCCTTCTTTTGCCTTTGCTTCTCTTCCTCCTCCTTATTCTTCCTTTGCTTTTTCATCTCCTCCTCCTCCTTCTGCCTTTACTTCTCTTCCTCCTTCTCTTTAATCTTCCTTTGTCTTTCCCTCTCCTCCTCCTTTTGCCTTTGCTTCTCTTCCTCCTTCTCTTTATTCTTCCTTTGCTTTTCCCTATTGTCCACCTTCTCCTTCTTTTGCCTCAATTTTCTTTGCTTTTTTTTATTATCCTCCTCCTTACTTTCCTTTTGCTTCTCTTCGTCATCATTCTCCTTATTTTTCATCTGTACTTCTTTCCAATCATTCTTTGTTGGATTATCATCTTTAATATCTGACGGATTAGGCTCCGCTCTATACTTTACCAGCAATTGCTCCCTTTCTTTATCATTCTCAATCGTCATTATTTTGTAGTTTGCTTCTAATTGCTTATACAAAGTATATTGTTCAACAATTTCATCAAGAGATTTCCCCTCTAATGATGAAGTGTTTCTTCTCTTACGAATGTAAGCCATTGGTAACCTGCACAACACAAAAACTCACCGAGATGGCAAAGGGTGCTCCGGCGAAAGAAGACGAAGCGTTAGATTTTTTTTGGAACGTTTATGGGGTAATATTGCGAGGATCTCCTTTTATAGCATAGGAGTTTAATGCTTATGGAACCCACCAAAGATTTTATAATAAAATAATATATACCTTAAAGCTGTTCACATTTTAGGCGGTTTATGCAATGATGCCTTTGTCGGCCATAATTCAATATAGAAATTCCTGTTGATAGCTTATAAATCGATATACAGAATCAGGATAGAAATTGATATTAAGAATCAAAATAATATCTTAAATTGATATCAAGAATGAGCATATAAATCAATATTAAGATTCAGAACAATATCTTAAATCGATTTGGAAATTCGTATTGATATCTTAAAAATTGATATTTAGAATCAAAATGATATCTCAAATAGATATTAAGAATCAAAACAATATCTTAAATTGATATTAAGAATCAACATAGAAATCGGTTTAGGGTTTTGGGTTAAAGGGTTTAGGGTTAAAGGGTTTAGGGTTAGTGTTTAGGTTTAGGGTTTAGTTTTAGGTTTAAGGTTTAGGTTTTAGGGTTAGGGTTTAGGATTTAGGGTTTAAGGTTTAGGGTTTAATAATATGTTAAGGGTTTAGGGTTTTGGGTTTTGGGTTAAAGGGTTTAGGGTTAAAGGTTTTAAGGTTTAGGGTTTAGGGTTTAGGGTTTAGGGTTTAGTAATATATTATGGGTTTATGATTAGGGTTTAGTAAGATATTAAGGGTTTAGGGATTAGGGTATAGGGTTATGTATAGTAATATATTAGGGGATATATGTACCGATTTGTAAAATATTAAGTGCTTTCTAGTGTCAATTTGTTAAATATTGTAGTATGTAATTAAAAACTGTGCATGAAGAATTAACATTGTAGTGACATGAGGTGGCCATTTGTGTGTTCAAATCGTTGCTCATTTAGCGATTTCTATGAAAATCACTTTATAGGTTCGTACCTGTAATTAAATAGATGTTACGTGATTCACTATCGTCAACAAGTATAAATCACTATTTCATCAAAGGTATAAATTGTTCCTGCTTTAAATGTACAAATTGCTGCTTCAAACGTACAAATCGATGTAGAAATCGCACCCTTCATAAGTACATATTGTTGTAACGTTTGGGCTTCAACAGTAAACGTCGTTCCACATCCCGCTCATTATCAAAAATTGATATGCCTTGTGAGACTTGGATTTCGGTTGACGATTTATGCGATTTACACAATGACGTATATGTCGGCCACAACGATTTGTCTTTGTATAGAAAATATTGGAATAGTATAACACAAATCGCGGTTGTTAATATCGATTTGTATGCTATTATGCTGATTTTTTGTATCGATTGGTAATATATTATGTTATATATATATCGATTTGTAACATATTATGTGTTTACTAGTGTCAATTTGTAAGATATTTTTATTATGATATTGAAATGTGTGTGTGCAGCATTTACATTGTTGCGCGATTGTGGTGGCAATTTGCGTATTCAAATCATTGTTTATTAAGTGATTAAAATTGAAATTGCTTCACAGCGTCGTAGCTGCCATTAAATCGATGTCACGTAAATCACTATCATCAACACACATATAGGATAAGTCATTTCTTTAATTGGAACAGTAAATAACAACTCCATGCATAGTATAGTGCAATGCAACTGACGATCATGATAGACAACATGAAGAATGATGTGCATGTAGATTTAATTTTGCATGATCGGTAGGAAGAAATCCTTTTGCCTCATAAGTGTGTGTAGTTTTCATTCTCCTCCGCCTTCTTCCTTTGCTTTTTCTTCTCTTCGTCATCCTTCTTCTTTATCATCTTTAGTTCTTCCTCATCTTTCTTTGTTTGCTTTTCATCTTCAATATCTGATAGATCAGGCTCCGCATAATAAATATCCAATAATTTGTTCCTGTCTTTTTCATTCTCAATGTTTATTATATTTTGGTACTTTATATAACCCTCATATATATCGGATTGGCGGATGATTTCTCCAAGAGTCATCCTTTCCAATGATGAAGGCTTTCTTGTCTTACGAATTGTAGTCATTGCTAACCTGCATAACACATAAATTTAACTGCAAATCGTTGAAGAAATTGAACCCTTCATAAGTACATAATGTTGTAAATCATAAATCGCTACTGCATTAAATGTATAAATCGTGGCTGCTTTAAATGTATAAATGATGAATCATCGGATAATCGCTACTGCTTGAAACATATAAATCATTACTGCATCGAACAAATTGCTACTGCATTAAATGTATAAATCATTATTAAATTCAAACTTACAAATCTTTGTAGAAATTTAGCCCTAATAAGTACATATTGTTATAATGTTTGACCTTCATAAGAACAAATCGTGCTAACTATTTTTCGACACCCAGAAGATGGATAGGTATAAATCGATTTGTTTCAATATAAAAATAGGTGTTATTTAGCAAGAATAGTATAACCAATTGTAAGATTTAGCATTCAGATTTACATAACGAAACCTTACACAAAACTCACCCAAAGGACACAAGTTTTGCTAATCTGACAGTGAAGGAGAAACATCTAGAAGGTAGATGCAGCCGATGTTGGCAACGGTGCTCCGACTACGCTCCGATGACAATAGACAATGAAAAGGGGTGCTTTGGCTACAGCAGACAATGTCAAAGGCTGTGTCGTCAAAGGGAGATCCTGTTACAGCAGATGGTGCATCATGAAAGGGTGAGCCAGAATGTTTAGGGTGACATATTGTGAGAAGCTTCTATTAAAGCAGAATCCTTTACTCCTTAGGGTGAAAACGATGATAATTTTAACCCTTTCTCTCTTCTGACGGGAGGATATTTTTGTCCTTTACTTGAAACGTCGTTTCATGGCGCTAATGGTGGGAAAGGGTAATTAAGTCTTTGCAAACAAACTGGACTCCGATGCTAAGTGATGCCAACCCACATGGAAAAATGTGCCCCACATGCTTACATACGTGACACTCATTCAGACCCGAGAACACGCACCTACGTGTTCTGGGGGGGGGGACATATAACCTGCTTTGCATATCCCGACCTTGAAATGGGTAACCCACTGATAAGAAAGGAACACTATCCACCATGCAGCTCCACTAAGAATATGCTAATTCTTTTCTTGGATTTGAACATATAAGCAATATGATAATTAGAAGTGACAAGGATAAAGACCAAACCGTTACATATCCTGACGATAATGGTTTCTCAGAAACCAAATGCCCCACACAAGATTTGGATAAGTTTAATGAAGTTCAGAAAGATGTATCAAATGAAGCTACAAGAAGTCAGATTCAATTAGGAGTATCGCACTACAAGAAAAATGCTAATTAGCGATGAAAAATTGCGACGGATTTTTTCCGTCGCAAATTTGCGATGGATTAGCGAGAAAAAACTATTTGTTGATAACATTCAAAATATTTGCAAACTTAGCGACGAAAATATCTCCCTCGCTAAATTCGTCGCTAATTAATGATAGATTAGCGACAACATTTTTCCATCGCCAAAACACTACAAAAAAATGCTAATTAGCGAGGGATTAGCGACAAAAACATTCCCTCGCTAATTCCGTCCCTAATTTTTTATTTAAACTGTCCCACTTGAGGCACAAAATTTTCCCTCCCCCCGTTCAAAAGTTTCTCTCCCTCCGTTTTTATTGGTGGAATTGCAGGTTTTATTGGTCATGGAGATCCCTACGACCATGATTTGTTGATAATGGTGGTTGCGGTCCCCACCACCACCACCACACACTTCTCAGGATGCCAGAAGCCCCACCCTTCCTCTGACGACGCGCAGCGGCCACCTCTCGCACCCTCCGAGCGCGATAATGGCGTCGGCCCCTGGAGGCCAAAGGCTCGCGAGATCAACTCTCGCTACCTCTCCCCTGCGCCCTCCTCCTCCTCCCGGTGGTGCCCCAAGCCAGTCTCCACCGCCCATCCCGCCTCTCCCTTGTCGGATCCCGTCTCCACTACGACCCCGAAAAGGTCGCAGTCGGCCGATCGACGTTGCTCCTCTACCCCCTCCCGCACGTCCACTCCTTCGCTGGCAGTTTATTACATGAAGCGGGCACCAGAGGTCCTCTGGCCGTCGACACGGAGCTTGTCGGTCTCCTTCCAGGGGGAGTCGTTCTCCCTCCCGATCGGCCACCTTGAGAGGCTGCCCGCGTCCCTTCTCCTGCCGTGACTGGCTCGCTGCGGAAGAGCGTCCCGACGCCGGAACGCGTCCGTTCTGTGCAAAAGACCATGCTAGAGAATGCACCGATTCTGTACAAAAGAACACACCAGAGAACGTGCCGGAGAACGCGCCGGTTCTGTGCAAAAAAAATTGCTCCTTGCCGGAGAACGCGCCGGCAGAGAGCAATTTTTAAAAAATTTTTTTTTTTTAAATTTAACGACGGATTAGCGACGGATATTATCCATCGCTAATTTAAAATAGCGAAGGACTCACGACGGATCATGTTCATCGCAAATTAGCGATGAAAGTAGCGATGGATAAGTTTTGTCACTACTTAGCGTCGAAAAAATTGCGATGAAAGTTATCTGTCTCTAATCCGACGTTAATCCATCGCTAAACTATTTAGCGACGGATTAACGTCGGATTAGCGACGGATTTAGGTTGTCGCTAATCCACAGGTTTCTTGTAGTGTCATGAGCCAACTGATATTATCGTTTTTGATAGAGTTATAAAAAAATGATAACTGCTATCTTTTGTTAGTTGTTCTATCCAACCATGTTAGTCGATATTTCTAGAACTGTATTTTCTAAACGTATTCTAAACATTGTAAACTGTTATGCTTATAAATAGAATACGCGATCCTCTCGGTAGACAAGAGTGAAAATCGAGTTTATCATCCTGTTCGTAACTCTTTCAAGAAGGCTATGTTTCTTTGAAAAAAAAATACAGAACAAAACAAAACAAACATACTAGAAGGCTTTCTCAATAAGAATATGAAATTTGTTGGTTTTGTCTATTTTGTTAGTTTGTATTAAGTGCAGTTATTGTTAGATTAATTCAAGTTTTATTTGTTGCATTGTCTAGTGACGCGTGCCATTCATTAAGATCATTTAAGACTCATCAAGCATGTACAAGTCATTGATGTATTTTCTGTATATTTTTTATGATGACTTATCCTCACCAAAGCAAGGAAAACATATATATTTTGGTTTAATACAAGTCTCAAAAACTTAAAACTTAGATAGTATCAATAAGGGAAAAGGCTTGTCAATTTTTAGCAAATTTTTAATAGCGATTGAGCTGCTGCTAACCGGCCCATGTATAAACCCTTAATGCTTTAAGCAATTATGTTACAATCAATTTAGGCTTTGCCCCATTTCTTATACAAGCAAACATAGGAAAAAGGAGCAGTGAGATTTGAAATCACGTTAGGGGTCATTTACTCACTTCTTATGTGCTAACACCCTATGATTTCCAATTACATGATTTTGGACGAGTTCATATCCACTCATCCCCTATAGTAATTCCTATCTTCATACTCCTCTATGGGATTTGAATGATGCAAGTTGTTTTGATCAAATTGGACTCAACAGTTGTGATCTATATTGTCCATTTAGTGAAGATCAATACTTGAATAAGCAAAATCCGACTTATTTGCAGGATTTCTTGGCAATTCAAAAATCAACGGTTAAAATTTTGTGATCTAAAAAAAATTTATATTTTTCTATAAAAAATATGATCCAAGGGTAGATTCTTATTTAATGAACCATGTTGAATCCATCTATGAGGCCAGATCTGATCAAAACAACTTGCATAAATAAGATCTAGGCGATGAGTTCATATCCTTCCAGTGTTTTTTTTCTGCAGTTCCGACCCCATAACATGTATTTTTGATGAAAAAATGATATTTGGAGCCTCAAAAAATTACAAAGATTTTGGACTATTCATTTTTTGAACCTTTTACAAAACTACCCATGTGTCAAAATCGAACACTTCAAGAGCGGATCCCTATAAAATCAAATACATAGATCACATACAGAATTTAAAAATAAAACAAAAAAACCCTGAAAAACTCATTTAGCACCCCTCTCTCTCTCTCTCTCTCTCTCTCTATATATATATATATATATATATATATATATATATATATATATATAACTCCGCCTGTGTATAACTGTTTAGTTATACACTGCCGGTCCCAAGCCCAGATAAAGGAGGAGGGTTGCGGTAGGCCTGTGACAGCCAGCATAAAAACCTAGTCATACCCTATGAAAATGAACCAATATGAGAATTTTGTTGGGGCGTTCCCTACTGAGCGACGCGTTGTACTCTCTAGGCCCGGAGGCAGTGATAAATGGGCAAGGGTTGCTAGGTTGTCGCCCAGAAGCGACGCGTCACACCGGCGCTCGGGTGTGGTGTCAAATAGGCAAGGGTTCCCTCACTTTGTTGGACGGGTGGCGGTAAAGAAGTTAGTCCAAGACCATAAAATTAGGTTAGCCACTTGGAATATAGGGTCTTTAACTGGTAAGTTGGTAGAGTTAGTAGATGTTATGTGTAGGAGAAAGATTGATATTTTATGTCTACAAGAGACCAAATGGGTAGGTGAGAAAGCAAAAGTGATAGAACCTTGGGGATATAAGATTTGGTATACATGAATAAATAGGAATAGGAATGGAGTAGGGATTGTTATGAGTCGTCAGTTTATAGATAATGTAGTTGAGGTCCGTAGGAAGGGTGATAGAATTTTACTTATTAAATTAGTATTAGGTACGGATATTATTAATATTATTAGTGTTTATGCACCTCAAGTAGGTTTAGATGAGTCCATTAAGCATCAATTTTGGGAAGATTTAGATGGAGTAGTTCAAGGGATATCTTATGGAGAAAAGATTTTCATCGGCGGTGACCTTAATGGACATGTAGGCATTAGTAGGGATGGATTTGAGAGTATCCATGGAGGCTATGGTATAGGAGAAAGAAATGAAAGTGGAGAAAGGATTTTAGATTTTTGTTTGTCCTATGATATGATCTTAGCAAACACTTGGTTTAGGAAGAGGGAGTCTCACCTAGTAACATTTAAAAGTGGGGTTAATACGAGTCAGATAGATTTTTTCCTACTTAGAAAGAGAGATAGGGGTTGTTGCATCGATTGTAAGGTTATACCGGGAGAAAGTGTAGCTACACAACATAGAGTCTTAATTTTAGATCTTAGAATTAGACAATGCCGCAAAAGGGATAGACATAGGATAGATCCTAGAATTAAGTGGTGGGCATTGAAAGGAGCTAAACAAGGAATGTTTGTAGAACAGGTAGTTAAGGAAGCTGATTGGTGTCTCGAGGAGGATTCATAATCAATGTGGAATAAGATAGCGGGTGGCATGAGAAAAGTGGCTAAGGAGGTATTGGGTGAGTCTAAAGGCGGTGCACCACTAGGTAAGGATACATCATGGTGGAACGAGGATGTCAAATTAGCTATTAAGGTTAAAAGAGAGTGTTATAGAAATCTAAGTAAGAGTCGTGATAATGAGAATTTGGAGAAGTATATGATAGCAAAGAAGGAAGCTAAAAAAGTAGTTCGAAACGCAAGGGCTAAGGTATATAAGGAGGTTTATGACAAGTTGGATACCAAAGAAGGCGAGAAGGATATTTATAGGCTTGCAAAGATGAGAGATAGGAAATCGAGGGATTTGGGTATGGTTAGATGTATCAAAGATGAAACGCAAAGGGTTTTAGTCAAAGATGAGGAGATTAAGGAGAGATGGAAAGATTATTTTGATAAGCTATTTAATGATAGTCATGCTCAAGATCTTGGAGACTTCTCTATTCCTTTTCATGAGATAAATCGTGACTTCATGCGCAAGATTCAAAAGAAAGAAATTGCAGAGGCTTTGAAGAAAATGAAATCAAGAAGGGCAGTTGGCCCAGATGGTATACCTATCGAGGCTTGAAAATGCTTGGGCGAGAAAGGTTTAGAATGGTTGAAAAATCTTTTTAACTTGATTTGGCGAACAAATAAGATGCCTAATGAGTGGAGGAATAGTACTTTGGTGCCTTTATATAAGAACAAGGGTGATATACAAGATTGCACAAACTATCATGGTATAAAACTCATGAGTCATACTGTGAAACTTTGGGAGAGGGTGATTGAGTCTAGGTTGAGGAAGGTTGTCATGATATCGGAGAATCAATTTGGTTTTATGCCTGGAAGATCAACTATGGAAGCTATACATCTTCTTAGACAACTTATTGAAAGATATAGAGAGAGGAACAAAGATTTGCATATGATTTTTATTGATTTAGAGAAGGCATACGATAGAGTACCTAGGGACGTTCTCTGGTGGACAATGATGAAGAAAGGTGTTTCTCTCAAGTACATTAGTATAATTAAAGATATGTATGAAGGAGTAGTAACCAATTTCCTCACTTGTGGAGGGTGACAACCAATTTTCCGATAACGGTTGGGTTACATCAAGGATCTGCTTTAAGCCCTTTCCTATTTGCGATAGTGATGGATGAGCTTACGAGATCAATTCAAGAAAATGTACCGTGGTGTATGTTGTTTGCTGATGATATTGTTTTGATTGATGAGTCTAGAGTTGGGGTTAATGCTAAGTTAGAATTATGGAGACAAACATTGGAAGCTAGAGGTTTTAAGTTGAGTAAGAGTAAGGTTGAATATATGGAATGTCGGTTTAGTAAGCAACGAAGTAGTGATGGGAGTGTAGTGAAGCTTGGTGAGCAAGAAATACCGGTGAATGATTTTTTCAAATATTTGGGATCCATCATTCAAAAGTATGGAGAAATTGATGGAGATGTAAATCATAGGATAAAGGTTGGGTGGATAAAATGGAAAAGTGCAACTGGAGTGCTTTGCGATCGTAGAATGCCATTGCGGTTGAAGGGAAAGTTTTATAGGACGACTATTAGACCCGCTTTACTATATGGTACGGAATGTTGGGCTGCCAAGAGACATCATATTCAAAAAATGAGTGTAGCTGAGATGCGAATGCTTAGATGGATGTGTGGAAATACAATAAAAGATAAGATTCAGAACGAGGAGATACGTAAGAAGGTAGGTGTTGCACCCATTGAAAATAAGATGCAAGAGAATCGTTTACGGTGGTTTGGACATATTCGGCGAAGGCCTAATGATGCTCCAGTTAGAAGGTTGGAGAAATGGGAAAATATATTAGTTAAAAGAGGTCGGGGTAGGCCTAGGAAGACTTGGATGGAGATGATAGGAAAGGATATGAATGCTTTGAACCTCACCGAGGACATGGCATTGGATAGAAATGATTGGAGGAAAAGGATTCATGTGGAAGACCCAAAATGAATTTCTTTTTTGGTTCATATCGCTGACCCCAATTGTTTTGGGATGAAGGCGTAGTTGTTGTTGTTGTTGTTGTATATATATATATATATATATATACATACGTGCATGTGTGTTAGGAACGGCTCTCGCTGCTAACTTTGTGGCATGTTCTCCTAGTTTCTTTCTTTCTTGTTTCTGTTTTTCTCTTGGATTGCTGCCTTGTTTTCTTTCGATGGATTCAACATCAAAATGTTCGGTGGCCATAGAGCTTGAATCTATTTCATTTGATATAGACATGGGACCAAAATGGATATAAATGTGTTGGGTTTAATTGGATTCTTTTGGGGCTAGACTGAGGACAACTTTAGAATTTGTTTAGCTTTAATTAATCTTAAAATAGAATACTTGCATATACATTTCTATGACTTGGACCTTCCTTACAATTTGCATTTTTTTTTTTACTTTCATTGGTTTAGGATTTGAGCAAGTTATGGAAAATCCATCCATGTACACAATTGGACATGGAAAAATCATATTGAATCCAAATATGTAAATCTAATTTGAATCCAAATATGTAATCTCATTAGTTAAAAGATTAGATGGACCCTAATTAACATCAAGTACTAACAAAACTTTTGTTGGGTCCTCCTCTGTCGAACATACTTGAACTTCAATTAGCAATCAAACCTAAAATCATATTTGATCTACTAAGTGACTCTTGCCTGACTCTGATCATGATGGGCATGATTACGTTGATATCAAAACGATTTGTGACATTAATGAGATTGACAATGAACTGCAAGATCTAATCAAGTTGGGTTTTTTTCACAATTAGAATTTTTATTTTTTTATTTCTAAAACAAATTTACTAAGTTATGCACACATAAGATGCATGCATAAGTGCCAGCCTGCACATAGAATGTATAGGATTCCTACTACGACTGGGCCCAAAATCGTGGGCTAGCATTTAAAAACTATTACTAAATCCAATTATCAAATTGTTTGAGCGGGACCCAACATGGTCGGCCGATCCAGGGCAATATATTCAACAACACAATCATTATTTTATTTGATTATCTAATTGTTTTAGAATGGTTTGTCTAGATGCCATTTGATTATCTAATTGTTTCAGAATGGTTTGTGTAGATGCCAATTGAAAGTTTAAGGAAGGTATCTAATTATCAGGATGTCGCAAATATTACTATATCAAACTAGTCTTAAATTCGTCTGCAAGGAGTTTGGCGCAGTGGAGAGAGCCTTGGCCACTAGACGTGGTCAGGGTTCCATTCCCATGAGTGTCAAACTCCTTGCATTAATGAGGTCTAGGGATAAGCCCTTGCTCAGCCGAAGCTGGGCTCGACGGTAAGGGGTGTGCCACTAGTTTATACCATCAGGAAAGGGATCGTAAGCAAGGTTGTTAAATGCGATGAGGCAAAGCGAGGCGTTGAGCCTGCGCTTCGCCTCTGAGGCGTACGCCTCAGGTACTGAAGCGTACGCCTCTCACAACGTGAGACTCTCAAGCAAGGTTGTAAGTGCGATGAGGCGAAGCGAGGCGTTGAGCCTGCGCTTCGCCTCTGAGGCGTATGCCTCTCACAACACTGATCTTAAGTACGGCAGGCTGAACATAGAGAGGATATTTACAACCACAAAACCAGCACAACTAGTTTTTGGTCCTTCATGAAAAAAAAAAACTAATCGTAAATCCAAATCTAACTAACCATATAACGTGCTGGCAATAAAAAACAAGATACACATGATAAGTATTTAGATCGTGTTATGTCCGTCAAAAGCCACTGTTTATTATTATTATCATGGGATTGTCAACAAAGCATCTAAACTTTATTAGGGCCCATCCAAATCCTTTGATAGATAAAATATATATGCGATAATGACTCAAGACCTGCACATGAAATATTTTCTAGCTGGTTTTCAAACCCATTATGAATATTCACAATGCTTAGGCTGGACCAAGTTGTCCATTATGAATCTCTCTCTCTCTCTCTATCTATATATATATATATATATATATATATATATATATATATATATATATGTCACAAAGACACATGGACACGAGAACGCGTGATGTGGGTTTGACTTATAAGTTCAAAAAATAAATTAGAAAATAGGTTACAAGGGCACAAAATTTTTAAATTTTTAATCAATAAGAAACTAATTTTTTGATATTGTAATGTTAAAAAGTATTATATTGAAATAAAACTTTAAAACATTAAAAAAATAATAAAATAATATTAAAATAATACTCATACGTGTAAGTGTCTCTGTTCACATGTGTGAACGTGTCCGCTCATGTCATTAGAGACGCACTACCAAAATGGGGTGCCCCTGTAACATAGCTCTTTCACTGTCATATATATCAAAATTCATGTACCCCATTTGCTTTATTTTCTTTATTAGCATGTTTGTGGATTTAAGAAACATTTTTAGACTTTATCTTTATATATATATATATATATATATATATATATATATATATATATATATATATATATATATATATATATATATATATATATATATATTATTTATCTCAAGTCCATTATTTTGCCAAAGCCTGGCCATTGGGACCGGTTGGTGTGCTACTAGTACAGGTACACTTTCAAAATATACAGTATCATGCTTGAAAACAATGAAAAGCAAGCCCTTTCGTTCGGGCCCCGGTTTCATAACAAAAACGAAAAAAACCACTTGTCCCTGTCTCCCTTTTCTTTCTGATATGCACACTCTTCCGGCGGTTTCATTCATGTACCCCATTTGGTTTTCTACCCACCCACCCACCTCTCTCTCTCTCTCTCTCTCTCTCTCTCTCTCTCTCTCTCTCTCTCTCTCTCTCTCTCTCATGAATGCAGGACTGTGTAGATTCAGCTTGTCTGAAACCATATTTTGTCGGTAAAAAAATCAGTGGGTGTATCTGTTTCTTTTCCAATGTACAGAAGAATTGAATATTTGATATTCTGATACATTAGTAGCAGGAAGCACTGTTGTGAAAAGGGTTGGGGGCATAGCGAGGCACTCCACCAAAAATCGAGGCTTAAAGCATAAGCTTCAAATTTTGTTTGAAAACCTAAAAAAAAAAATTTATAAAAAAATATCTAAAAATATAAATAAAGAAAGAAATGCTTTATTGATGAAATAACAACCAATAAGAAATAAAAAATCTCAAATAAGTACTAAAAAATATGAGATTAACATATAAAAGTAACTAAAAATTGATTACATAACTAGAAAATATATGAGATTAACCAACAAAAGTTAAAAATATACTACTAAGAAACTGATTACATAACTGAAAAATATTTGAGATTAACCTACAAAAGTTAAAATATATAAGATTATTTTAAAAAATATGATATTAACATATAAAAGTAAGTTACTTTTATATGTTACTTTAAGCAACATATAAAAACTGATTATAAAATATATGAGATTAACCGGCAAAAGTTTAAATATACTAAAAACTAATTAAATAACTGAAATATATATGAGATCAACCTTCAAAAACCTTGTTGATTGTCTTAAAAATCTTTAAAAAATTAAAAAGTAAAATAAATTTTTATTTTTTTTACCCCTCAAGGCGCATTTTTATAACACCGATTAGAAGCTTGTGGTAGGTGCACTTGATCCACGTAACTAAAGATTTGCAAAGCTTTTCTTGTCAACCATAAAGTACTTTCTACAAGCCCAAGTTACCTCCACGTGGGGTTTAAGGTGTTAGGTAGACTTACGATAGAGTACTTTCTGCAAGTCCAAGTTACTTTCACATGGGGTCTAAGGTGTTTGGTGGAATTGGCTTCCAACCAGAAAAATAAAGATTTAAATTTAACTAACAAGTTTTCATGGATCCATGAGCCTTATCTAGTATTAAAAAACAAAAAAAAAACATGAAATGATGTTCATTCTTGATTGTCATGTCAGGGTCCCCAATTGGATAAAGGCCTGACTCCTTTTCTGTTCCATGTTATAAGTATGTACACCAAGAACAGATGCCACCGAGGACCAACTTTAGACTGGCGTCGGATTTATGCCTAAAATGCCAAGAACCATAATTCTAATTCGAGTAGTTTCTGGTCTCATTAAGATCTGAACCTTTATGGAGCAAAACCAGATCACAGTTAAGGATCAAATGGCCCATGGGCACCGGTTGTAACTGATATACTTTTTCTCCAAACCAGAATGAAGTAAGGCAAGGAACAGGAGAAAAAGACAGGTATGATTTAGGTTCAGATCTGACAAAAGACCCATACACTCTAGAGTACGGTACTCACTAACTGAATCTCACATGTGCAATCTTTATTGGGCCAATTTGACCCCACGAAGGCATTGAGCATGGCCTATTTATTAGGGAAAGCATTTTGGAAAGGGTGGCTTATGACATGAAAATATAATTTAATTAATACTGAAATGTTGACGCATCATAAAGCGTTGAATTTTGTAGCCCTTAAAAAATATGCTTATACAACAAGATTGGAGAATTTAAAACGTGCTTTTGACTAAAATTATATAAATCAGATCCATAGGATTTGATTCTCTAAAAACATAGAGCGTTGAATTTTGTAGCCCTTATAAAATATGCTTGTACATCAAGATTGAACAATCTAAAACATGTTTTTGACTGAACAACTTATATAGATCATATCCCTAGGATTTGATTCATAAAAAAAAAAATCAAGAAAAGGCAAAAGAGCAGTTTCTACTAAAGCGTATGATGCACTATAGAGTAGCAAATAATGGGCCATTGATTTTTGTACCCATTTAAAAATATAATTACTTGTCATAATTACATGATTCAAAACAAGTTTCCTAATAAACAAACCATCAGTAACATTTGATCTACAAAAAATTAAAATTTAGTAGCCAATTTTTACCATATATATATATATATATACACACACACGGGTAGTGGGAAGATGGTACCAAATTGCTTGGGATTGTCAATTTTTTTGAAATTCTTACCTTACAGATGTGTTCAGCATAATTGATATTAGTAGAAATTGACACTTGGATCTGTAAGGTTAGAATTTTAAAAAAATACCAAAAAAATCTTAGATGGTAGGGTTGGTACGTTTTCTATATGGTTGGTTTTCATTTCTCATATATATATATATATATATATATATATATATATATAGAGAGAGAGAAAGAGAGAAAGAGAGAGAGAGAGAGAGAGAGAGAGAGTCAAACTGCTCTCTTTCATTTATTGAGTATTTTGCTCCAACCCTATTCCCCTGCCTTCCTCTGCCGATTGATCGGACACCTTCCTCTCCGTTCTTCTGCTCCCTTTGAGTTTGGTCCCCAATTGCCCAAAATCCTCTCTTTCCCTTGGGTGGGGCTTGGTACCCTTGGGCCGTGACCAATCCAGCTTGCACAGCTAAGCCTGGTCTTGTGGACCTAGCTGCTATAAATTAGGACTTTGTGCCACCACCTTTTATTGTCATATGACAATACTATAAAGAGCATATTCACTGGTGCTAATTTATGTAGCGCTAATGAAAAAGTGAATTATGCTAGCAGCTGTTGAATTGGTGCTAATTTATGTAGCGCTAACAAAAAAGTGAATTATGCTAGCAGCTGTTGTACTATGCCAGTATAATATTTTTTTTACACATAACAAGTGTGCCAGAAAAAATGTTTTTTTGGCACAACAAATACATGCGCTAGTAAAAAGACACGAGATTTAAAAAAATCAAATCAGGCTCTCTCCCTCTCTTTCTCTCATTCTCTCTGTGCCACCACTCTCGACTACCACCTTCAGTCATGTAAACACCCCAAATTTTCACCCTCATCCAGTGCTTATATTTCATGTATCATTGCATATCACTGCATATATTTTTGCATATAATTTCATCGCATTGCATAGCATTGCATGTCATTACATGTCATTATATCTCATTTTCGAGATCCAGCACTCCTATTTCAAAACATTCAATCCAGATTTGAATTTTAAAGCTTTTATTTCAAAATCAATTTCAAAACCTGGGTTTTTATTCAATACTCTGTCATTTTCCAACCCTAGGACTTTATATTTCGAAATATTTTCTCAAGGAAACAATCTGGATTCATTTCAAGTTCAAATTTTAATCGATTTCAATTCACAGATGAGACCCATTGAGGTGGTGTCGCTTCTGAATTCCTCTATTCATCAAATTTCTTAAATTTTTGAAAGTTTCAGTCCGATCGGGACTCTATCTCAGAGTCCTAATCCGGTCAGGAGTCTGTTTTGAAATCTGTTTTACTTCCATTTTCAGTCTTTTTCGATTATTGTCAAAATTTAGGTCATTTTACAGAGTCCAGTTAGTTCAAAACTCTATTTTAGAGTTCGGTCGAGTTAGGAGTCTAACCCTGACTGTGTTTTCTGACTTATTTCATCATTTCTTGATAAAATCTTTCGAAAATTCTTTCATTTGAATTCTAAAAATTTAAAATCTTAGAGTCTTAAGAGTTCAGGACTCTAACTCGGAGTTCCAGTTCGCTTGAGACCCTATTTTCAAAGATCTTGAAGTTCAAATATCGATTTTAACCCCTTTTCAAAGCCATTTTCAGTGTTTATTTCAAAATTTCCAAAACTCGATGTGGGCCCACTCAGTTGCACTACAACAAAGCAGTAGATTAGCGACGACCACATTCCGTCACTAATCCGTCGCTAATCCGTCGCTAACATGGTTAGCGACGGATTAGCGACAACGAGGCGACAGTATGCTTACGTCGCGAATATTTCGACGCTAACTGGCGACAGAATTATTCCGTCGCCAGGTCCGTCGCTAATTGCGACGGAATAACGAGCGCTATATTCCGTCGCCAATCCGCCGGTACTAAACGGCGACCACGGCTTGGCGACGGATTTAATTCCGTCGCTATGCCGTCACTAGATTAATATGAATAGCGACAGAATCATCCGTCGCTAATCCGTCGCAAACACGAAAAAAAATAAAAAAAAAAATTTATTTAAAAATTAATATTTCCTGTACAATTTCTATTTCCTGTACAATTTATATTTCCTGTAAATAAAAAACAAACCACACAAAAAAATTCATATAACAAGTATCTACAATAATTAATCGTTCCACCTTAAAATTAAGAAGTTTAATTATTTACAATTCAACAATTACATTTAGGAAAAATAAAAAAAATAGAACTTCTTCAACACAGTCCTCTAATCATCGCCAAGATTTTGTGCGTCTTCTTGTTCATTGTCTTTATCTGTCCCTTCAGCTCCACTATCCTGATTATCGCTAGCAGCCTACACAAGAAAAGAACAGTCAGTATTGATAAACAAAATATAATGAAATAAATTACACACTATATGTGATTCTATCATGTGCTCATGTGTGATCTAAGGCAATAAAAAAACTCTATATGTGATTCTATCATGCTCATATGTGTGCTAAGGCAGTCAAAAAATTTAATATGTGATTATAGCATGTTCATATGTGTTCTAAGGCATCTAAAAAAACTCTATATGTGATTCTACCATGCTCAGATGTGCTTTAAGGCAGGCAAAAAACTATATATGTGATTCGATCATGCTCGTATGTATGCTAAGGCAGTAAAAAAATTGAATATGTGAATATAGCATGCTCATATGTGCTCTAAGGCAGGCAAAGCCAAAAATTTTATATGTGATTCTATCATAAATGATATATAACATGTTCATATGTGTTCTAAGGCAGTTAAAAAACTCTATATGTTATTATAGCATGCTCATATGTGTGCTAAGGCAGTCAAAAAACTGAATATGTGATTATAATATACTCATATGTGTTCTTAGGCAGTCAAAAAACTGAATATGTGATTATAGCATGCTCATATGTGTTCTAATGCAGTCAAAAAAACTTTATATGTGATTCTATCATGCTCATATGTGCTCTAAGGCAGACAAAAAGTATATATATATATATATATATATATATATATATATATATATATATATATATATATATATATATATATATATATATATATATATATATGTGACTCTATCATGCTCATATGTGTGCTAAGGCAGTCAAAAAATTGAATATGTGATTATAGCATGTTCATATGTGTTCTAAGGCATATAAAAAAACTCTATATGTGATTCTACCATGCTCAGATGTGTTTTAAGGCAGGCAAAAAACTATATATGTGATTCGATCATGCTCGTATGTGTGCTAAGGCAGTAAAAAAATTGAATATGTGAATATAGCATGCTCATATGTGCTCTAAGGCAGGCAAAGCAACTTTATATGTGATTCTATCATGCTCATATGTGTGCTAAGGCAGTAAAAAAATTGAATATGTGATTATAGCATGTTCATATGTGTTCTAAGGCATCTAGAAAAACTCTATATGTGATTCTACCATGCTCAGATGTGTTTTAAGACAGTCAAAAAAACTATATATGTGATTATACCTGAGAGGGACCTGGAATCGAAGATCCCCTATCCTGAACAGCGGCCTTGATCTCATTTCGGAGAAAGGGGGCGACGGTGTATTGGAAGTAGTTATTCAGTGATTCATTAATGATCTCGCGTACATCATCACCAGAAAGAATAGTCGGCTGCTTGGAGCTTATGTCGGCGCAAGAAGTCGGTGAGCCGTAACTGGAAGAACCAATAACTGGTGAAGTGTTCATATTACTCCCAAACCCGAACACGCGACCTTTTTTGGGTTCACCTGCTGCAGTCACCCATGCCGTAGGATCAAATGATGGATGCTGAGTAGCGACTTCGCCATATCGCTCTACCATCTGTTGCTCATATGCCTCCTACAAAATAATGTTTAAAGTATTCATTAATAATTAATGATAATATTATGATAACTTGCATATATATTGCAATGATTATTAATAGAATTAATACATACCGTTGTCGTTCTCGCCTTCTCTGATACGAAGACTCCCGTGGTCTTCCGTTTATGTGTTTCTACAAACACATCCTTATATGGTACACTGCCTCATTTTTCTGCTTCCTGCGAAGTTAAATGACAAAAGATTTAGTACACAAGTTTGCAACAATACTTATAAAATTAATATTATATATTGATGAGTTACCATTTTCTTTAGGTGGCTCCCAAATGTCTTAGATCCACCTGTGTGTAGATGGGCTTCGGGCATCTTCGATCGATTTTGTGAAGCCTTCGCAGAGCGATTTTTAAATGCATCTCCCGCCCACTTATCGCACATTTCATCCCAGTAATCTCTCCTGATAGTAATACGACCATGGCCCTTCCACAGTAATGGATCATCTACTACGCCAGATGTTTTTTTTTGCTGCAGTCTTCATAGTGTGCAGCATGTCTGCAAATCGATTGGCAGCCACCTTCTGCCACACCTTTCTTGCATCATTTTCTTCCACCGTAGTTGCGAAGCGATTCGAAGCCTACAAATATTTTCAGAAAGTTAGTAGACATTGCTTAAATAAATTAAATATGAAACACATTAACTATGAGGAACAACTGTATACCATGAATGAGGACCACAATCTGTCTAACACCTCCTTTGGGTACTCTTTCCATTGAGCAACTGGTCCTGGTAGATGTTGAAGAAGTGAATTCCTAATCTCCCGTACTACTTCTTGTGGCTCAAACCTCGTGCTGCACATGAATTGTTACACAGTAAATATCAATATAAAATATTTAAAAGATATGCAATAATTGAAAACAAAATACTTACGGTCGATTATCGATATACACTATTCGAATGAGTCTTCTTGTGCCAGCCTGAAAAGACCCTGTTTCTTGTGTTGGCTGTTGACTTGTGTGATCAAGTGGTGTAGGTGGGTCGTGTACAGGCGCAACATCATCTGTAAAAAAATACATTAGAAATTCTCAGAATGTGCATTTGAACTAATCAAGCATCTAATTAGTTATATGATATACCTATCACAGGAGCCCGTGAAGATGAAGGTTGAGCTTGGCTACTACTGGATGAGCGACTACTATAACCTCTACGAACCATATTCTAACAAATAACATATGTCATACAATACATTCAAATAATTCACATCAAGTATTACAATGCATTCAAGTCATTCACATCAAGCATTGCAATGCATTCAAATAATTCAAATCATTGACATCAAGTATTGCACTAATTCAAATCATTCGTTAATTGCATAAATTATAATACATTCAGATAATTGAAATCATTCACATCAAGTATTACAATGCATTTGAATCATTCGTATCATGTATTACAATACATTCAAATAAAATTTTTAATCATTCACACCAAGTATTGTAATACAACTCACATCAAGTATTACAATGCATTTAAATAGAGGTTTGTAGTATAAGATTTTGCTCACTAGCTTGCGAATTCTTCCTCGTCACTAGTTTGACTTTCTTCTTCTTCTTCTTCTTCTTCTTCTTCTTCTTCTTCTTCATTGTTTGCCCATCCACTTGGTACATCATTTGGATCACATTCCTCTATGAATGTTTTATCAGCCAATGGAGATATGACATGCATATCATGCGCAACATCGTGACCATAAGCGAAGTCACAGACATCATCTGATTGATAGTAATCACTGTCTTCAGCTAACTCATCTTCCTGTAACTGATCATACTCGGGGTATAGTTTGGATTTCACCTTGGAAACTGCCGACCATTCATTTCTATCTGACTTTTTTATACTCGGATATGAAGTATAATAAACTTGTTGAGCTTGCGAGGCTAATATGAATGGTTCATATGTTCCAAACCTGGATTTATGATTCACCTCCACAATGCCTGAAGTTTTGTCGAGTCTTGTTGCAGTTGGATCAAACCAATGACACTTGAATAAAGTAACCCTGTTATTCATGCCTAATTAAGTCAACTCCATTATTTCCTCTATAACACCATAGTAATCATGTTCATTTTCACCATAGCTGCTACCCTTGACACACACGCCACTATTTATCGTTGATTTGTTTATACCGTAGTCTTTTGTATGGAATCGATAACCATTTACGATATACCCGTTGTAGCATTACACAACTTTGGTCGGACCATTTTCTAAATCACATATTCCTTGATCTTTAACATCACCATTGCGAACCTACGCACAAACATAAACAATGATTGTGATCACGATCAATTAAGTAACTTAGTGTTGTTTATAAGTACAAAATTTATGTTAGCTTCTTTACCAACTGTTTCAACCACTCCACAAACTTAGTTTCACGTTCTTTTTGTACTTCTGCATCAGTGAGATGTGAAACTTCGTTTCGCAACTCCAGATCAAATCGTCTGCAAACCACAAATACTTATATTACCGAGTCATGTATCCACATATAGAACATAAAAGGATTTATAATTGAGTTGCATATACATATACTTACTCGATGTATGGGTCGATTGCTGAGCAATTAAAAAGAATATAGATGTGTGCTGCATCTTGCTCTCGATCTGTCAATAGCCTTGATCGGCAACTACCAAATGCATGCCCAAGTGGTTGAAATATCGACAGCTTGTCAGCTACAGTTACTTGTTCTCCATCATCGTTACGGGGCGGGCATGTGTAACGTGTTGAAATATGAGGTTCGAAGTACATAGATGAGAAATTTGAAATCTCTTCTAAAGTGTACGCCTCACAAATAGAGCCTTCTACTCTTGCTTTATTATGAACCTTTTTTTAGGTCGAACATGCATCTGACAAGAATATACATTTCAAATTTTAAATATCTGTCATTAAAGAGACAAATATAAAAAAATATATACCTTTCAAATGGGTACATCCATCGATATTGCACAGGGCCACCAACCCTTAGTTCATATGGCAGATGTATGATCAAATGTTCCATAACATCGAAAAATGCTGGCGAAAATATCTTTTCTAACAGACAAACAGTGGTGATGACAGAGTCCTCGAGATTCTTTACATCTGATACAACGACCTCCGATGCGCACAATGTTCTGAAAAATCCGCTTAACTCAGACAATACCCCCCATATACGTTTGTCTAATATATCATGGAATGCTAGGGGTATCAATCGTTGCATAAAGATATGACAATCATGGCTCTTCAACCCATATAACTGTCCATCGTCAATCTTCACAGCCCGAGCAATGTTAGAGACATATCCATCTGGAAATCTTAGTTGTCTCAACCATTGACATACATGTTTTATTTGATCAGGTCTGAGCACGTACTTCGCCTTTGATTTCAGTACTTTGCCATTATACTCTTTGAGTTCCAATTCTGGTCTTTTACATATTAATTTTAAATCCATACGGGCCTTCGGATTATCCTTCATTTTTCCTTTAATATTCATTACTGTATTGAACACATTATCAAACACATTTTTCTCTACATGCATCACATCCAAATTATGTCGTATCAATAGGGTCGGCCAATACGGTAGTTCCCAAAAAATAGATTTTTTCGTCCAATTGTGATCCTTTCCAAATCCACGGAAGGGTGTAGGACTGCGGGCATCTATTAATACATCTGGAAAGTATCGCAATCTTCTTAGAATCTCTATGCCAGACAATCTTGAGGATGGACCTTCTGTTTCAGTTGTGCCTGCTGTAAATGCATTCTTTTGACGTCGGAACGGATGATCGCTGGGTAGAAATCGACGATGGCAATCAAACCAGCAAGGCTTCCTTCCATGCCTCAATCTAAAAGCTTTGGAATCCTCCATGCAGTACGGACAAGCCAACCTCCCATGTGTGCTCCAACCAGATAATATACCATATACAGGGAAGTCACTGATTGTCCATAGAACAGCGGCCTTCATGTTGAAATTTTGTTTTTTGTGGGCATCATACGTGGTAACACCGTCATCCCACAGTACTTTTAATTCATCAATCAATGGCCTTAGATATACATCAAGATTTTGGCCAGGTGAGGTCGGACCAGGGATCAACAGAGACAAGAAAAGATTTGGACGTTTCATACACAAGCTTGGTGGAAGGTTGTATGGAGTTACAAATACTGGCCAGCATGAGTATGGAGTTGATCTACCCCCAAATGGATTAAATCCATCTCTACATAGACCGAGTCTAACATTTCGCACTTCCATTGCGAAGTTCTGATGAGTACGATCAAAGTGCTTCCAAGCTTCAGCGTCAACAGGATGCGTGATCTTGTTTTCATCGTGTCGAACTTTATTTGCATGCCATCTCATGTGTTTAGTTGTCCTTGAAGACATATACAATCGCTGCAATCTAGGAGTGATAGGAAAGTAGCGGAGCGACTTGTATGAAACTTCCTTTGATCTCGTGCTACCATTGCCTCTTGTCTTTGGCTTGAACCGAGGATGCCCACATGACGGGCATGATATGTCGTTTTCCTGCTCCTTGAAATACAACATGCAGTGATTTGGACAAGCATCAATCCTTTTGTAACCCATACCTAGAGCGTTGACCATAACTTTCGCACGATAGAAATTTTGTGGCAATTTCTCATCTTTAGGCAACATACTCTTCACAATCATGCACAAACGGTCAAAACATGATTGACTCAAATTATACTCGGACTTCAAATTCATTAGTTGAAGAACTGCAGACAAGATAGTGTGACTCTCACAACCGTTCCAAAGTGGCTCATCAGCATCTCTAAGTAAATCATAAAATCTACTAGCTGCATCGTTTGGTGATTCTTCATCTACGGCAGTTCTTACATCACTAGAACTCATAGCAGAACCCAGTTTTGTTCCTGCAGCATCAAATATCAAATTCGTATATGGATTATCGTGCACCACATTCACCCGTGCATCAAAATCGTTTCTAAATTCTTCTCCATGAAACGTCCAGTTCTGATAATCACTCACAAAACCCTTCCTGTATAGGTGATGTCTTACGCCATGAGGTTCTACAAATCGATTATTCTTACAAATCTTGCAGGGACACCTAATCCGACCTGTGGGATCTACCGTACTGACACTTGCCGTTGCAAATTCAATAAAACTATCGACACCATCCATATATTCATGCGATAACTCATTGTCCACTAACCTACGGTACATCCATTCACGGTTTGCAGTCATTCTGTTGTATGATGTTACGAATAGTATCCTAACCAGTTAAAAGAGAACCATCAGAATGCTATGATGAACAAAATATCAAATTTATCATGCAATATATGATGTCATACAATAACAAGAATTATGATGCATGCATTGATAACTTAATATTTTCATGTGCAAACTATTCATGACACGATACATTCATTTAAAGCATGCTTTCAGTATACAATTTCACATGGAAGACATAATCAAATTGAAAGTAACAACATGTAAGCATGGATACAATCACATCAAACATTGCAATACATCGAAATAATTCATATCAAACAAATGTCAAACATGTACCTGCAGCAAACACACTTCAATATCCCACTAACTACTATCATGCATAGCATGGACTCCGTACTCCAAAAATAAGAACACTTCTATTCTCATACATTAAAATCATGCTCAGCATGATCTCCGAACTCCAACAAAGCAGTCCTAGATATCAACAACTAAGTGAGTGTGTGAACAATAAAGTGTTACATTTAATAAATTAAATAACATGTGATGCGCTTGCATCACTTACTCACCACGGGTATTTACCCGATTTGCATTGTTTTTGTCACTTACTTACCACGGGTGGCGGGGCACAAGCGAGTTCCGTTGAGAAATCTGCAAAAAACACTGTGTTAAAATGAATATTGAAGCTAATTAGGGAAACACAAACACTTATGCAATGCAAAAAAAAACTAAACTGTTGATGATATATCTAATGAGAACTCGATGAAAAAACTAAAGGCTAATTTTTCAAATTGCTCCCATGTTTTTAGTATAATTCAAAATTGCACCAATGTTACAAAACTTTTCGCCCACAGTAGGAAAAAAAAAAGAAATCTGATTCTTTCATGCTTGATGCACACATTCATGATCATCACCAAAGTGGGAAAAAGAAGAAAAAAATTAACACAAGCATGTGGAATCTTAAGGAAGAAATGTGATTTTGATGATTCCAATAACATGTGTTTAGAATGCCTATAGGGTGCATACATTTAATGGTAACATGTACATGACCATGTATGAAGAAGAAGAAGAAGAAGAGAGCCGATATTCATTTATATCAAAACTGCATTTTTTATATATATCAAAATTGCATTTTTTAAGTTATTTTTTTTAAAAAAAGTTGAAACTAGTCAATCTTAGTTTTTTGACTTAACAAAAATCATGTCATTTTGATATAGGAGCACAAAGTTATAAACAAATTAGAAATGAAAGATTTGCCTATGAGAAGTTTTCCAAAAGATTTTTTTGGCTTGTTTGTTTAGCATGAGAAAACAGAATGGAAATGAAAGATAATTTTTTTTGCTTGTGTATTTGTGCATAGAAAAGCTTTCTCGTGCTACATAGAAAGCTGGTTATTCCACAATTGGAGATCATTAACAACAACTGAATAAAACAGTTGGTCGACCTGAACTTAAGACATCTTAACAAAGAATTCTCCCTCACTGATGCCAAAGGCCCAAAGTAACCAATTACTATTTATCTAGACCGATTCATTCATCTAGATAAAGATAACAACCTAGAAGACTTTATTTGGAGAAGTTGCATCACAGTTTTCACATTTATCATTTCAGGATACATGTATCATAATTCAAGAAACAAGAATCATCATAATTTCATTTTGAAGAGAAAAATATCCCAAATTATCGTACCTTTTGGGATAAATAGAACAACAGAAAAAATACAACAGTAACACAAACACAATATAGTTCCTAACACCCACCCACCATTACAAATCAATCATAAAGTCAGAAAGCTAAAACCAAAATCACGATAAACACTTTCATCGTTTCAAACTAACTCAAACTTTAAAGACCGGATGCCCAAACTCCCCTTAAAGAGAACAACTAAACCTAATTAGGCAAAAAATACAGCGCCATTCATGAAAACAACCAACGACAGCGTGAAGAAGAAGAAGAAGAAGAAGAAGAAGAAGAAGAAGAAGAAGAAGAAGATTACCTGCGCGTCGTCGGGCGGTGGCGGGAGGTTGACGGGGAGCGGCAGCTGGCGAGCGCCGGCTGGCGAGCGGTGGATGGGGAGCGGCGGCTGGCGAGGTCGCCGGTGGCCAGCGCAGTCGACAGCAGAGAGGGGGAGACCTGGAGCGAAGCTCGGGGGCCACTGGGTCGCCGGAACTCAGAGCGGAGGCGAAGAGGTGGCCGCAGGGAGGATCGTCGGTCGTCGGCGGCTGAGGACGCCGGTTGCGAGTCGCCGGCGACCGAAGGGGAGACAACACCTCCCGGCAGCAGCCACAGGGAGGAACAGCAGGGAGGAGGAAGAGGTCGGCGGCGGGTCGCCGGTGCTCGGGGTCCCTGGCGCAGCCGCTAGCCAAGCAGGGAGGTCGGCAGCGAGGATCGTCGGCGAGGCGGCGGCGGCCGGACGGTGGCGATAGCCGACGGGCGGCGGGAGGGAGAGGGCGGCGGGCGAGAGCAATACAGCGAAACAGGAAAAAGAGAAAGAGGGATGGGATTAGGGATTTACGCGACATTTAGCGACGGCTTAGCGACGAAAACATTCCGTCGCTAAGCCATCGCTAAATCAAAATACAAAAAAAGTGACGGAATATATTCTGTCGCTACGCCGTCGCTAATTAGCGACGGATTAGCGACGACAGAGTTCCCTCTCTAAATCCATCGCTAAAATGGTGTTCTAGTAATAAAAAGTAGCGACAAAAAATTTAGTCGCTAATCCGTCGCTAAGTAGCGACAGATTAGCGATAAAATTTGTTTCCTCGCTAATCCGTCGCGAATTAGCGACAGATTCTATCTCTAGCTAATTTGTCGCTAATTAGCGACGGATTTTTTCCGTCGCTAATTTCCGTCGCTAATTAACAATTTTCTTGTAGTGTTGGCACCATATCCAGAGGAATTCTAATTCAGTTAGAACCCTATGCCATTTCAAAAATTCTAATTTTAAGATTGCTTTTGAAAATCCTTTTGAAAACTCCTTCAATTTCAAGTTTTAAAATCACTTTTTGAAAAACTCAAGTAGGGCCCACTCGGGGTGGCGCCATATTCGAGTAAGTCAGGGCTAGACTAGGGTTAGTTGATGTCTTGGTTAGTGTTAGAGGTTTAGAATAGTCAAAACCATTTTGAAAAACTCATTTTGAAAGTTAGTTTTTAAAACTAATGTTTTTAAAGGTTTTTAAAGGTGTTTTAAAAAGCCAAATGTAGAAAATGCCAAGTGGCATTACATTTGGGGATTTTTTAGGAGAGTCTAGGGGTTAATTAGGTATTAAATAGGATAATTTAGGCTAGGGGTAGGATAGTCTTTACACCCCAAAATCGCCCCCCTTAGAAGAGTCCAAAAATTTTAAAACATTTGATTTTTAACCTAATTTTTTTTTATAAATAGAAGGCCATAGGGGGGTCGATTTTGACAACTTGCTCTCCTTGGGATTCTTGGAGCTTATCTCTCCTCTCCAGCCCTTCCTCCATTGCAGCCACTTCAAGGTAATTATTTTGTTTATTTTTTAGCTTTTATTTCATGTTTTTAATAGTTTTAAATCAATTTTAGCCATTAATACCTCATATTTCATGGATTCAACCATGGTTTCACCTCAAAAACCATCAAGAATCAGCAAGAACGATCCAAGAAGGTGATCTAACCATGTTTTGGGTGATTTACAGGGATTTTAATCCATTAGAATTGATTTTAATATGATTCTTTACATTATTAACCAATAAAATATATGATTTACTCTTTTAATGGGTTAAATCTATGTTTTAAAGGTGATATCAAATTCCAGCCATTGATTCCCTGTTTTTATTTTATTTTCAAGGTTTATTTATGTTTGTTTTACGTTCTATAGCATAGAAATAATTTTTATTTACTGTTTTATGGTTTATTTTATTGATTTACATTAGTTAGTGCATGGTTTTCCAAGTTTCTTAAATTTCTGTGTGTTTTAGGTTTAGAACAGTAACGATAATGTTATTTCGGATTGAAGTACTCATTGTTTATTTCTGATTTTTTTATATGTGGTGCATGCATGAGTTATTGAGTTACTATAGAAAAATCAGAGGTTTTGGATCTCAGGAACTCTGTCAAAAAAATCAGACATCAAATCGGGTTTTTAAAGATTTAAAAGCGTGGTTAAAATCAAGAAGGTAACTTTCTGCGATGATATTTCTCTCATCTTATATACGATTTTAGATATGTAAAGTGCTATGGATTCACATTGAGTAGATCTGTCTGCTGTGAAATTTTCGGATTTTTTTATCACTGTTTAGTAGTTTTCCCTTTTTAGAGAATCTGTTTTTAAATTTAAAACTCGTTAGGGTTTACCAAAACCCTAATCAGACTTGTGTTAGTCATAAATCCCAAACCACAGATCCGATTCATGATCTGTAAAAAGTGAATATTATTATTTTTATGTCTACTATGCACCATTAAAATTTCAAAGATTTTTGTTTATGATTGCTATTTATGTCTGTATTTTCAATCTAAAGTAGCCGTTTTAATCCCTGTTAAAAGTGATATATTTTAGCTCAGATTGCCGGAAGGGTTTCTCCCTAACTGGAGATGATTTTTCCGATCTGTAAATTGGAAAATCTTTGTTTTTCTTCTTAGTTAGTCTCTGTAAAATTTAATAAATTTCCATGGAGATTTGTCCCCTGGTTAAGGTCTTGGATTGAAACTGGTTAGTGAACTAGGTCAAAAATAGCATATTTTTAGGGTTTAATGCAATTTTCAGATTAATTTAATGTCAAAAAATTATTTTTATAATTCCAATTCGATATTAGGGTTATAACAAGTGCAGGTACCAATTTTTATGGATTTTGGAATCCATTTGATGGCAGAATCAAGCAAATGGCAAAACCGAGTTCCTGAAAGATCCAAAACACTGCTAAAAATCATAAAATTTGTGATATTCTTGGATTTTCGTGCATAAGCATATATTTTTAGGGTTTTAATCATGTTCATAATCATATTAGGATGCTTTAGGTTTAATTTGATGCTCATTTGATTTCATTTAGTGCATAAAACCTAAGTTTTTACCAAAATATATTTCTAAAAACCCTGATTTCAAGGCCATAGTCTTGCTATCAGGGGCAATTTGGTCATTTGACCTAAATTTCGAAATCCCTAACCCTAATTTTCACATATTTAAGCATGTCATATCATATTTAGCTTAGTTTATTACATTCAAATTTCAAAACTTGCATTTTATCAAAATATCTTTCTAAAAACCCTAATTTCAAGGCCATAGTCTTGTTATTAGGGGTATTTTGGTCATTTGGACCCCAATTTCGAAATTTCATATCTTATCTTCTTTATTTATTCAATTTTATTTCATACTTTATCATTTTGATTTAAGAGAATCATGGCAAAAAGGCTTATATCTAGCAAAATCCAGTAATTTCTAGATATTGCTGGATAAATCTAGAAAAGCCAACATATCATCATTAACCAAGTTTTCTAGTTTTGCAGGTACATTGAAGACTTTATTTTTCATGTATTTAAATTTCAATAGTGATGTAATTTGTAATTAAACTTTGGAATAAGAATTTACATTTCCTACTTAGCTTAGGTTGCATTGCATATAGTTTATTTTTATAATTTTAATGTGTGATGGATGATGATTCATGCATATTTTTACAAATTCACCATGGTCTACACGAATGGCACATGCACTAGCTTCTATGAAGTTTATAAACTTGGTGGAATTTGTATTTATGGCCATAGTCAGAATACAAATGATACTCAGATTTATGATCTTCACATTAGCCACATTCAGCCTACACTCTTAGGCTAACTTCAAAAATAAACTGCATTTCTCAAAAATACAAAAAGTATTTCTCAATTTCTCAAATTCATATTCATTCATTTCATGCATTTGCCAATTCCAATTCAAATTTCAATTCAAATAAGTTCATTTTCTCAAAATCTCCTAAGTCTTATAGCAAAATCGATTTTCCCAAAAGCATTGAATTTCAAAGAATATTTCAAGTGTTTTTTTCAAGTTCATAAACTCAATTTTCCAAAATTATGCAGTCAATTTCAAAGTTTGAAGTTAGAATTTTTCTAAGTCTTATTCAAAAGAATATGGATTTGCCAATGATATTTCAAATATTTCCCAAGTTCCAAATTCAAATTCCCTAAGTTAGAATTTCAATTTCAAAGCTTGAATTCAGAGAAACCAAGTATATCAGAATCGATTTTCACCAAATGTCAAGGATTCCTCAAAATCGTTTTTTATTTCTCTCAGAAGTATATTTCAAATCCCAATTCACGATTTTCCATGTGATACCTATTTTAAATATTTCAATCATTCAAAGCAAACATCATGTTTTCAAAATGTGCATTTTCTGAAAATTCATAGCACATGCCTGATTCTATGTGCATTTAGAAATTAGAATATGATTTAGACAAGTTGAATAGAGTAGAGCATAAGATTGATCCTTGGTTCAATTACCCCTGTTAAAGGTGGCAGGAACGGTTGAACCTCGTACCGACAGGCGAGTCCCATTCTTCGGAATTTTCCCGCATTTTAAAAACGGAGGCGAGTTATTTTCAAAAACTTTTTCAAAGGTCAGTTTGATTCGCAAAAGTAAAATTTTGCGATGATAACAGGTTTGGCGATCGTGATGGGACCTGTCTTTGCCTGATCAATCTAATGCTCTACTTAGTTCAAATTGTCAAAATCGATTTCCATGGAATGTCAGCTTTGCTTTATGGTATCATGTGAACCTAGGAGCCTAGACTTGAACCCAGCTGACATGGAATGCATATAGACTAGGTATGGTTTGGTAGGACCATATTGAGGAGGAAATTTTCATGCTCACATAGACTTAGGTCTAATACAACACTCCTCAATTTAGGAATTGTATGAAAACAATGTTTGCTTCTTCAAATATTTTAAAATTCTATCTCTTTAGGACTTAGAGCCCTCTGTTTTCTTGCATGTGCTCATATTTTAAAAAATCACCCCACCTATATTGTCCCGGTCTTCACGTTGCTGGGCTCTCTTCCAGAACCATAGTTCGGGACAGAGCCTCACAACTGGGCCACCTATTTGGGTGAAACCCCCCCCCTGCCACGTACCAAGGGCCATAGTCCAACGTATATCGGCAGGTGCTCAAGGATGTTGGAAAACTTGAACCTAGAACCGGAGGAATTGATTTTATGCCACGTACATCGAGCCTTGGCTTGAGTATATAGGCATAGCATGATTGGACACAAATGATCTGAACCTTAGAGTTAGGATTAAGGTCCTACAGCTATTTCAAAATTTGTGCATCTAGAGTCAGCTTTTAGGGAATGCTGTATGTGCATACTTGTGATTGAATGTGTTAGTTCCTTTTTATTTTCCATATTTTTCCAATTTTCTAAAATACTGGACGATTTTCTCAAAATTCCCCCAATCTATGTCCATGTACTGTCCATGTTTTAAACCTTGAATGATTTTCCAAATACTTCATTTTTCATTTATTTCTTCATATTTCATCAAACCCTGGACGATTTTCCAAATTTCCCTTAATTTCCTTCAAAACTCCAGGAGATTTCCCATCTTTCCTTTCTTTTGGATCTCGAATTCCTACTTTATTTTTATCCTGCCTGCATTTTCCTCAAATTTCCTGTATTTTCCAAAGTCTTATTCCAATTTTCCATGTTTTCCAGTCTGATGGCATCCAGTCAGCTTGATTCAGTCTTCCCTGAGGGTCACATCTCCTACGAGGTGCGACAAAGTCTTCCCGAACATCGAGTCCTCAGCACCGGATCCTTCTTTCCCCGGTGGTACTATTTATGGTTCAAGAGTTTCTCTCGTATGTTTCCGGACCACTTGGACGATTGTGGGTTAGAACTGGCGTCCGCAGTGGGAAAGCAAACAGTCAACGGCAACTTAATCCATGCACTAGCAGAGCGGTGGAATCCGAGCATTTCTACCTTCTGGTTTCCGTGGGGCGAGATGACAATACTGATGGATGAATTTTCAGAGATTATGGGATTGCCCGAGCCAGCCGGTCAGCCTGGAGATCCATTGGAGAAACAGTTTTTGATTAATGTCAAGGGTCTGGACCCAAAAGATGCCTTAGCTCGCATGACGGGACGCAAGTCTTGGCCTCTGATTGAAGAAGATGGAAATGAATATGTGGACCTGCTCGAAATCTATAGACAGCATGGGACATTTGTGGAAGTCAGCTCGTTGTCCAGGACAGCTCGAGAGAGAATTCAGCACGCGATGGTTCTGTGCACGGTAGGATTAGCTTTCTTTCCAGATGGACGAAATTACATGGATATCAGAATAGTTCAGCTTCTAAGGAGATGGGGAAGTCGCCAGACCAGCCGCCTCTCCATAGCCATGGCCGCACTCGCCTTTTTATACCGAGGGTTGACTCGTTTCGCACTCGGAGAATCGATTCTAGTCGAAGGGTGCACTTATGCATTGCAATCCTGGTTCCTCCGGCATGTGCCAGCCCGAGCTAGTTCATTCAGATACAATGGAGAGAAGCTTCTTCCAGTTGCGCGATACCGGTTCCTGATCGACAACCTTCAGGAGGAAGAAGTCATATGGGACTACTTTGATCGTCAGGAATCACCTCCCAGATACACTTATGCTTACGGCAAGCGGTTCAGACAAATTGGCCCATTCTTCTGCGCATACTATCATCCCGAGCGGTGTGTCAGGCAGTTCTCTCAGAGGCAGAAGCGCGTAGAGATTCGTCCACTAGCAGGGGTTCTGCCAGAATTCGATCTCGCATCAGATCAGTGGTCCGGAGCATACCATTCTGCCAGACATGGCTGGGATTCCTTTGTCAGTCTTACTATTTTTCCTGGTCCTCGTGTGTCTTCTGATTATCCGGAGTGGTGGAAAATTGTTTGTCCCCCCTCCCCTCTGTCAAGTGTATTATTGATAAAATCATGTTTTTCCCCTCAATAAAATTCCTTTATTTTACGTTTCACTTTGGTTTGACGACCTCGCCTAGGTAACAAGGCATATTTTCAGTTGTTTATCTTGCAAAGAATAGCAACGCAATTGTCGTAATCCCAGCGACGACTCAATCCCTAGTAATGGGATATTATTTCAATTGTCTACCAAAGTTCTCAACAAATATTTTCCTCCAAACCAAATTTTCTTCAGAAGCCTAACCATCAGTTCTACTTTGCAGAGAGCATCAGCAATATCCAAGAGAACATTTGTGATACCCGATGGTTCATACAAGATCCAGAAAGAAAACCACATCAGTTGAAGGCGTCGCGTACTCAGTAGCTTCAGAAGAAGAGATGGACTCACCTCGATCAATCCAGAGTCAGGGTCAGCAGGCGGATGATGGCATCGATCCCCAAATGTACGTCATGTTAAAAAAAATGATGACCAAGATGCTGGCAGAGCAAGCTGAGGCCAGTATTGAGCAAATTCAGACCAAACAGAAAGATAAGGGTCATACCGTCAAGAATATCAGCAAAAAGCAGAGTCATCACGAGGAAATGTCTGATGAATCAGAATCAGCTGACGATGCTGACAAGGAATGTGAAAATAAACATGAATTCAAAAGGTCGACTCAGGGCCAGGGGTCGGCTTACAAATCCAAAAATTAGTCTGTTAATGACCCTACTCAGTCGCAACTAAAAGATATGATGAAAATGGTCAAAGATCTGCAGGCCCGCGACAAGGGCAAGAAAGTCTTCACCAGCGAAGACTTCTATGATGGTTTAGATGGGGACGACAATCTGGATAATCTCCCCAGAAAATTTATCAAGTTTGATGGTTCTGGCGACCCTAAGGCTCATCTCGCCATGTTTTTCGCTGAATGTTCATGATTCAAGCGTGACAACCAGGCACTCTGCCTTTGCTTCCCTCGCAGTCTGGAGGGAACGGCAGCTAAATGGTACTCGGAGCACATCAACCCCATAGAGCTGAAAGAATTTGATAAGGTGGTGAATATGTTCATCGAGCGATTCCTCTTTAATGCCGAGGCACTCCCGACCCTCAGTCATCTCTGTGGCCTGAAACAGAGAGAAAATGAAAAGGCCCGAGATTTTATCCACCGCTGGAGGTCAGCTTGCAACAAGATGAGAGACCCCATATCAAAAGGGCATGCTTTGTCCTTAATTCTAAGCAATTTCTCGCAGCCTCTAAAAGGCCTCATCTCCACCGCACCATCCAGAACCTTTATAGAGTTAACAGAGCGAGCCGAATGGCTCGAATTGAGTATGGAGAATGGTTTCTACGAAGGTTTCACTTTCACCAAGAACAACGGCCAGAACGAGTCAAAGAAGAAGACTCACTTCACTAATTCTGTCAGTAATAATAAATGGAATCATCGCAAGGGGCAGAATAGAGACTTCTGTTATGGGGCAGGAGGTTTAAACAAGAATGATCAGAAAGGGAAGCCGATCCCGCAATTTAGCAAGCCGCTTCAACTAGAGCAGGGACCAAAACCCTGAGAGAAAGTGAAGCACGAAGGATGGAGCTATGACAGGAAATTCACTCCATTAGATCAATCACTCGAGACTGTGCTCGAGTACATGTTGACCAAGGAGATGGTCAAGTTGCCAAGGCTAGCCGATCCTCCCGTTCCTATGGGAAAATTCAAAGACCAATTTTGCAAATTTCATCGAACAGTGGGGCACAATACTGAGAATTGCTTTGTTCTGAAGAACATTGTTCAGGACCTTATTGATAAAAATCTTCTGGTAGAGGGTGCGGAAGATGAAAATATAGATATTCTAAAAGAGCCATTTCCTCGTCATTCTACAGTAGTCATCACCGAACAGTCGTTTCAACCACAGGAGCATATCAGACTGTGCTCTGAAAATGACATGCAAGCTCAGCATCAAGTCCTGGTATTGCAGCAGGCTCGGTCCAAGGCCCAGAAGATGGACCTTATTTCAGCTTTCGGCAAATTGAAAGTATCTGACAAGCCCGCTGGGATATCTCCCGAGGTAGCTAGAAGTATGCCATGGCTCCCTAAGCATCTCATTAAGTCCACCCCAAAGAAAAGCGAGACATCCACTCTAAAGCCTATTACAGCATTATCCAATGTCTCAATTTTGGACTTAACCCAAGCTTCCGCTAAACATCAGCAAGTATTAAATAATCTGTTGCAGAAAATCAAGGTGAAACCAAGCATAACTCCGGAAGACATGGCCCACATAGTCAATCAGGCCATGACTAATGCTCCAGTTACTTTCTCCGATGAGGATCTCCCTAAACCTCATGTATTTCACAACAATGCCTTGTATGTTGTGGTTCGAACCAGAGGGATGACAGTTCCTCATGTGCTGATCGATGGAGGCAGCAGCCTCAACATATGTCCGGAAATGACCGCCAAAGCTTTGGGCATTAAAGAAGAAGAATATATTCCGGATCCGATCACCATTTATGGATTCGACAATCATGGTCAAACAGCGAAAGAAAAAATATTCCTAGAGATCTTCATTGACTACTCGGTCCATTCAATTCTCTTTCACGTAGTCAATGTGCCGCCCACTTATAATCTGCTTCTCGGGAGACCATGGATCCACAACACAAATGTAGTACCATCTACTCTGCATCAGTGCATCAAGTGATCAAAAGGAGGTATGATCACGACAGTCTTGGGCGAGGATCCTGAGCAGAGGCTGGCACAGCCCATGGTTCCCAGGCCCTCTTTCACTACTGATATCCCTAGCATTAGGGGTATTGAAGAGGTCAGCTTCGAAGAGGATTCAGGAATAATGCAGACGGCAGAGCAACCCGAGCATACAGTGGTTGCGACCCGATGGGGAGGCCCACAATTCTTCAAGATTGGGGGACGAATTGATTACAGCACACTTAAGGATCACCCGCTATTCTCCCAATTTATGAAAGCTAAGAAGGGATTTGATTTACTAGTGAAGCACGACTACCAGCCTTTTCCAGGCCTAGGCAAAAATGAAGATGGTCGTCTTGAACCAGTGATTCCTCAGCATTGCCCTAAAAGGGCCGGATTGGGCTTTAATGGCCGAAGATCTCAGAAAGGGACTGTTTTCATTAAGGGAGCGCATTAGAAGAATTCCTTTGTCTTTCCTTTTCTATTCTTTTGCCGGGATGATATCCCATTTCATTTTCATCATTGTCATTTTGATTAATTCTATCTTTCAATAAAGTTGCCAGTTTCCTTTGTCTATCTTGGTGCCATTTGTCTCTTTACTCCTTAGTATTAAATCTTCACAAAATTGAAATCATTTTGCTCTTTTATCTTTCCAATTATTTTTAATAAAAGCAATTTATTTTATGATGAGCAATTTCCCTAAATCAATTTATCCTCCAATTTTCAGAATGTCTTCCCGATCTATCAAGAAGCTCGTCTTTAATCCAAAAGCTTGTTCGAAATCAGCAATAATTCATCAGGTCAGAATAAGAACAGAATGTAGTCAGACTGCAAAGCAGTCAGAAGAATCCGCAGAGTTCGATTCAGCTCTTCAGGAACTGCCATAATTTGCATCGGTTCAGAAGCAAGATGAGCCATCATCCTTAGTTCAAGATCCGACTGAGGATATCAATATCGGATCAGAAGACGATCCTAGAATTCTCAAGATTGGCAGTGGTTTGAGCCCAGGAGAGAAAGAAAGGCTCACTAATTTCCTCAAGCAGCATGAAGAAGTATTCGCATGGACTTATGAGGATATGCCAGGTTTAGATCCAAAATTGGTGGAACATCGTCTCGTTTTGAAGCCTAAGGCGAAACCAGTCAAGCAGAAGTTGAGAAAAATGGATCCTCGAATCGAGCAACAGGTCAAGGAAGGACTTGAGGATCTGCTTAAAGCGGGATTCATTCGAGCAATTGATTACCCGGATTGGTTGGCGAATATCATAGCAGTTCCTAAAAAGAATGGTAAAGTTCGAATCTGTATCGACTTCCGTGATCTCAATAAAGCCACTCCAAAGGATGACTATTCGCTCCCAAACATTGATCTCCTAGTCGATAGCACAGCCAGGCATGCTATGTTCTCCTTTATGGACGGATACTCCGGATATAATCAAATCAAGTTGGCCGCTCGTGACTAATCCAAAACATCCTTCACCACGCCATGGGGCACTTTCTGTTATACAGTCATGCCTTTTGGGCTCAAGAATGCTGGAGCCACTTATCAGCGCGCTATGGCCGTTATATTCCATGATCAGATGCACAAGACTATGGATGCATATGTCGATGATATTCTGGTGAAATCCAAAGAAGAGGAAGATCACATCGAAGCTCTTAATCAAGTTTTCAAGCGACTCATTCTTTACAAGCTAAGACTCAATCCACAAAAATGTGTCTTTGGAGTCGAATCACGCAAGTTGCTAGGCTTCTTGGTCAGCAAGAAGGGGATAGAAATGGATCCCGCTAAGGCCAAAGCTATCATTGGCATGCCGCCCCCGACTAATCTCAAAGAATTGCGTAGCCTTCAAGGACGCATGCAATCAATTCGGCGATTCATTTCTAATTTGGCCATGAGATGTGACCCTTTCAATCATTTGCTCAGAAAAGGAGTGAGGTTCGAATGGGGACCAAAGTGTCAGCAATCGTTCGAACGCATCAAGAAATATCTTCTCAATCCTCCTGTTTTAAAGCCGCCAGAATTAGGGAAACCCCTATTGTTATACATTTCAGTTAATCAAGTTGCTTGCGGCGGATTCTTGGCGCAATACGAAGAGGGCAGCTTGATAGAACATGCCATTTACTATGTGAGCAAGACCTTTATTGATTACGAGAAGAAATACTCTCAGATAGAGAAGACATGCCTAGCTCTGGTATGGATGTGTCAGAAATTGAGACATTATCTATTGGCGTCTGAAGTCAAGATTCTATCTAAATTAAATCCTCTCAAGTACATTCTTAAACAACCATTTCTCAGCGGACGAATCGCCAAATGGCAAGTCCTATTAATGCAATACGACTTGGAATATGTCTCTCAGCAATCTATCAAAGGCCAAGCAATTGCAGACCAATTAGCAGATTTTCCTCTAGCAAAGGATGTTAAAGCTGAGGATGATTTCCCCGATGAGCGGATCTGCAATATTCAACAATCCCCAATTTGGAATTTATTCTTTGACGGTTCCAAGAATATGGCAGGCATAGGAATCAGAATTCTACTAATCACACCAGAGAAAGAGATGATTCCCTTTTCTCTCAAACTGGATTTTCAGTGCACTCACAATATGGCCGAGTATGAAGCTTTGATACAAGGTCTGAAAATTCTACAGGACTTCAATGTCAAAAGAGTGCATGCTTATGGCGACTTCTTGCTCGTCGTCAATCAAGTCCTAGCCGAATGACAAGTGAAAGATCAGAAATTACTTCCTTACCAGAAGATTGTCTCAGCTCTTGCCAACAAATTCGAAGAATTCCAACTTTTTCATATCAAGAGAGATTTCAATCAAGTTGCAGACAGTTTAGCTAATCTGGGATCCATCATGTCTTTCCGAAGTGGAGAATCTTGTCGCTCATTTGAAATTGGCAGACTTGATCAACCCGCTTTTGTCCCAGTAGAGCAGATAAACCAGGCTGAGCAGAAAAAGAAGCCTTGGTATCATGATATCAAGAATTTCATTAAAACTGGTGAATTTCCTCTAGAATTATCAAAGAGAGAGCAGCGAACAATTCAACGCATGTCTGCTCGATATTTTATTCTTGCCGACGTCCTTTATCGTCGTGGATTCAGTTCTGAGTATTCCAGATGTTTGGACGAAGAAGAAGCCAAAGAAGTTGTGCAAGAAGCACATGAAGGCATTTGCGGTGGTCATGTTGGCTATCAGACTCTCGTCAAACAAATCATCCGAGAAGGATATTATTTGAGAACTATGCAACAAGATTGCTATCGTTTTGTAAAGAAGTGCGTTCAATGTCAGATGTATGCGCCTTCCATTCATGCGCCATTGACATACTTGCAATATGTCGTCTCGCCATGGCCATTTTCTATGTGGGCTTTCGATGTTGTAGGCCCCATCACTCCTTCAGCCTCCAATGGTCATAAATATTTTCTTGCCGCAACAGAATACTTTACTAAATGGGTAGAAGCAGTCACTCTACGCACAGTAGAAGGTCGACACGTGGTTTCTTTCATCCATAAGAATATCCTTTACCGCATGATATTGTGTCGGATAATGGCAGTCATTTCAAGAATGAGAGAATGAGGACATTCTGCTCAAAGTTCAAAATTCATCATCATTTTTCCGCTCCTTATTATCCTCAAGGGAATGGTCAGGCAGAGGCCACCAACAAGATTCTGATTCGAATCCTGGTGCAAACTTTAGAAACGGGCCGTGATTGGCATGAAAAGATTCATGATGCATTATGGGCATATAGAACCACCATTCGAACTCCAACGAATGCTACTCCGTCAGAACTTGTCTACGGAACTGAAGTAGTACTGCCTCTACATGTTCAGAAACCTGCTCTGAAATTTGCATCACTTCTAGAATTACCTCTTGATCAATATCAGCAACAACGACTGGTACAACTTGATTTGCTCGATGAAAGAAGGCTCAGAGCAGTAGAGCATGCTTAATCCTATCGCCAGAGGATAGCCCGACAATAAGCAAAATCTGTCATTGATAGAAAATTTTGGGTCAATGATCTAGTGCTCAGATCAATAGCTTATCTCAGGCACCGCCCGGGTGGCAAATGGTCGCCAAATTGGGAGGGTCCTTATGTTGTCAAAGAGGCACTACCTCGCAATTCATATCGGCTCATCAATGCTGATGGAATAGAATTACCAGATCCCATCAATGCTCGACATTTGAAAAAATTCTATACTTGAACAATTCCCTATTCTTTGTAATTCTTCCAAATTTTCTTTAATAATGATCAAAATTCTTTTTCCCAGTTACACTGGGGCATTTTAAAATTTTGTTTTTATCTACAAATATCCTGTATGCAGGCAGGATAAACAAATCTCTCATTTCACACACTTATGCATTCATGTGCATCCATTTGCATACAATCGCATTAATAACGATATGGTCAGTATTGAGATTTCAACTATCAATCCATCACAATTCCTAACAAGTCAAGATTGAAAGACAATCACCAGAACTGAACCAAAATCCAGTATCCAAACTGGTACATTTTTAAAAACCGGTATGCATACCGGTATCCTTTCAAAATCAAGCACTCGTGTTAGTGTTTCACTGAATGGTCATGTCAGTCGATCTCTTGAGTTCAGTCTTCGTGCTGATCACTCATCCAAATTCCAAAATTCCCAATTTCTAATTTCCAATTTCCAAATATCAATTTCCAATTTTCAAAATTCCCATTTTCTAATTTCCAATTTCCAAATATCAATTTCCAAATTTTCAATTTTCAATTTCCAATTATCAATTTCCAATTTCCAATTTCCAATTTCCAATTTCCAATTTCCAATTTCCAATTATCAATTTCCAAATTTCCAATTTCCAATTTCAAATATCAAATTTCAAAATTCCAATTTCCAAATTTCGACCTTTTGGTCACCCAATACCCAATTCCAAGAATTTCTCTTGCGAGAGACCCTTTGTATAGGGAGAGTTCGAGGGAGCTCGCTCTTTTCGCATGCTATCCAATTCGTTCACTTAGCCCCTTTTCAGGGAGAGTTTGAAGGGACTCGTGTCTTTGTGAACCGTTTGCAAAACAAGATTCCAAATTTCGCACAAGGAACCCTTTTTATAGGGAGAGACTCGACAGAGACTTGCTTTCCTTGTGGCCCCATAATTTCACACTAGGCCATTTCATCATGAAGGACCCTCTTTTCAGGGAGAGTGTGATGAACTCGTTCCTTCATGACCAATTTACCAACCTCACCAATTCCGGCCCCCTTTCCATAAGAGAAGCCTAATGTTAGGAAGTTTTGACAAAAGCTTAATTTCTCTTCGAAAGTTCGTTTTGCAAACACCTCCTCTTCAGGGAAGAGAGGAGTAATTCCCAAATTCCAATTTCTGAATCTTCTCCTTTGGGGAAAGGAGAAGAGAATTTCTGTCATGGATGTGTTGCGTTGTGCTTCAAATGCTCGCTTTCACAAAAGGATTTCAAGAAAATTTTGCCAACTTGTCATTAAATATTTGTTGATTTCAAAAATCTTTATTGCACAAAATTATTACCTCAGAATACCCTCAGTATTACTTCCGAAAGGACAAAGCTTTCGCAAAAAAGGATTCAAAGTTCAAAATCTTTTTATTGGCCAACCAAAAGGATGAAGAATAAATCCGCGATATGGCCAGCAAAGAGAATTCAATGTTGTTGCAAAGCCATGAGTGATTGATATTGATCGCAGTCAATGACACATTTTTAAAGACCATTCTTGAAGAAAAAAGCAGTCGAAATATCCTGGGTGATACAGAAAAATCCACTCAATTTTCATATCTCCTCAATCACCTAAGCTGCAATTAAATATCTGCAAAAGGGATCTCTCAATTGTCGTCAAGATGAAGTCGAATTAAGCGAGTCGACCCCCGGGGCCAAAGAAGATTTGGATCATCTCCAAGATGACGGAGTTTGTGACGGATCCTTCCAAGGAAAGTTCAGATCACCGTCGAGATGAAGGCGAGTGTGATGAGCCTACCGACAAACCCTAAAAGATATTTAATTTCTGCTATCATCAAGAGATTCTCAACCAATGAGCCAATAATCATCATGATAACCCCTGAGAGAAAAGAAGGATCAGAACATCTCTGAGATGAAGGAGTTTGTGGCGTACCCTTCCAAAAAAAGAAGAAGAGAGAAACAAGTTAGGACATCTCCAAAATGAAGGAGGATGTAATTCCCAAAAAATCCAAGAGAGCTCCAATCTGCTAAAAAAAGAGTGCAGAAAGATCATCATGAGAAAAGAATCCCAGGATATCAGACTGCCAAATCTATCAAGAATCTTCTTTAATTTTGTGAAATTCTTTTATCAATATTCTTTCACCAATAGCTCTCGCAATATCAAGAATACTTTCTTTCCCGTCCATATCAAGGAAATTGATAGCTTCTTTGAAAGAAAGCCAATCACAAGCAATTTGAATTCGAATCTTGATTCTACGGAGTTAAGCCCAGTCGGAGGTAATACTTCAGGTAGAAAAGAGGGAATACTTTCAAAACAATGTGCATCATTTTCAATTATTTTGAATCAACAAACAATTTTCAACATTTTGACAATATTTTCTAGCTATCCTGGCGTGAGGCGAGAGCTTGAGGTTCATCTTTGGCGCATCCCGACACCATCCCTTTTTAGGACTTGATAACGAGAGTTTTCAAGATTCCTTCCCTTCTTTGGTATAATCTGAGCGCACGGGCTCTCAGATTCGCACACTTCCCTGTGTCCCCACTGTCCCACCATAGACAGTCCAATTTCGGCTTGAGGTTAAGCCACCAATTTCAGCAAAAGGCAATTTCAAAAGCTATTTAGTCTCAGCAATAAGACGCTCAAAATCAAACCCTTTTCAAGCTTTAGGGACCCCAATTTCCTTCCTTTTGCAAAACCCCTATCGGATTCATTGTGCGGAAATCCGAAGGTTCCATCACGGTCTCTTCTTTCGAGGATTTCGTCCATTCTCTACCCGATCAGGTTAAGGGTACAAACCTGAGCCTCCTTTGATGAGGTATTCCATTCTCTACCCGATCAGGTTAAGGGTACAAACCTGAGCCTCCTTTGATAAGGTATTTCATTTTTCTACCCGATCAGGTTAAGGGTACAAACCTGAGCCTCCTTTGATGAGGTATTCCATTCTCTACCCGATCAGGTTAAGGGTACAAACCTGAGCCTCCTTTGATGAGGTATTTCATTTTCTACCCGATCAAGTTAAGGGTATAAACCTGAGCCTCCTTTGATGAGGTATTCCATTTTCTGCCCAATCAGGTTAAGGGTATAAACCTGAGCCTCCTTTGATGAGGTATTCGATTTTCCACCCAATCAGGTCAAGGGTACAAACCTGAGCCTTCTTTGATGAGGTATTTCATTTCCCGGTCAGGTTAAGGGTCAAACCTGAGCTTCGTTTCTACACGAGGTATTTTCTGTCACATCCAGGTTAAGGGCAAAACCTGAATCTCATTTCTTTTGAAATAAAATTTTCTACTTATTTTCCATTTCATATCTACCATCATCACTTGAACTAATTCTTTCATACCCAGTCAGATTCATCTAACTGGGGCATTTTTATGGTTCAAATTTGGTATGTTTTCTTTGCCACTAAGCTCGGCTTTCAACCGGCTTAGCAGCAAAGAGGGGCATCTGTAAACACCCCAAATTTTCACCCTCATCCAGTGCTTACATTTCATGTATCATTGCATATCACTGCATATATTTTTGCATATCATTTCATCGCATTGCATAGCATTGCATGTCATTATATCTCATTTTCGAGATCCAGCACTCCTATTTCAAAACATTCAATCCAGATTTGAATTTTAAAGCTTTTATTTCAAAATCAATTTTAAAACCTTGGTTTTTATTCAATACTTTGTCATTTTCTAACCCCAGGACTTTATATTTCGAAATATTTTCTCAAGGAAACAATCTGGATTCATTTCAAGTTCAAATTTTAATCGATTTCAATTCACAGATGAGACCCATTGAGGTGGTGTCGCTTCTGAATTCCTCTATTCATCAAATTTCTTAAATTTTTGAAAGTTTCAGTCCGATCGGGACTCTATCTCAGAGTCCTAATCCGGTCAGGAGTCTGTTTTGAAATCTGTTTTACTTCCATTTTCAGTCTTTTTCGATTATTGTCAAAATTTAGGTCATTTTACAGAGTCCAGTTAGTTCAAAACTCTATTTTAGAGTTCGGTCGAGTTAGGAGTCTAACCCTGACTGTGTTTTCTGACTTATTTCATCATTTCTTGATAAAATTTTTCATTTGAATTCTAAAAATTTAAAATCTTAGAGTCTTAAGAGTTCAGGACTCTAACTCGGAGTTCCAGTTCGCTTGAGACCCTATTTTCAAAGATCTTGAAGTTCAAATATCGATTTTAACCCCTTTTCAAAGCCATTTTCAGTGTTTATTTCAAAATTTCCAAAACTCGATGTGGGCCCACTCAGTTGGAACCATATCCAGAGGAATTCTAATTTAGTTAGAACCCTATGCCATTTCAAAAATTCTAATTTTAAGATTGCTTTTGAAAATCCTTTTGAAAACTCCTTCAATTTCAAGTTTTAAAATCACTTTTTGAAAAACTCAAGTAGGGCCCACTCGGGGTGGCGCCATATTCGAGTAAGTCAGGGCTAGACTAGGGTTAGTTGATGTCTTGGTTAGTGTTAGAGGTTTAGAAGAGTCAAAACCATTTTGAAAAACTCATTTTGAAAGTTAGTTTTTAAACTAATGTTTTTAAAGGTTTTTAAAGGTGTTTTAAAAAGCCAAATGTAGAAAATGCCAAGTGGCATTACATTTGGGGATTTTTTAGGAGAGTCTAGGGGTTAATTAGGTATTAAATAGGATAATTTAGGCTAGGGGTAGGATAGTCTTTACACCCCAAAATCGCCCCCCTTAGAAGAGTCCAAAATTTTTAAAACATTTGATTTTTAACCTAAATTTTTTTTATAAATAGAAGGCCATAGGGGGGTCGATTTTGACAACTTGCTCTCCTTGGGATTCTTGGAGCTTCTCTTTCCTCTCCAGCCCTTCCTCCATTGCAGCCACTTCAAGGTAATTATTTTGTTTATTTTTTAGCTTTTATTTCATGTTTTTAATAGTTTTAAATCAATTTTAGCCATTAATACCTCCTATTTCATGGATTCAACCATGGTTTCACCTCAAAAACCATCAAGAATCAGCAAGAACGATCCAAGAAGGTGATCTAACCCTGTTTTGAGTGATTTACAGGGATTTTAATCCATTAGAATTGATTTTAATATGATTCTTTACATTATTAACCAATAAAATATATGATTTACTCTTTTAATGGGTTAAATCTATGTTTTAAAGGTGATATCAAATTCCAGCCATTGATTCCCTGTTTTTATTTTATTTTCAAGGTTTATTTATGTTTGTTTTACGTTCTATAGCATAGAAATAATTTTTATTTACTGTTTTATGGTTTATTTTATTGATTTACATTAGTTAGTGCATGGTTTTCCAAGTTTCTTAAATTTCTGTGTGTTTTAGGTTTAGAACAGTAACGATAATGTTATTTCGGATTGAAGTACTCATTGTTTATTTCTGATTTTTTTATATGTGGTGCATGCATGAGTTATTGAGTTACTGTAGAAAAATCAGAGGTTTTGGATCTCGGGAACTCTGTCAAAAAAATCAGACATCAAATCGGGTTTTTAAAGATTTAAAAGCGTGGTTAAAATCAAGAAGGTAACTTTCTGTGATGATATTTCTCTCATCTTATATACGATTTTAGATATGTAAAGTGCTATGGATTCACATTGAGTAGATCTGTCTGCTGTGAAATTTTCGGATTTTTTTATCACTGTTTAGTATTTTTCCCTTTTTAGAGAATCTGTTTTTAAATTTAAAACTCGTTAGGGTTTACCAAAACCCTAATCAGACTTGTGTTAGTCATAAATCCCAAACCACAGATCCGATTCATGATCTGTAAAAAGTGAATATTATTATTTTTATGTCTACTATGCACCATTAAAATTTCAGAGATTTTTGTTTATGATTGCTATTTATGTCTGTATTTTCAATCTAAAGTAGCCGTTTTAATCCCTGTTAAAAGTGATATATTTTAGCTCAGATTGCCGGAAGGGTTTCTCCCTAACTGGAGATGATTTTTCCGATCTGTAAATTGGGAAATCTTTGTTTTTCTTCTTAGTTAGTCTCTGTAAAATTTAATAAATTTCCATGGAGATTTGTCCCCTGGTTAAGGTCTTGGATTGAAACTGGTTAGTGAACTAGGTCAAAAATAGCATATTTTTAGGGTTTAATGCAATTTTCGGATTAATTTAATGTCAAAAAATTATTTTTATAATTCCAATTCGATATTAGGGTTATAACAAGTGCAGGTACCAATTTTTATGGATTTTGGAATCCATTTGATGGCTGAATCAAGCAAATGGCAAAACCGAGTTCCTGAAAGATCCAAAACACTGCTAAAAATCATAAAATTTGTGATATTCTTGGATTTTCGTGCATAAGCATATATTTTTAGGGTTTTAATCGTGTTCATAATCATATTAGGATGCTTTATGTTTAATTTGATGCTCATTTGATTTCATTTAGTGCATAAAACCTAAGTTTTTACCAAAATCTATTTCTAAAAACCCTGATTTCAAGGCCATAGTCTTGCTATCAGGGGCAATTTGGTCATTTGACCTAAATTTCGAAATCCCTAACCCTAATTTTCACATATTTAAGCATGTCATATCATATTTAGCTTAGTTTATTACATTCAAATTTCAAAACTTGCATTTTATCAAAATATCTTTCTAAAAACCCTAATTTCAAGGCCATAGTCTTGTTATTAGGGGTATTTTGGTCATTTGGACCCCAATTTCGAAATTTCATATCTTATCTTCTTTATTTATTCAATTTTATTTCATACTTTATCATTTTGATTTAAGGGAATCATGGCAAAAAGGCTTATATCTAGCAAAATCCAGTAATTTCTAGATATTGCTGGATAAATCTAGAAAAGCCAACATATCATCATTAACCAAGTTTTCTAGTTTTGCAGGTACATTGAAGACTTTATTTTTCATGTATTTAAATTTCAATAGTGATGTAATTTGTAATTAAACTTTGGAATAAGAAGTTACATTTCCTGCTTAGCTTAGGTTGCATTGCATATAGTTTATTTTTATAATTTTAATGTGTGATGGATGATGATTCATGCATATTTTTACAAATTCACCATGGTCTACACGAATGGCACATGCACTAGCTTCTATGAAGTTTATAAACTTGGTGGAATTTGTATTTATGGCCATAGTCAGAATACGAATGATACTCAGATTTATGATCTTCACATTAGCCACATTCAGCCTACACTCTTAGGCTAACTTCAAAAATGCACTGCATTTCTCAAAAATACAAAAAGTATTTCTCAATTTCTCAAATCCATATTCATTCATTTCATGCATTTGCCAATTCCAATTCAAATTTCAATTCAAAGAAGTTCATTTTCTCAAAATCTCCTAAGTCTTATAGCAAAATCGATTTTCCCAAAAGCATTGAATTTCAAAGAATATTTCAAGTGTTTTTTTCAAGTTCATAAATTCAATTTTCCAAAGTTATGCAGTCAATTTCAAAGTTTGAAGTTAGAATTTTTCTAAGTCTTATTCAAAAGAATATGGATTTGCCAATGATATTTCAAATATTTCCCAAGTTCCAAATTCAAATTCCCTAAGTTAGAATTTCAATTTCAAAGCTTGAATTCAGAGAAACCAAGTATATCAGAATCAATTTTCACCAAATGTCAAGGATTCCTCAAAATCGTTTTTTATTTCTCTCAGAAGTATATTTCAAATCCCAATTCACGATTTTCCATGTGATACCTATTCTAAATATTTCAATCATTCAAAGCAAACATCATGTTTTCAAAATGTGCATTTTCTGAAAATTCATAGCACATGCCTGATTCTATGTGCATTTAGAAATTAGAATATGATTTAGACAAGTTGAATAGAGTAGAGCATAAGATTGATCCTTGGTTCAATTACCCCTGTTAAAGGTGGCAGGAACGGTTGAACCTCGTACCGACAGGCGAGTCCCATTCTTCGGAATTTTCCCGCATTTTAAAAACGGAGGCGAGTTATTTTCAAAAACTTTTTCAAAGGTCAGTTTGATTCGCAAAAGTAAAATTTTGCGATGATAACAAGTCATCACGCCAGCCACTACAAGAAAAACGTTAATTAGCGATGAAAGTTTACGACAAAAATAATTCGTCATAAATTTACGACGGATTAGCTAAAGAAAACTATCCGTCGCTAAAATTCTGATTGTTTGCAAAATTAGCGACAAAAAAATTCTGTCTCAAAATCCATCACAACTTAGCGACAGATCAGCGGCAAAAAAATTTCGTTGCCAAATAGCGACAGAGTAGCGTCGAAATTGTTTCGTCGTTAATTTTTCCCGTAAAACCCTAATGTGAGCCCCTTTCTTTCCATTTATGTTTCATCCCTCGCTTGTCGCCCGTCGCCTATCGCCCGTCGTCGTCGACCTCCCCCTTCGACTCAGTCCCCCTCTCACCTTAGCTCCCCTCTCTCTCGCTCTCGTCATTTTTTCGGCCGGTGAGTCCCGTCCGGCAACCCCCTTGCGACCTCACCCCTTCGGAGTTTCCTGAAACGGCTCCCCCCCCCTGAGCTGTCAAGTAGTCACAAGAGGGGACCCATGTTGCGACCTCCTCTCTCAATCCCCCTTCCATTCTCTCTCTCGTTGTTCCCCCTCTATGATTTTTGCCTAGCCGACAACCCCAGCCTACTCTCCTGACGCCGACCCTGCCCGCGATGATCGTTGGCGGCTCCCGCAGGTAACCCTCCCCCTTTCCCCATTGATGTTTTTCCTTGAAATCAGGGTCGTCGGAAGTCCAACAGAGGGCTGCCAACCTTTGTCGGAGCCTCCCCTTTCCCCCTATGGTTACCGGAGGGCCAGCAGAGGCCTGACAGCCTCTGCCGAGCCCTCCCCACCCCTCTGTAGTCGGCGAGAGATGGCAGAGGCCCCATTCGCCTCTGTCAGGCCCTCCCCTTGCCCTTGATCTCTTCGGCAGGACAGGGGCTCTGCTCCTGTCCTCTTGTTTTCTCTAGCAGGAGAGGGGGCTTCACCCCTATCCTTTTGAATGCCAACAGGGGGCTTCGCCCCCTATCCTCTTAACTTCTTTGACAGTGAGGCTTTGCCCCCCTGTCCTTGTTATGATCCTTTTGTTTTCCCTGACAAAGAGTGGCTTTTCCCCCCTATCCTCGATAATTTTGACAGGGGGTGAAGCCCTCTGTCCCTTGTCTGTTTTCTTGGCAAGGGGTAGAACCCCCTACTATGCTATTTTGCCTCAACAAGGGGCAATACCCCCTGCCTCATGATTGATTTCGGGCAGGGGGCTCGACCCCTACCTCCTGATGCTTCCCTTCGAGGGGTCCCACCCCTGCCTTCTGTGAATATTTTGGCAAGGGGTTTCACTCCCTGCCTTGACCTTACTGACGGCAGGGGCAGCACCCCTGCCTGTCTTGCTTTCAGAAGAGGGTTGTGTCTCCCTGTTCGGGCTCATTCACTACAACAAATCAGTGGATTAGCGACGACTTAATTCCGTCGCTAATCCATCACTAACTAGCTTAGCGACGAATTAGCGACGAATATCTTCTATCATGATTTTTTTGACGCTAATAAGTGACGGCATATATCCGTTAATAAGTTAAGACGGAATAACTAACGACAACGCCCGTTGCAAAGCCGTCGGTACTAAACGGCAACCTCAATTTGGCGACGGCTTTATAGCTGTCGCTAACTTATACATCTAGCGACAGATATATCCGTCGCAAACAAGGAAAAAAATTAAAATAAAAATATTTGAAAATTAAATATCGAGAAAAAATTTCTCGCTCTATAATTTATATTTTCTGTGAATAAAAAACAAAGTACACATAAAATTACATATAAAGGGAAACTAAAACAATTAATCGTTCCACTTTAAAATTCACAAGTTTTAATTATTTACAATTCAACAATTACATTTTTGAAATAAAAAAAAAAGTATAACAAATTCAACACATTAATCTAATCATCGCCAAGTTTTTGTGCGTCTTTTTTTTTATTGCCTTGATCTGTCCCTTCAGCTCCGCTACACTGATTATCGCCAACAACCTACATAAGAAAAGAAAGGTCAGTATTGATAAACAAATTATATTGAAATAAAAAAAACTCTATATGTGATTCTATCATGCTCATATGTGCTCTAAGGTAGGCAAAAAACTCTATATGTGATTCTATCATGCTCAAATGTGTTCTAAGGCAGTCAGAAAAACTCTATATGTGATTCTACCATGCTCATATGTGCTCTAAGACAGACAAAAAGTTGTATATGTGATTTTATCAGGCTC